>NC_091107.1:6739375-7052500 GCF_024713975.1 Paralichthys olivaceus | reverse complement strand
ATCGGGTACCAGGGTGAAATCCTCTGAGCTATTGTCAGACCTTACACTGGTGCAGTATAAAGCAGCACGCAGTTAAAGTATTTAAGTACAGGAACTTCACAACCTGATACCACATGTATATCACGTATGAACATTACAATCACGAGACACAGGCCTTCACAGAGGCAGGACTGCTGGCTGGCATCAGCCCTCTGTGTTATTGCCCATCTATTGTAATCACAAAGGAGTGAATGTGCTGATCTCAGTTGTCGACAGCTGGCATGTGTACACGTGAGAAACATTTGTCTTTCCCAGCTCCGAAACGTCCAGCACACGGGCACAAAGGGAGCCCTGTTACAGTGTTGATCTGGTGTACTTTCTGTGTGAGGGGGGTTTTAATAATGATTAAATTAGATTTGAATCAATTTCAGATGATTCCGAAGCCAAACTCGTGGCCCCGAGCATCATATCCCTTTACTGTAGTTCTCTTTATCTGCACTGGCAGGGGATCAGTTCCTGGTATTCATTTAATCAGTTTTATTCTGGAGAGCAAATGTTGATTGGTGCTCTCAACTTTTTCTTATGTTCCTCAATAAGGGATCTTCCAATTGGAACCACAACTGTAATCAATTATTTGTCCAGATGAAACCTCATCTGACCGGGTTAGTGTGTTACCACAACAACATTTCACTACATCTCAGGTCAGATTTACTGAGATATATCAAGCTTTTGACCAATCTAATGTTTTTGACTGTTCAAAAAGAGAACTTGCAATAATTCTTCACTAAATGTTTAAAAACAGCCTGACCTGTCTTTGTGTTGATGTCACATTATCCACAGTGACTGAACCCAGAGAAATCCACAAGCTAACAGGACGTCATATCCGCTTTACCAGTGGCTTTGTCTGTCTCTGCTTTAACTTCCAGGGCAAACGACGTAGGTCAGTTTCAGGTCATTGCAGGTTTAACTGTTTTATTTATATTGTATAGAAATAAATTCCTCAGTCCACTCCTTGTTGCTGTGGGCCTGTTTGAGGATGGCTCTATTTGAACGTGGATTGTTTACATGCCAGTTTAGCAGATGTTGAGTGAAGGATTAAGAGTTTAAGCTTTATAATGGGAGCTGTCTATGGCTTGTTTTGGTTTCAGTGGACGGGTTGGAGGAAATGGTTTGATGATTTATCATGGTGAGCTTAATGAGACACTC
The DNA here is from genome assembly GCF_024713975.1 of Paralichthys olivaceus. Lineage (NCBI taxonomy): Eukaryota > Metazoa > Chordata > Actinopteri > Pleuronectiformes > Paralichthyidae > Paralichthys > Paralichthys olivaceus. Next base: position 7,051,315 of record NC_091107.1, on the reverse strand, counting down.
TTAAAGAGGGAGTGTGTGAGAAAGAGAGAGCGATGGGGAGAAGGGAGGAAACGTGTGAGAAAGATGGAAGAAGACGCAGTTTCCGAAGTCAAATTAGTGTGAAATATCAAAAGTGGCACTCAAATAGAGTTTTATAGACTGTTTAGAGAATATTTATGACACGAAAACCCCCTATCGGTGAAGCCAACACATCTGATTTGCCCCCTGGTGGCTGGATACAGGAAATAAAACAAGGCAGGAGACACTGGAGACAAATCTGACTAAAAGCGACTCGACAAAGACAGAACTGAAGACTTAAATACAAACTGAACCGATGACAAATAAGAGACAGGTGACGCAGGACAAACAGGTGAATGAAATCAAGGCAACACAAACTGTAGGGAAACACACAAAGGCAGGAAGTAAATCAAACAGAAACCCGAGGGAGATCAGAATTACAAAATAAAAGGAAACAGAATGAAACACGAATCTAAACATAGAATGGGGGGGGGTGGGGTGCGACGTTCACAGTCAGTAGGATTGTATTTATTTATTATTATTTATTTAACTCTAACATTTTGTATGTGGCTCTACAACAACACTACTACACACTGAGTCATTATTACATTAACTGTGGGCTCGGCCACTTGATTGTCAACACATGTTGTTTTGGGACATAAACACAACTGATGCTCTCATGTTTATTTTTGATAAATGCAGTAATGACTTTTACCCCAAACACAATTAAAACCCAAAGTCAACAATTAAACCTCAGTGACAGTTTAATGGTAAAAACAAAACACAACAGTGAATGTGTCAGTGTCCATATACTTGTGTACTGCAGTGTATCTGGATACGATACAGGGAGACTGTACTACTGTAAAAACTCAAGCCTATAGATTTCCAGTAAGTTTATTAAAACCCATTGTTACATTTACTTTTTAGGCAACCTGCAGCATTGGTGTTATATAAAACAAAGGTGGAGGTCAGGTAACGTATTTAGAGCGACCAAGTCATCTTCAAGGGGAGGTATAGAGGTGGATGTAAAATCAATTATCAATTTAGATTTTTGATCCGTGACCTTTCCACAACCTTGAACCGACACTCTAGCCTTTTATTGTAACCACAATGACGAAGGTCCTCAAACCTTAAGGAAACACTTAATGTAACCCGAACCACATTATTGTCTTTAACCTAACCAAGTAGGTTTTTTTTAGGTCTAAACCTAACCAGACTGTGACCATCCCAAAACCTTAAATGCATGTTTATTATTGTAACCATGACAACAAGTGTCTGATAAGCCCGCCACTGGTACACTGACAGTGTTCAAACCGCTGTGGTCGTTTAGGGTGGAGATCCTGTTGAATTCAGGATAGAAATTAGTTCCAGGTCAAAATATGAGACGTTCACTGTGGGGTGGATTATTATGTAACATCACACATATTGTTACTCAATGTGATTACGCAACTAACAATGAGTTTTAAGGTTGTTATTTAAAGGTCCAGTGTGTAAGATTTAGATGAAAGGGAACTATTGGCAGAAATTTAATGTAGAATAATCTTCATGATGTTTTCACTAGTTTGTTTCATTTAAATTGTATGAATTGTAGTTTTTCTTTACACTAGAATTGCCCCTTTACATTTAAATACTTAAATATTTACATCGAGGGGACTTTCTCTACGGAGGCCGCCATGTTTTTTACATTCGTCCAGCCTGGACAAACTAAACACCTTCTGAGTTTTTATGACAACTGAAGGCTGCCAAAGGTTCTTTTTCATGTTTGGAAGGGGAGGGTGAGGTGAGGGGTGTTCAGCACACTCGATATCACAAACTTCTACACACTGTCCCTTTAAATCAACTGCAAACATAATGAGGTGACATGTTGCAACACATCTTTTAGCACAACGCTGGTCAAAAAGCTGCAAAGACCTCTGTACCTGCAGGTCAGAGTCCAGACTTGTGTACTAGCTTGTACTGTGTATTCCTGTATTCATTTTCTCTCTCTCCTGTATTTCTTTTACATAGAATCAAAGCATAGTCTACGGTTGCACTGGCATTTAAGTGTTGCACGTACATGTCTTAAATGTTAAATATATATAGGTAAAATAAACAGGTTTGTCACATTTCCAACCAGGAATGTCGGGCCCCTGATGAGATATGTTGCACAGCCAGAGCTACATGATAACATGTTTTAGACACATGCAAATACATGTGTACATACATACTGTATTCATGCCTCTTTATCAGAAGCACATGCATGGGATTTCTGTGGCATGCAGTGTTCTTGGAAAAATTTGCAGGCCAACTTTTAACAAGCAGTTCCAGCTCCTGCTCTTCTATATGTCTTTGACTGTTTTACAGTTTCGTGTAATGTGTAATTTGACTTGTGACTCCCAAACGTGCCCTGATAACACTCCAGCTGCAGTTATGATAAATCATCAGTGTGTTTTCAGTCACCGAGCATGAAAAGTTACACACTGACAGTAAAGCTACGAGTACGTGCATGTGTAAAAAGTGAAAATTAATTGACTAATTCAGGCATCAGAGTGTTAAGCGATAATATTTCTTTAAAAACAAGAAAATAAAAGTATTTCATCATTTAACTCATGGTTTAACTTTGCACTTAATCCCTCTTGTTTCCTTGTCAGCATGCTGTCTCAACAGTGAGCGAATATTTTATTCTTGTTTCGATGTATCTCATATTAATGGACAGCACATCTGTTTTTGTTATTCCAACAACTGTAATACTGCAGCACCACATTAAATATTCATTGCTAGCATCTGGTCAGTGTGTGTGGCCAAGAGACAACCGTTCATAACACGGCCAAGGATGGACAAGGTGCATAAATTTATTTATTTTCATTCTTTTAACCATTTTCCTAAAACCACAGTTACTCCTTGAGATTAGTATCTCCTGCTGTATCAACTATTCATTATCAATTATTCTTAAACACATCAACTTGCTGATGTCAAGTCTGCAGCATTCTTACGGGATAGCTTCGGGTCTGTGGTGTTCTTACTCTATGAGATCATCTGTTTTTCATTTCTGACTCAGCAATATTACAACCACAAAAATTAAGCTTCATGATTCCCGAAGAACTATTTGCTTCCCCGTGGGGCGCTCCAGGCACCAGCGCTGTTAAGTGGCACCATTGTTTCCTGCCCGTGTCGTACCAAATAATTAACCCTTTTCAATGCAGGGGGACATAAAGCTACCAACTAATGTGTGAGCAGGAAAACAGAATTAAATATAATCTATGTTTTTTGTGTCGATGTAGGAAATATGGAACCAATCAGGAGCTACTGTACATGCGCAGCAATAGAGTTGCTGCTACAGACGTTTGGACCTCAGTCAAAATTGTGTTTGTGATGCTGAAGTCATTCTGGTATTAAAATTGTAAATGTGAGTTACTGAGGGGAACATGTTAGCAAACACTAATTCATACATATCTGTCAGTGATGTCACAACAGTAGAATTTTGAGTCTGTGGCCTCATTGATGACTTGAGTCCAATAATTCTCTTTTGGCCTCCTGAGAGAACTGTGTGGCTTTTTAGCTGCTAAATGATTTCCATTACTGAGAAGGGTATAGGAGGACTTCTCCCCCTCATTCACTACACTGATATTGCATTATACCCTTTACGATGTTTACAACACAGATTACTGATATTATGTCTTGCAATACAATAAATTATTGTTGTTAGTACACACGTCCAAAACAAATGGTCTAAGATTGATTCTGATTCAAATGTTACCCATTATCATTATCCTCGTCCACATAAACGTAGCAGACTAAGAGAAAAAGAGCAGCTCTCAGAAAGAAACAGAGCCATAAAATCCACATCCTTTCAAACAGCTGAAATTTCCATCACTGAATTTGAGCTGAACACTTTTGGTCTATTATGTGCATTTGTTTTATTATGAGCCCTATTACATTTCAGTTTTTTATTACTTACTTAACTACATAACCTTTAACCACTACAGAGCTTTACTGCAAAGATTATTCACACTATTTTACTTTTATACCGGGTGTGACATTAACCGCCACAAATCTTTAATCTTGAACTGCAGTGGGCTGATAATTATACATGGGTTTATAGTGGGTCACTATGAGTGACTCCTTTCATATTTCACATAATAAACTAAGGCATAGTATAGAAATATTGACTTTTCTAGGTTTTCCACTTTAATAAATACATTAAATGTTGTCATTTTATTTCTTTTTTCTGCAGCTATTGTTTCAGTTCTGATCTAAAAATTACATTTGGGTTGTGAGTGTGCAGCCTTTGGGAAAACTTGCACAACATAAAAATATTAAAAGTCAATTGGACAGAGGAAAAATGTTAAAAACCTGAGGTATTCTATTAAAAATACACATCTGTCTGTAAAATTTCTCGCTGAGCTGGAGAGACTCAACAAGAATTTTATTCGGAAATTTATTGCAGATTACTGGATACTGTTTGAGAACATTAATAATCATCTGAGTGCATTTACTACCAGTGAAGTAGCTGGGGACCCAGCATTTGAACAGCAGCTCAGATGAGCTCATCCTCCCCGACAGCAGTAATGATCCAGACGGCGGCTGGCGGCTTGTGATTACAACAGCGTCTGTCCTACCTGCCTCCCCCAGGTTCCTCCTGGCTGCGTAACACTGCACAGTCAAAATCAGAGAGCAAATAGATTTGTATTCAAAGAGGACTTCTCAGAAAATGTCGAATGATGGGAATCTGGGGGGAAAAAAGAACAGAGAGATGGCAGCTCTGTGTAGTTTGACTCAGATTTATTGGCAACGGGCTTTGAAGAAGATACATATCCGAAATGTCAACCTGTTCATCTGCACAATAAATCTCCACAGCAGACTGTTCTTTGGATATTCAGCCTTTGATGTAACATGTAGGGGAGAAATCTGTGGATTCTGTTTAGTGACACCTGCTGAAATGTGACGATTAGCTTTATTGACATGTCTACACCAACAGTCAGGTGTCTTTTACACCAGAATGTCAAAGAACTGAACCTGATTTTTTATCTTTGAGCTCATTTCTAAAATCCAAGGTCCTGAGAGGAGGTTAAAGTGGTTTTACACTTAATTCTAGTGAAGCGTCTTTTCAATCGGTCAAAAAAACCTCAAATGATATCTGGCTTTTGTCTTCAATGTGAATGGATACGGCATTCACTTCCGGGTCAGTGATGGAAACATGTCAACTGGGTGAAAGTACTAATTGGTTCCTCTTCTTTATTTTGGTCATCCAGATGCTCACGGAACAACTTTTCCGGCACAACATTGTGATGTGAGTTGAACCTCAAGGCATTGGTATGTAAATAAACAAGAACATTTTTGTACTTATTGTTTTTACAGCTTGAAAACAATGTGCAAGACGAGACCTCAAGGTTCCTGACGCGTTGGTTTCCGATTCATGACGTTGTACATGACTGAAAACAGAAGGGCAAACTCCTCTAAATCGCCTTTTCTAGTGGATTTATTGTTATTGTTTATTGAAATGTCTTGTATACTCGCTAAATGTGGCGTAATTCAAGATTTAGTGATGATGGACGATGATCTGATTCTTCTTTGTTTTCTTGTGTTAAAAACAATCTGACAGCTTCAGTATTGACTTGTTGCATCACAGCGGCTCATTGTACAAAGTTTATACAAGACATCAAAAACAGTGTTACTCATGATGATACCTGATGTTTTGGATCCAGCTGGTCTGACCTCAGCGTCGCCCTCTGAGACAGCAACTGGGACGGACGAGCGTCTGACTTAAAGTGAGTCAGATCTTCAGACAGAGCTCCGCATGCCGGCAGTTGTCTGAAGAATAAAAAAAACAGACTGATTCCCAGGAATGTCTATGAGATCATTGGCTCTGCAGTTAGAAAAAGTCTACTAAAGCTCAGGGACTCACTCTGTAATTGGCTGGGGGAGTTTCAGAATCGAGATGTGGGACAGAGAGGATCCTGGGATATTCAGGGACAAATGGGAAAGGTCTTTTCTGTCAATGAAGCGTCCAAAAGTCACCGCAGCTTCGTTGTTGAAGACGATCGTCAGGCATTACTGCTTTTACCTTAAGACCCTGATCAGGGAGTGACCGGCCTCATGGTTTTAAGTGGATGTCCAGATTATCCTTCAAGGACCTGAAGACCAGCAGATTCTCCCACTTCCACCATCCAGGTTTTCATTTCTGTTCAGTCACACTGGTAAATGGATCTAAAGACGGAAACATCAGTCTGTTGGTTTGTTATTGAAATATCTCATATTCATGTTCCTCACAGGATGAGTTTGAATGAATTGATCCCCTCTCTTTTCTCCTCCAGCATCTGTCTCATACTTTGGTATAAATTATAGAAGATATATAATATCATTGTCATCAGCATTACAACTTTTTAAATTAAAAATTTTCATTTTCTTGGTGTTTTATCCTCTTTTTTTAAATGATTAAATGTTAGCTACATTAATGAGTGTTGTGTTATCTATTCTTTATACAAATCTAAGTTCTGTTTACACATTACTTCTGAAAATCTATGTATGTACGTGTATGTATGTATGAATGAATGAGTGTATGAATTAATGAATGTATGTATGTATGTATGTATGAAAGAATGAATTAATGTATGTATGTATGAAGGAATGAATGAATGTATGAATGTATGAATGTATGAATGTATGAATGAATGAATGTATGTATGTATGTATGAATGTATGAATGAATGTATGTATGTATGTATGTATGTATGTATGAAGGAATGAATGAATGTATGAATGTATGAATGAATGTATGTATGTATGTATGAAGGAATGAATGTATGTATGTATGTATGAAGGAATGAATGAATGTATGAATGGATGTATGGAGAAAGAAAATTAGATAGAACACACCACACATCCCTTCATCTCTTATAACCCACATTCAGACCTGTCGCTGAACAAGAAGTTTATTATTGTGATGTCTCTGGACACGCTCCGTCCCTCCCCCCGGCTCAGAGCGGCTGGAGCGGGGCTGGAGGAGCGGGGGCAGCCCGGGGGCAGGACCAGCCGTCACCGCGCGTCACAGGCGGCTTCATTATTTAAACTTGAGTCAGGAGGAGGAAAGTTTTCAGGGTCGGGACATCGTTGCTTAGCAGCTCCAGGCTCAGGACTCCGGCTGCCTCACGTTGGCTCTTTTCACCTCAGTTTATCAAGGAAGCGCAGACGTGTTCCTGCTCGGCGTCTTCCGTCTGTCTGTGTGCCTCTCGCAGTTTCCGTGCCAAACATGTCCCACACCGTGACGCTGAAGGGACCCTCTCCCTGGGGCTTTCGACTGGTGGGAGGACGGGACTTCAGCACACCGTTAACCATCTCCAGGGTAGGTGCACACTTCGATCGTGGGTCCATTCATTCAGCATGTGCGCAAATACGCACCACTCGTCAGCTCCTCGGTTAACTTCAGACTCTCTGAATTTTACGCACGACATGATGGTTGAAATCAGATTTTCGAAACCTTTTCCATTCTCACACAGTTTATACTTGACGAGTTGAAACGCTCAAACAGATTTAAGATCAGGTCCAGGTCCGTTATCCCTCACAGCAGTCAACGTAAGTGTATTAGGAGAGGCTGACAGACGGTGCCGTCTAATCCCTGAGCTGAGGTTGCCAGTTCAGTTTCAGTCATATTCGCTGATCAAGGGTTAAAGTCTTTGAATGTCATCAATAATGTCAATATAGGCGAAATGTGAATATCTTTAAAGATGAATATCTAATCTATTCTATAAATCTATTTATTTAGTTCATATCTAACTAAAAAACAAGTATAATAACACCAATATAAGGAAACAGGGCAATGGTTTGTTTAACTTAATTCTTAATATAGAAATAATGTAATCAGTGTTATTTTCCAGTAAATAAAAGTGGCTCCAGTGGAAAAACACTTGATTTTTGCATAATTATTATTATTATTGCATGTGTTCCTTTGTGATGTTTAATGTGGTGGATGGTAGTTTGTTGAAGTGGTGGCCCTGCTATTCTAAAACCTCTGTGAACTCCCCTGACCCTCGGAATATGGGTCAGGAGTCAGTGTGCTGGCAGTGGATCTGGCAGTAGCCTATAGTTTATCCCAGGCTGGGTAAACACAGGCCGGTGCTGCTGCAGGGCTTGTAGAAGGAGGAGGAGGGGAGAGGGGGTGGATGGGTGCTGACATTTGTTTTTCATCAGAGCTCATTGGTGCTGCTGAGGGATTCCAGGTGTTGTGCTCTGCAGCTGTATCACCGGCCCCAAACCGGCCCTTTAACTACAGGGCCCTTTGCACTTCAAACCAGAGGTGTAATTTTTAGATTTACGGAGGGCAATTAACGACTTTTGAGTGGAGCAGAGGACCGCTGAAGGTCACCTGAAGTGCTCCCTGTTTTAAACCTATCCCTAAAAAGAAAAGCTGTGACCCAATTGTGAGGCATAATTTGAGTCCAAGTCAATGCAAACACTTGGCAGTTGTCTGAAGGTTTGTTTGATGCACTAACTTTTCACAATCAAAGTGAAACAAAAGCTGGATGTTTGAAATTTTAAAAATTCACTCAAGTACCTAAATGTCTTATTTTGGTTAGGGCTCAAATATGATTGGCTGTGTGGATCGCTCGCTGTGTGTTTGATCTTCATGATTCAGTTATCTGCATGGAGCGGAGTTTCCAACAGAGTCTCTGTCCAACACCAGAATTCATTTGGAAAAAATGGGAAAGCTACACCGTGGCCTCATCTCTTCAAGGCTTACGTTAAAGACCAGATGTTGCTTTGCTCCAGGCCGTCTCAGGTTTTTCATGACACATACCTTCCTAACTTCTTGTAGTAATTTGTACAGTAGGCAAGTTGTGGTTTCACTATAATCATTCTCACAATTACTCACCTGTATCTGTGCATACTTGCAAGACTGCCAATATGAAGAACCATGGCATGCACCGGGGAAGATCTTAATGTGTGTGTGTGTTTGAACATTGCGTAATTCAATGATGACTGCATCAGTGAAATTAATTGCTCACTTTTCAGACAGTTGCATAGCGAAGGTGGTAATAAAAAAACATGGAAAACGGCTTGCAAGAATAAACAAGGGAGTTGAGGCTAATTCCAAAATCTTGGCTTGAAAATTAGAGAGAGAAGCAGCTGTTAAGATGCAGGCGTGTTGAGCTAAATAAAAAGTGATATCAGAGGCATAAACATACGCAGGGTTTCGGCTGCGAGTCTCAGGATTACACCCTTTTATTTGCTTTTACCTCTGAAACATCAGCTGACGACACAAAACGCTTTTTACTGGCAGAACATTAAGAAAAATAAACAAACTGATGGGAAAATCGTCCTTGTGTCTCATGTCATGGGAGCTGGTTGCCTTCTGAGTTTGTGATTCATTGCCGCTGTATCTCTTAAACTCGTTGTTCCGTCATATGCTTGTTGCATTCATGCTATACAGTGATTTGCCAAGACGGCAATTACAGGGTGTTGAATGGCGACATGGAGAGAGATGCATGGTGGGAGATGAGGAGTGTGCTTGTGAGAGAGAGATACTTTATGTCTTACAGGATCCAAAATGTCTCTTTGGGGGGTGTTTTAGTATCACGTAATCTTCATGCAAGCCAGAACAGTGTCGAGGATGTGACAGTGTGTTCTGTAGAATAACAGAAGACAAGAAAAGAACTAAAACCTTTATTTCATTGAAGTTTCTTAGTATTTTACATAATCCTTCTGATTATACCTTTACTCTTCATGACTGACAGATCCCCTCCCTTCCTCCCTCGCGTCTTTCTGCATATTTGAAAGTGGATGTCATGAAGCGCCTGGGAGACAGTGAAAGTTGTAAATACCAGAAAATAAGCTCTGATGGCAGCAGCTGGTTCTTTGCTTAGGTGATAATGTCCCAGGATGGGCCCATTAGTCTCCTGTCAGCCCATTAGGACTCCAGCCAGTTAACGGCATGTCTACTTGACTCTGGAAACATTTGCCCTGATAGCGTCTCTGTGTACGCAGTGGCAGCTTGTTAAACGGCTGCGTGCGCATGAGAGAGAAGAAGTGGCAGAGACGCAGAAGAATATGAAAATCGCTTATGTAACTGTAGAAGCATTTAGAGAGGATACGCTGAATATGGCAGCTGTGGTTTAAGCCCCTTTTGTGAACCGGCGTCCGGGCAGAGGGTGACGCAGAACGCTTGTCAGTCCTGCCAACGGGCAAACAGTCGTCTTCTGGAAAGGAATTTACAGCTGAGTGTTGGTCAAATAATGCCCTGAATCACAGCGTAGCTTCCCCTTCTCAGAACAGAGGTCTTGTTTCATACAAGTTCTTTCAACTGTGTTTGTGGTCAGTGGATTGTTTTTTTGATTGAGTATTTTATTTATGTGAAATAATAGAAAAAATGTAAACTGTTTCTTAAGATCACAACATGATGTCTTCACAGAGCTTGTGTTGCTCAACCAGTTTTCCTGATGTGAAATAAATTAATCACAGTGACATGAAATGAAGAAAACCATCAGAAATCCTTGTGTTCAAGAAGCTGGAACCAGAGAATGTTTGGCATTAAGTTTTGTCGGGTTGAAACCAAGATTATTTTCATTATCTATTATTTATTTGATTGATATAACATGCGAAAAATGCCCGAATGAATAGATTCAAACTGGTATTATTAGTCCTATATCAAACAATATTCAATTCATTATCATGTTAGGTCAAAGGTAAACGACAAATTTTAAATCTGAAACTGGGAAATGTTTGGCATCTTTGGGTGAAAAAGTAGTAGTCATAGTATTTCAGTTCTACATTTTAATATTTGTATGCAGTAAACAGACCGTTAGGGTTCTCTTGTGTAATAAGTGTTGTTTACACCATCAGTAGCTCATTGTCTATAAGTCACAGATTAACATCACCTTAGTGTTTGCTCTCTGGTTTCTTTTGGATCAAAGTCCATCCAGGCAGGATGATACCTTATCAAAGTAGCATAATCTGATAAAGTGACTGTCGAATGTTGTGTATGGATTCAAAGGAAAGTTTCAAATCTATCTTAAAGCAACACCGACATGCTCATATGTACATTTAAGTGGTTATTGGTCCTTGGGCCTGTAATGGTTTTATTGTGATTGATGCGAGAAGAGAGGTAAAAGGATCACAGCCAGACTAGAGTAAGAGTAAAAACTCCTTTGGGCATACAGTTAAAAATACGATTCTATCTAAGGAAGAAATAAAGCAGAGAGAAAAAGAGTCTCATTGTATCTGCACATTCCTCGTCATTCGTCATACTCTACCTGTAAGGCCCCACGTATCAGCTTTTTTTTCACTGCTGGTGGAATTTCTGGAATTTTATAGCGTTAAAGAGAAAAGGCTCAAGCCCGAGTGAATTATGTCGCTTCACGTGTCTTATGCTGATTTGACAAGTGTATTGAAGCACGTGAATTTGGAGCAACTATAACTTTGATTGCTTTAGTGTTTATGCGTCACATGAACTCAGTGTCCCTTATACCATTTAATCTCCGAGCGTACATGTGTCCAGCTCATGTGACCTGACACCACGTGGGTTTGTTCTTCTGCTGGTTGTTGCTCCTTTTTCTCGAGATGCCAGAAGCTCCATCAGAAACAGAGCAAAAAAAGCAGCAGCTGACACCGTCGAAGAATTTCCTGTTGTCATCGAAGCTTTATGTGAAGTTCCTGAATCCGTAAAGCAGACGGGATAATATGAGTCCTTGGGTTGTTGTTGAGCATTTCCTCCGTGGTCTGGTGATTGAAAGTCTGTAACTGATGTTAACATGAGACTGTGTGAGCAGTTGACTTGGTCTGAAAAAAGTGATTTGCAGTAATTGAGCTGGAACAATTACAGATCCCCTCTGCTGCACAAAGTTCATCAATATTAAACATATCACTGCTCTTCCTTGGACCCTTAACAATACACATCTCAAGTGTGCAGGTGATAAAATGAACATTATTTGACAGATTACATCTAATAAAGCTGCCTGCAGTTTGAATTTCTCTCATGTTACGAACTAGGTTTTGATTTATGTGCCTTCCCTTCCAACTTCCGTCTTCTCGCTGTGTCAGTCAGTGTTGATCACCACATACGCGTCTTTGTTTGCCACCAGCGTTGCCAAATATCTAAAACACCATTCTTGATTCCTGAACATGTTGAAACTTCACATGGTGACAAAGACCTCTGTCAAACTCTTCAGGGAAAGTGTCTGTCAGAGTGATTATTGTGTCATCAGGATTCAGATTCACAGGGATTTCTACGCAGTTATTGATGAGTAATATTGATGAGCGACACCGTGGTCATTCCAGACAGACACACAAATGCATTACAGAGTGCAATTAGGTTCCAAGTGACTCTCCCCTGCTCTCATTAAAGTCTAACCTTACATATTAAATCATAAGCGACAGTGTTTCTTGTTGGTCTTGGCGGATGCAGTGTCTTTGTTTGAGGGTGATAATCACACACCAGCGAGAAACTCACACCCCGAGCTATGTAATGTCTCTCCAGAAGCGTCACCAAGGTCATAACCATGGTTCCTATCGCGCGTCCAACAAGCAAACAAAGGCGTCTGACACGCTGCCAGGAATTATTCTCTCTTGTTGTTGAGATGTGCGTCTCACTGATCCCACCCAGCTGGAAAAAAAAGCCTCTGTGGAATTCATGCATGAGAAAAACATTAAGAAGTGACAGGTTCCTCTTTCACAAAGCTTGGAAACAACCGACCATGAGTTGATTTGGTGATTTGCAGGTCAAGAGGTGTTTAGATGATCAGGTCAGGTTGAATGTAGATATTATTTAACCCTCTGAGAACTGATGCAGAGGCTGCAGGACATTGTTGTTTAAATGATCCTGTTTAAATCCACTTAAAGCAAAAGCTCTAACAGCTGGAGCGTTCATTCTTTTTGTATCGAAACACTGAAGGCCTCTGTCTCGTTGTACGCTCATGCTGAAATCATTACATTTGGTTATGTGCGGTGATGGGGTGATTTTCTGGATTATATTCTAGTCGATCAAAAATTAAAATTAGAATTGTTTAAACATTCATTCTTTTTGCAGCAGAACGCCAAAGTCTAGTTTAGAATTAAATGGTTGTCACTGAAAAGTTAGGGAAACAACAGTATTATATTATAACCCACAAAGACCTTCGATTTTCAGTCAAGTTCAGAGCAGTTTAACTTTGACGTCTGTGTCTACACACTTCTTCTACATATAGACTATATTCAGGATAAACTACTCCTCCTGTGCTTGTGTGTCCATTTCCAAAAGAGAGAGGCGTGAAGGAAATAAGTCGTGAATTCTGATCCAAGAATTCTTACAAATCTATTACAATTCCAACTTTCCACTTCAAGTAAAATTTTCATAACAGCAGTATTTATTCAACATTCAAAACAAAAGCTAAAAACGAGTGTTCGTCCTTCATCCTGCTTCATTATTGTGCTTTACACACCACAGTTGCAGCAAAACCCTCGAGAGGTCAACAATCCATGGAACCACGAGAAGCACTTTGATTTTATGGCTTAAATGTTGTTAAAAAAGAAAGACTCACTTTTCCCTGAGTCACACCCAGAGTGTGGGTGCAGCTTTATTGCAAACCATACTTTTCACATGGACACCTGTGTCCTCTGTCTCCCTCTCAGACCCGCAGAGAAACGCGGCTGCAGTGAAACCACGCTCATCAGGCGTCAGCGTGCCACGCGATGATTCGTCGTGACACAAGGTTGTCGTTTGCTAACCGCTTTGTCTGGTAGCAATTAACTATGTCACCGATTGTGATGTGATGTTTATATTGCACAACACCCAGTGAAGTTGCTCTCTGCGGGATTGATGCCGCTCTCTAACCCACGACTGCTGCTTGTGCAATCAGTATAAAGATAGGATAAGACCTGTCTGGTCTCTGTCATGTTAAACCTGAAGTCAGTATCTTTTGCAGATTTGTCTGAGTACATCAAGTGATGTGGGTGAAAAGGGCTTGAATTCATATCATGTCATCTGAGTTACTTATTTTGGCCAAGTTTGATTTTATTCAATTTATTTATCTTTTCTGCCTCAGAGCAGAAACGAAACAGTTCACAACCACGTGAGTTCCCTCTGCCTCCGAGCCAAGATAACTATTCAGTCACACACCCTAGATTACAGACGCGTGTCTCGTCTCATTTTTAATTTAGAATAGTTGAATCTTATTTCTGTCAACACATTAAGGAAGTGGAAGTGGAAATGGAAAAGTTTTTGTTACTTGCATGTTAGTAAAAAGACAAAAATAGAAGGTTACGGTTAAAGTAAAATGTAGTTAACATTTTGGTATTCTTTAAAGCTGCTTAGAGTAATTAGAAAATGATGCTAATTATTAAAGCAGCTCCATAGTCATTACATCACTACATCTGCAGTATAAATATAGCAGATGATGATGATGGTACATCTGAACCACACAACTGTAAACCCTGCTAACGTTTCGGGGAATGTTTAACCTCTGGTGACGACCTCAGCCATGCTATTGTGGCACTTGGCATACCACCACTGTGTGTGTGTTTGTGTGTGTTTGATTTGGTTTGACCCTGGGTTGCGTCATACTGGACTGTTCAAGTCCATAAGTGAGTACTTCAGGGACAGGCCACAAATAGTAGCGCATGAATCACACACAAAAGTGCACAGACACACACACACACACAAACACAAACACACACACACACACACACAGGTTTTTACTTCTATTTTACTGAGGTCACTCATTGACATAACCTTAACCATCTAAACTAAATGCTTAACACTAACCTAAACCTAGTTCTAACCCTAACGCTAAAACCAAGTCTTAACCCTCAAACAGCTCATTGAAAAATGTCCTCACCTTCCAAAAATGTCCTAACTCTTAAAATGGTCCTCACAAAGATATATAAGTACAGGAACACACACAGACACAATCAGTGACACTTCAATCTTACTTGTCCAGTTTTGCGTTTTGTTTTTTTTCCCACAAGACTCACGCACATTTCCCACAATGCCTCTGCCCTCTGAGCTCTTGCCGGAACTGAGTCAGGGACATAGGGGGCATTAAAAAGCTGTAAATCAGGACCTCCACATCTGAATCACACGACTCAGCTGTTAGTGCTTCATGGAGCGTGAACCTGTGAGCCTTTGCTCTTAAAACGCTCGTCCCCTTTAGCGGACATGTTTTCTGGCACAAGCTCTTCCTCAGTTGCTCTTCCTCCTCTCTAGTGTTCGTCCAGAGTGGATCAGCAATCATGCCTGAGATTCGATTACGGGCAAAGTGTTACTTCAATACAAGGTTTCACTGTTCCAAACACAATACATCGTCAAGGTAATAGGCGTTAGAGGACGATGTGGGGTCAGGCAGTGGGTTTGGAGTTTGGTTTGGAGACGAACAAACTCACAGAGAGGTTTCCACTTAAAAACTGGGATGACAGGACAAAGATGAATCACCAGCACTCGACAAAGAAGGTGCTCATTAACTGGAAAATGATCATAAATCATTTGTTGCCTGGGCATTTATACATAAGTCATTTTAAGCCTTTTCCTGTCCACTACTCGGTAACATCTTTGCTGTAGTTGTTTGGCAGATGAAACAATGATTCAATAAATAATTATCTGTCAGTTTAATATAATAGAAAATATATTTGGGCATTGGACTATAGCAATTTAAAGACGTCACCATAGGGTCTTGGAAATTATGATAACTTCTTTAGGCTTTTTCTAATATTATATTTATAGAGAAATGAATAATGTAATAGTGAAACTACCTGTTAGCAGCAGCCCTGCTGTCATAGAAGCTGTCACTGCTCAAGCCAAAACTTCTTTGTCTCCAACTTCCTCTGCTGCTGTTAGAAATGTTCTGAATGAACATTGGTTTAATCCCCGTTACGCTTTTTTCAATCTGCAGCAGAGAGTAGCACAATCCTGCTGTTATTCAGGTGAAAGTGTCACACGGATTAATGCTTTAATTTCCTCTAAAAACAGTGCGACTGAAGCAATTGAATCCAGCTGCTGCAACTCTCTGCACAATTTAATGGCTGGAAAAACACAGTCAAAGTGATCATCACACATTTCATAGCTTTGCAGCGCAGGGAGAGGGGCTGGAGACACGATGAGAATTGTTCACATTTCATGACAGTTTTTTGGTTTTATTGCGAGTAAAGAGTATTTTTCCTCTGCAGCTGTTTCACTGTGGACAGTCTTGGTTTGATGATGGAGGATTTGATTGGTAGTTTCTTCATTTTTTTGCTTTCCAAAAACCAGACGACCAGTCAGAGGCGGGCCTGCTTGTGCATGTAATAACAGAAAATTGTTATCATGTGTTACTTAGTGTGTCTGAGAAGGTGAAACATACCCAGTGGGACGCCCGCTCTCCTCCCCCTGTGGTGCTCAGATGTCCTCACATCCGCATGTTTCTAGTTTTAAGGATCGCAGAGAGGAACCTGCTCACTGTCTTCAGATAATCTTCAACATTAAATCGATGTGGACATACAAGACAAGTAAGAACATATCGAGCAGATGCTTGTCTGGATCCGACGTTACACAGAGACAGTTGTTAAGGTTCAAGGTTCACATGCAAACCCTGTTGATCAATGGGACTGTTGTTAGTGTGAAGGAGTTGCTGTGCAATCGTAAAGCTGCAGATTGTTGTTCTGTTTTTTTGCAGAATTTAAATAAAGTTTCAGTTCTTTCCACCGAAACTCAGAGCGGCCTCCCAGTGTCATCGCTGCTGGCTTTTTAAAATGTAAACTAAAAGTGCTGCCCAACATAATATCACATAAATCAAAAGAGAGTTGCTCTTGTTGAATTTGGCCCATGCGCTGAAAATCCCACACTTTTTGTATTTCTGTCTCACTGACAGTTTGACACCATTTGTAACAGCATTTTCTTGTTTTCCTTGATTTGGGTGTTGCTTGGATTGTTAAGTGTGTGTTTCTCTGTGTGTGTATGTTGTCTCCAGGTAACACCAGGCAGCAAGGCGGCCCAAGGTGACCTTTGTCCAGGCGACACCATCCTGGCCATCAATGGCGACAGCACAGAGCACATGACACACATGGAGGCTCAGAACAGGATCAAAGCCTGCACTCAGCAGCTCGCGCTCCACATCATCAGGTACGAAAACATGAGAATTTTCTCACCAGAAAGAATTAACAACACTGGTCATTTGGTCAAAACCTTAGAATGACTCAAGCCCCTGTTTCACTGGTCAGCAACACCCACAAACATCTGGTTTATTTCTGCGGTGGAAATGACTCTACAGTAGACACAAGCTTTTATTGGCTCCGGCACCAGTCAGCAGTGATGGAAACATGACACCCGGGTGAACACACTCATTTCTTCTTCCCAGGACCGGCGCATGCACTTCTGCCGCTCAAGGCAAAAAAATAATTACACCGCTCATCTATTTGCAACGTACCATAACAGCAACAACACACGAAAGCTAAGATACCATACACATGAAGTGCTAGTGCACTAGATCACTTGTGCAATCTAGTGCAACGCTAGTGAGCTCCAAGCGCAAACAATATTAAAGTATGCATGGCATTTTGCAGATTCATAACATGAGTCATTGCAACACATATAAGTATTTTCCAAATAATCCAATTTCAACTCCTCAGACTAAATAATACCAGTGCATCAAACACATCAGCAACTCAAACGACTAGAGAGCAAAGTTTACCTTTCAGAAGAGTACACGTTGGGCCTTCATCGCAGCAAACGTCTGCCAGGATCAATATATTTTAACAATGAACCTCTCTGTCTTTGGAATGCTTGATCCTTCAATAGTCGTTGTTTAGACACGCTGCAGTATCCTCTAAATGGATTTGTTTTTCTCAAAGACAATTTCTGGACCGAGGTATGAGTATGAAATATTTGGACCAACCTGCAAAAGCTACTTTTTCTTCATATCTTCAGAGACAGTGAGAGAGAGAGCCTCTCAGTTTCATGTGCCTTTGTGATGTTGAACAGGACTTTTTAGTGTGTTTCCCTGCATTTTAAAAACCCTGCATGTACCAGCTCATGTTGGCGTAAAAGAGTTTTTACAGCGTGTTTATATTTCCTCTGCTGGATGAGAACAGGACGGATCTTTTGACCCTTAGACGTTGGTTCTTCATCAGTGTTGGTTCTGATTATAATGAAGAAACCTCATTAACAAGATCCCTCGACCTCCATCCATCTAGTTATATTTGCCTTAACGGGGACCTCCACTGCTTTTTTTTATGGCTGCACATGTGTAAACAGCTGTATAGAGCTACATGAGGTCTGATAAACTGCCTCAACTTAAGTCACGTGTTTAAATACTACAGTTTTGAAAATGAAAAAAATCTGCAGGTATGGAGTTAATAAAGAAATAAGCTTACCAGACCTCAGCAGCTTGCTCCTCCCCTCTGCTTTAAGCTCGAGCAGATTCAATTCGCCCCATTTTCCATACGATGGGAATCAATATGTGCAGACTGATCTGACATCAGGAAATGTTGGAACATTAGTCACTTGCTAATCAGTCGTTACTGCTCTGACCCTCCGCGCAGGCAGCTTATGGTTTTTGCTCTGAGGCTCATTAAGTGACTTGAAGTTGAAAAACCTGAGTGATTTTTATGACTCAGGTAATTCACTGCCTCTCGTCCAGGAACACATATTGTTTCTATTTCTAGAGGGTCTGTTCAGCTTGGCACAGTCGAGTCATGGCGGCAGATGACAGGTTTACGACGGTTTAAATGATCGACTCGCCGCTCCTATAGAGCGCCGTCAAAGTCAATGGGGCTTGTGCACACAGTGAGTCAGACAGTGACCTTTTCAAATGGACTTCTCACAGCGATATTGTGCATTTTATCACCATATGAGGTGGAAAATTGTCTTTCACTCTGCATCATTTTCAAAAACAGACGAGAGCAACTTGTTTCTGTCAGCGTCAACGGCGGAATGGAAGTCATCCGTTTAAACAGTTAATGACACGGAGAGAGGGGGAGGAGATGGGGAACAACCAAGGAAAAACTGAAATGGCAGTTGCTTCCCACATTTGTATTAGATGGTTACTTTGAGCTGGAAAGTGCAGCGCGAATCTGGCAACCTCTGAACCCCAGCCTCTCAGACGGAGAACACTGTGGTTTCAGCCTCGGTTACAAGTGACAACTGCCAACTGGTGCTTCAGCTCTCTCCTTTTAGGGCAACAGACGACGCAGTCTTCTCTTTCTCGCCATGGTTTTGGAGCATGAAGTTTGACCTGCAGTGGAAAGAAGAATCACTCCCGCAGTAATCGGACGCCTCAGACGAGAGAAGATTCACACATGCGGACGCTCTGAATTCAGACACTTTTCCCTCTTTCTTCTATTTGTGTTGCATAGCGTGCACTCTGGCATGCAACACCCCTCCTGCCTTTCACCTCAGCTTGTAGAGGAACCCATCCATTCATATGTCACGCTGAGTGACGGAGCATTCAGTGGCTTGTCCACATAGGGATTGAAAATCTATTTAAAGTTTGTTTTTAGCTCATAGTGCAGGGGAGCACCTCTACACCTGCAAGAGCACAAACAAGGGCACTACCACACTTACTCACTTGTACCCTGAGGTTTCCAAATTCAGCTTAAATTTCCCCTGAAGCACTAGAAGTTATCTTACACAACAGGGAACGTAGGAATGGATCTGATATGAGCAGGAGCACTTTAAAGTGATAGATACGCAGCGCAGAGTTGAAACCTTTGGCTGACGTTCACTGGAGTCTATTGCATTTATCAAATTATTTAGAGATGACACTTTTCATGGTACTTAAAGGTTTTCTTGTGCATACTTTAAAAATGGTTGTCATTCAGGTTTTGTCTTTGGAATTTACATTATTTTTGTTTTTATTAGAGTAAAATACATTCGTGACAGTAAGTCAAAGTACATTTTAAAACAGATTTGTTTTTATCAGGGTACCATGAAATCGCGCAAGATTTTTTACATGATGTCAACAAAGATATATGACACCCGATAAGCTTTACTTTAATTAGCTGAAAATGATTCTGCTTAAGTAAAACCACCAGACTCATCCGTGATGTTCATCAATCCTCCTTAATTCCTCTTAAAACTGACAAGATAGCGGTTGGATGCATGGTCATATATCAACATAGGCAGGACAAGGCTGGCTGGCTGGTATGTGACCTTCTCTGTGTATATTGGTTGAATAATTACAGTGGGAATTGCCCTGCTGCAAGACGGGAGGAGGGTAAGTAATGTCTGAGAGGGACATAGCCACGCACCATTTGGCTCCGGAGGTGAAATGAAGTTGTGGTGAAGGAGACGGAAGATAGAGCGAGAGAGGCCTTCAAGCAGGGGAGGGGGAAAAAAGACAATGACAGTTTTAAAAGACAAGAAAGCCGACAGGGAGTGGCTGACAGATGAGACAGAGGAAAAAGAGAAAGGATGGAACCAAAGCTGTGTTCAGACATGCATTGAACTCTGGACACTCTGGGCAGGTGGGAGCTGTATGTGAGAATGCAAATTTCCAATTGGTCTGATTCGATAATACAGCAGGATAACGAGTTTCTAACAAATGATGGACATAAAACATGGGCTAGTACAAATACCTTCGGATGAAAATACATGTAGAAGATGTAGGCGAAGAGTATACGTCATGTTCTGACTCCTGCAGGCGCCACATCTGATCACCAAATGTTCCGGACGTTGGAGAATGTCAAATTAAAGCTGTCAATGGGTGAAAAGCTCATACACGTTTTCCATTGCAATTCTTTTCAGGTAATTAGAGCCGTACATCCAAAGAACCAAGCACCTACTGTGTGAAAGCATTTTCTCTGGAGAACAGCGGCACAGGATGTTGTGTGTTAATAAACAGCAACAGTCACTATGACAAACCTAAATTCATTAATAGTGGAAAAAAGAGGTCACAGGTTTTTGGCTTTTGCAAATTAACCACAGAGAAACTCACAGAGTTTTAAATGGTAAAATAAGTCAATAAATAAGACATGATTCAAAGGCCAATATTGGGGGTGACATAAAACATTTTCAAACTTTGAAGAAGCTCTTTCAGAAATTCAATGAGCTGTAAAAAACATTGAGGTTTGTTTTATGCCCCAATTATCTAGACAAAGGGGGCGTCATGTTGATATGTAAAAGTCAAGTGCTTATTATCGCTATTTACTAAAGCAGATGTGGAATAAAGGGCTTTCAGTTCACTGGTAACATTCCTCAGCTGTGGGTGATGATGAATATTCAATGGAAGCCATTGATTCTGGAGTCAAAAAATAAATTTGGGAGTGACTCGACGAACCCATGCTGACTCACAAGAAAATAATATTTTAGAGGACATCAGCTCTCAGCCCTCATTAAAAGCCTACGCCATAAAATCCTCCAAACAGTCACAGAGTCATAGATGTTGAAACGAGAGACCTGTAATTTTCTGTTGCTGCCGATGGACAAATATATGAGTCCACACGTCTGCTGTGAACCAAAATTACAGTACGCTGGCTGCATCTGAGCTTGAGGTCTTGTGCAATGCAAGAATGTTTCTTTGTAAAGTCTCCGCATTTATTACTTTCATAACCCCCTCCTTCTCTTTTTTTCATAATTCATAATGCAGAGCGTTTTTAAAGAGGGCTTCTGGTGGGCTGCCCCAGGGAAACACATGAAAGCTGAATAAGAAGGAGAACCATGAAACTTGACGGCAGCAGCTGCACTTCTTTGTGCGGAATATTTTCTATAAAATGTCATTGAAAGATAAGACACTTTCAGATGTTGTTCATCTTTGTTTTTCAGTTTATTACCTGTGACAAAGAGGTTTAGTTTGTTTGTCAGGAGAGACTAAATTTTGGTGCAGATCCGGAACAGGGGACAGACCTCGGATTATCGTTCGCTCGTTTTAACATGGTGGTACATTTCTCAACATTTTCACTTATTTCCCAGGGAACTAATATCTATGACTGAGAGAAATTTGGTGCAGCTTGATTGAATTTAAGGTGACTGCAGTGCCATGACGGATGTAAACACCTTTCTAGTTTTAGTCGTGATAAAGTTTGGAACTTTGTCTTCTCTTCTTTTACTGCAAATTGTGATTTTGGTATCTTCCTCTAACCCCTGGAATATTGGGAAAGCCAAGGCTGATACCTGTATATACCACTTTTGAAGAAAATGGATGATACATTAACAGTAATTGAAAATCTCTGCGTTCCTGGCTGGACTTGTGTTTGTCCAGTCTGCGGTTACCTGAGGAAGCTGATTAGGTGCAGAACGAAAGAGAAAAGTGAAAAGGAAAGAAGGCGAGACAAGGACAAGGAAACAGTAAGAAGTACTCTGAGGTCACCAGCTTTTCCATTTTCCATCCGTCCTCCCTGCGCTTCAGGCCTGTCAGCACTCAGCTGAGGTGAAACACCCTCACTCCTGTTGGTCCTGGCACTGGTGATCAAATGGAGTTGTGTCGTCTCCATGGGGAGGAAAAATGGTGGAATGGCTGCCACCCCCTCCGCAAAACACAAGTTCATGGTGGTGTCAGACGCCCTGGACGGACACACTGGGCCCATATTGGTGCGTGTCATGTCTGCTTTGCTCGGCCTGTACATCCGACGCTGGGAACACACAAACCAGCTGTGGAGGTTACTTTCTTCTCCTTCCCTCATTTTTTCCTCCTGCATCATCCTATACCTTTCTTATGTCTGTCCCTCAATGTCCGGTTCATCCATCCCCCTCTCCAAACCCAAATCCCACCCTACTTACCCCCCCACTGTTGCTTCTCGTAACTTCTTCTCTTCATCTCCTCTTCTCTCTTTCCCCCTGACCTCACCTCCCTGCCTTCTGCCCGAGGTTCTTGGAGGAAGCGGTGCGGTTGTGTGGAGGCCTGAGAAACAGATGGTGGCGGTTGTGATGTGTGTTTCCACCGCTGGTCAAGCTGTCCGGAAAGCGTCATGCTGAGTGGCAAGTTAAATCTGCTGAGAAATGAGTCATGGTGCCCGAGCTGCCTGCGTTACTGTGTGTCTTGTTCTAGTTTTCTATAAAAAGGTCTAATATGAAAATGAATAAAATCCTGCTGTTCTCATTTAGGTCCTGGCTGGAATGAAGGATGACGTGGATACATTTTGGTCATCTCTGGGTTTTTTGCCTTTGATGGGGCTGAATGAAATTTAACTGGTGCAGAGACGTCACTTTCTGATATAGAGTCTCAATTTGATTGTATTGATTTTCATTTTATTGAAACGGTAACAAAAGATGAAGTAGTTTGAGGACACATGTTTTATTACTTCCACCAAAGAGCTTATATTTTCACCCCTGTCTGTTGGTTAGTCGGGTGATTTGTGTGGATTACATAAAAACTTGTTGGAAGGATAGAACATTAACCAACAAAGAATCCATTACATTTTATAGGTGGATCTGGGACTGATTCAGAATTGTTATTTCTCTTACTTTTTAATGAGTGTGTGCAATTTGTTGCAGCCTGATTGAATGAAATTCGGATGCCGGACCTCGGTAAAGGTATGCACTCTACTGAGTGCTATAGTTTTATTTGGTTTTGGCAAACTTAACTTGAAATGAATGACCTCATTGGACAGTCTTCAAAGCAAATGGTGCAAATGTGTGTTTTATATCGTAGTTCAATATTTCAAGTTTTTCTTCTTTATCAGACAGATAGAAAAACAACAGTTGTGCTATAAGTAGCAAATAGTCTCTGAAATTTGCTTACAAGCTATTAAAAAGCTTTTATGTGCATGTCACCCTCCTTATCAGTGACTGAAACTAGCTGAGGGTTGTTAACCTATTAAAAGTGATATGTATTTATCTGATTGTGCAAATGACTTTTAGACTGTTTGAATTAGATTGGTCACCTTGATCCTGATCTGATTGAAATCCCCGAAACAAAGTCAATAAGTCGACCATTGAGTTGATATTATTTTATTACACTGTAGAAATACATATTATAATGCACTGATGGGAATCCCGATGTCACTGCCACTGAGTACACAGTTGCATGTTGTATGCAGGTGCATATATACAAGTTCCCTCGAGGGAGAAACACAGATTTGATGATGATGTGAAAAGTAAAATCACAACAAAACCCAGGGCCGAGGATTCAGGAGGAATCGGAGCGAGCAGGCAGAGAAAAGACCCAGAGTCAGACCTCTATGGCTGTGACTCACTACTGAGGAATTATGCACGAGGCTGCATGCGACCAAAGGAACACAGGACTCCAGCTGGGACAAAGAGAAACCGCCAAAGGAGCCAACTCACACACATGCCTCTGCGCTACTACCAGCACCCCTGCCTTCTCCTCCCTCATCCCCTCATATCGTCATTCCTCTCACACTCTCCCAAGGCCTCTTTTTTGTGGTGACCATAAAGGCAGCGTCAATGGAGTTAAAGAGGAGAAAGGAAAGGAAGGGGGTAGACCACAATCATTCCTCCTGTTTTTCTCCTTTCGCTTCGATCTTGTCATCAGCCAGATGCAGATTTTTCCATGTGACTCGCTCAGGTCGAGACCTCCATAACTGCTCTTTAAGCATTTGAACTCCTCTCACATTACAAAATAACACAGTCTCTCCAGTGGTGTTTGCCGTACGAGTGGCCTGAAAACCGCTCTCGTTCAGATGGGTTCGATGAAGCAAGACATGACTCTGAAGTGAACCCTAAAATGTTCCGTGATCGGCCACATCTTAATTTGAAGGCGCTCTGGGTTTTCAGCCGTCTGTCTCATGCTCCTCCTCGACCATGGTGATCGTATGCAGCCAAAGTAAACTCATCCGCTGCTCCGAAAAACCAGATCTCCCCAATCAGGAAATTAAAAAGGTCAAGCGAGGGAAACTATGACCAAAGAAAAGGGGGGAAAGGACCTGGGATTTTCTTTTGTCTGAGCTGCTTGCTGTGTGTGGGATCCTTTCTTGTTTGGGGGGGTTTTCCTTTGGTTTCAGTTTTGTCATGAACCCATTCGTGTTTACTCTCATGTGGCAAATCTTTGTAGTTTTTTTATTTATTTATTGCCTTTGCTTTCCATGATTGTTGTTTTTATTCATGAGGATTATCTGGATTACCGAATTAGCTTCCCTTTACCCTGTGTCTTTTCATTTTTCTTGTCGTCTGTCTGGAGTCAATCTTGCTCGACAGTGATACAGTGAAGAGCAGAGGGGATCCCGGTGGAAATGAACACTGAAGACGCTCAGGACGCTTCACCCCTGTCCTATTTATCACTGTAAACCTCATTAAGAAACAGAGTGCACTGCGCTGCTGCGACCGGCGTTTTCCCACAATACTTTTTGGCATCGGAGGAGGTAGAAGTAAGAAGAGATAAAGTCTCAGGCTGCAGCTCAATTTTAATATCTAGTCTCCTTTAGCCTTGCAGATCATAACATTCTGGTTTATACAGATTTACTGGCTTTTACTGCGCAGGCTAGATTCATCCTTGGATGAGACAGAGAGAAGAAAGTGAAACAGGGAGAGAGATGATCAACAGGTCGGGAATGTATTTGAGTTTGAGCGACCGCCCACACAGACAATCTGGGGTAATTTATCTCACACTGACCTGATCCTGGCAAACAAAAAGTAAAAATATGTTTCACGCATCGGAAGGACGCTGCCTGATAACTCATATAGAAACAAAAAGTGTCAACAGTCTCCATCAATGAGGTCATATTTTTGAACCCGTCTGTTCGTTGGTTGGCTTGTTTGTATGTAAACAAGATTTCACAAAAACAATTTCTAATTTCTGGTACATGAATGACATCTCGCTCCAGACTGACCTTCAATATAACAAGTGCAACAGTGTAACACTGTAAATCCTTATTTGGTCAGTTTCTCACAGTTTCCACTCACGCCTTTGCATTCTCCACTAATGATGGATGGACGGTAAAGTCCAAAATGTCATTTCAAAAAGGCCCCTTCAGTCTGAACTTTCGCTCGTTTCAATGGGCTGTTTTATGCTGTAACCATTGAAACCAAACAATCCGAAAACATGTGGGGGTGTCATCCTGCCCAGTAGCTGTTGTTTGTCTGCCAGACACTCGGCGCCTCATAAGAACGTCCTTGATAGCAACACCTCCGTGGTTCATATCTGCACCATTGCCTCAGCTCAGCCAACGCTGTGCCAGCTGCAGGCTGATTACGTCACAGTTTGTAGACATCAACTCTCCGCCCGACACGATCAGAAGTACACAAAGACACACACTGTCTAGTCACTCTGAGAGAAGTCCTGGTAGTTGGTGGTTGGATGCTTTCGTGCTAAGCAGCCCACGCCATGGCAACAAAGAGTTGATGAACCAAAGAAGTCTTCTCAGATGTTTTTTATATGACATATAAACGTCCACTCGACACGTCGCTCGAAAGTGGATGTGAATTGGTGACGTTGCTGATGAATTACAATGAGGAGCCACCCTCAGTTCCACAGAACAGTTGAATTTTCTGCCTTTGAAGGACAAACTGAATAATATGGACTTCGACCGGGCTGTAAATAAAGTATTCTGTCATTGCTGCAAGTCTGTAGGTCAAGCAGTGTTTTTTAAGAATGGGCAACTGCAGCCAATTACTGGTAATCTCAAAAGCAGGGGGAAATCTCAAATACCAGTAATTCAGTTATCACAGCTTTTGAAAAGTCCAGGGCCTAGACTGCTGTGTGTTCTTTCAAAGAGTGCGGTGGAGTTATGATGTGTTGAAGACTTTATCTTTGCACCAGTGGAATGAGGCCCAGGACGTAGCCTTATCCCATTCCTAATGTGAAAACCTATCAAATGTACTCCACATAAAAAAACATCCTCACACAAACTGCCAAATGATTTTTTTTAACTGTAGTTATACTGTATGTGATGGTTTTGGCACAAACAGGGGACCACTAATATCAGACTGCAGTAATGGAAAATCATGTGACGCTAAAGTTGTCATGTTACTCATCTTCCAGTAATTCAGAGGATTAAGATAAAGTTTCTTTCACAACATTCACACGAAAAAGAATTTACTGGAAACACTGGATATTCTGTGGAAAGGTGTTAGATGGCTAAAGATTGATCTGACTCACTCTCTCTCTGTTTCTCTCATGGGTATTGTCTTTTAGGTCGGGATCAGGAGACAGAGTGTGGTCGCCGACTGTTAGTGAAGACGGCAAGACAAGTCCTTACACGGAGCCTGACTCACAGGTAACCACTGTTTACTATGGATTTACTGATAATACAAGTCACAGGAGTTTCTTCAGATTTGAATCACACTCACTGGGCTGATCTGGGCCCTGGATATGTCATCCTGACCTTTTCTACTTAGACTTTGGTTTTAAAATACTAAAATTACGAAAGTTATTCACCAGCTCAAATATGAGAGAAATAACTAATTGGTGGAGTCGAGTGGTGAAGCCTTGGTTGGCTCTGGGACCTCCATTTAAATGATCATCTGTCTATGTGGTGTTCTAGTGGTGAGACAAGGAAGTCCCATTCATCACAAATAAAACTTTGAACAACGATCAAGAGGTGGAGCGGGTCATCTACTAACCAGAAGGCCAAAACCATTGTTGGCCAAGAAGTCAAGCCTCAAATTGCCCTTGACGGCTGTGCCAGCATATATATGATGTGAAATATGTGTGAAATACCATGCGTTTACATCCCATTCTTTAAAATTTAAACTATATATAAACACTCTCCCCCAGATGCTGTGACGATCACAATGGTAAAAAAATTATACTTTGTTCATCAGTTCGCCGTTTAATGACCACGATCCCTGGCTGCCATTGCTGTTGCTAGTCATTGACATGAAACAAACCAGTTGCAAACTCTAAATCTTTTCTAGCTCAATTTATGAACAAAACACAGTAACATCCCAAACTCTCCCGGAATCCAAAAGCGAACTGATTTGGGCTGCAGATTGTTTTCAGCTGTTTCTTCTTCTGCTCTTCCCTGCCGTTAGTGGTGCACATAACAGAGCAATAAAACTGTTATTGAAGGGTTCTTGCTGAAATGCACATTTTTTATGAGCACAGGTTCATACCTTCACTTTTTTAATCTAGAAACCAGGCCTTTTCTAAGACAGATGCATATTTTTGTACTTTAAGGGGAAAGTTTCATATTTGTCCAAGTTGCAGAAGAGCTCCAACTGTGAGTCATGTAGCGTTGTCTTTGGGAAAAATGAATGGAGCTTTTTTTTTCCCGCTGTCAGAGGGGTTCAGGATATCCACCAATGACAGCACTTTCATGTTGATACAATAGAAATGAAGAGGACATCTCAAATCATCTAAAAGCTGCATTTCAACTTCTGTACTGATCATAATAATCCACAGATTTTATTGCAGGCAGGATATGTCCAAACCACAGCATGTCAAAATAAAAACCTGTGGCCATACCACAGTGGCTAATATCATTTAAGATGAAATGACCCTTTAAACCAAGATTATTCAGTGTTTACTAATTCTGAATGAGACTCCACCTGTGATAACTTCAAAGTTCAAATCTAAGAGTGTGATTATGCACGTAGACAAAATCACATCAATAGATAAGGCAACTGCTGGTGTTGATTCAGCAACGTTTGACACAAATCAGCCACAAGAGAGAATTATTCACATTTCGGTCCATGACTGGTCAACAAAAAAAGAGTCTGTTTATGTTGTAAACAGAATCCTTGGAAACAGGCACAACCCTGGATCCTTGAATTGCATATACGCTCTCGTTCACATGATCATAAATGAGATAATGCATCCCACTGTTCACTAGAACGGTTTTGAAATAGTATCCTGATTGTTCTCCAATCATACGAGCTGCCAAACGGATATTCAGGGCAGGATGAATTCTAGCAGATGATCTTATCCAAGTTTTCCAGTGCTGGCAGGCCAACAGGTTTCTGAGCAGGGAGAGAACAGGAGGTGTGTGTGTGTGTGTGTGTGTGTGTGTGTGCAAATATGCTGCGAGTATGACGAAGAGTGTGTGAATTGAACAGTCAAGACAATGAGCGTATTGTGGCTCAGACATGTGAGAGATGACCATTTGTCAAGTATTGTGTCGGGGTGGTTGTGGAGTCAGGACTGATCTGTGTGTCCCTCGCTGAGACAGAGGCTTCTTGTGTAAAAAGGGCGGAACGGTCGCACAAAGAGTTGAGGTGAAATCTATCCGTCCACTCATCAGCGGGAGTTTGACACCTTACAGGAAGGTGTTGTTTTCAGCGACAGAGACAAAAGAGAGAGAGGCTCCAGCACATGTAATCTATCAGGGGACTTTTCCTCTGAAATGTCCAATCAGCAAATTGAGCTGTATTTTGAATACGCTATAAATCGAAATTAAAGCATCACTATGTACGTTTTCGCGAGCAAGAGCGCCCTCTGTAGCCATACGTAGTTATTAATTCTGCACTTAATGAACTGACACAACTGAGCAGTGGCTATTACCCATGACCCACGGTCTTCATACCACAATCTCAGCACCAGCTCGTCAGGTCTTGCTTTGATTAACATCAGGAATACTAAACCTGAGTGAGAGGAACCATCAGCTACAGCAGTTTGTACAAACATGGACATGCATGATGGGACGGCTTTGCTTGTGGGTAACACGAGAGCAAATCTGCCTCTCTCCTGCTCTTTTCTCGCCTTTTCCCTTCTCCCATTATCTCTGTAACATCTTATCCACTTCTTCCTCTCCCTCCCTCCCTCAGTGGAGTTTAAAAATGTTCCCTGGCGTCTCATTTAATGAAGTGAACCTGGACGCCTGGAAACCACTAAGTCAGGGCCACTTTAGCTTCACGCTCAGGTAAATCCTTCTTTGCCTGAACAGAGGAAACATCCGCCCCCCAGGGTCACATAAAAGACCGGGGCTCGCTCTTTCTTTTGTTTCCTGCTGTGTGAAGATACAGCTGGAGGGGCTGCGCTGACACAATGGTGATTGCTCCTCAGACACCTCGCCTTTATTGGAAACTATAAATGCAATGGGGCCTCTAATGCAGCTTCCAGACGTGCACTGAACTCCGGACATTTTCTTGAAATTTCCTGGAGGGGGTGTATGTGAGAACTCAAATGTCCAGAAAATGAGTGAGTGAAGGTTTTGATGACCTTTCTAACACATGATAGATTCAAGATTATGAAAAAAAAGATGTCATTCATGTATAAGATGCTGAAAGTTAATGGGATAATGAGATCTGAGAGCTTCTGCCTTCTGCATGCTTCACTCAGACGCCAGTCCAAGTCTGGATGTTCCGGACATTTTCCCGTTGTAGTAAAAGTGTCTGACAATATCCTGTCTGGGACCAAATATTTGGAGTTCATGTCTGAAAACTGTTTAACACAGGCTCAACCCAAATCAAGCTGGACTGTGTGATACACAGTTGCTCTAATGCTGAGCCAGTTTGAAGAGCATGGACAAAACTTAACAGAAAGATGAGGATCACTGCACATTCTCTGGCTGTGCTGCAGATTCTAAACTAACCAACCATTATGTGACGTGACCCACAACACAGGGACTCATGCTGAAGCGCTCTTTGTCGAACAGGGTGAGAGCTGAAACCAGAGAGGAACACCAGCTGATCTCTAAACAAATTCATCTGGAAATTACCACACATTATTTCCCGGCCCTAAGAAAGATTGACTCATTCCACTAAGAATAATGCAACAGCAGCATCAGAAAAGTGTTGCAGCACTTGAGGCTAATAAAAAAAGGTGCTTAAATGTGATGACAGCATTCTTCGAGACATTCTGTGTTTAAATTTTCCTTTTGTCACCAGAAGCGTCTTGTTCTTGACCAACTGCCTCAGTTAGAAATTCTAACCTCACTTGTGGGGAATTCAGCAGGAAGTGACACGTGGAAGCTCAGAGACGTTTCCTTCTCCTCGAGATGTTGTCATTAAAGTGGACGAGGAAATGCTGGATCGCTCTGGATACAAGTATCTGCGTGATTTCATATTGTTGACGTGAGTGTTCTAGCAAACAATGTTGGAGTGTTTGTGGGAGTGTGCGATGTGTCTCCATGGAGATGCACTCTCGTCTTGGCAATGGTCTCCACCGGATATCATACACAACTTCCTAAAGATAAAGAGAGCTGGCCGGGACGAGGTAATGAAGAGGTGTCTGGAGAACAACAACACAAAGTGCTTGTGTAGTTTTGACAACTAAAAGCTTGTTTAAGCTCCATCATGGAAAACAAATGAGCTGTAATCAGATACTTTGCACAGATTCTACATTTCATGCAAAAGCATTGGGTGCACTTGAAAGAAAGACAATGTCAAACCAACATGAAGCAAAAAATGAATCATCTGTGTCACTCAAATCAGAGGGTGTTACAGTTAATGAGCCCCCTGCTGGAGACTGACATGCATGACCCACATATCACAAGAAATGAATAACAAATGAATCCCAGTGAAGTTTTACTTCATTCATACATTTATGTATTTGTATTCTCTACTTGTACGTCTCACCCTGTTATGTTTAAATCGTTTACCAGGGAACTGGCTGCAACATTTTCAGAAAATGCCTGGTTCAACTTTCCTGGACTTTTGCTTTCTCACACGCAGCTTCTGGAAAACCTCAATTTAAGTCTGGATTTTGTCTGAGGTCAGCTATTGTTTCACCGTCTAAATAAACCCTGCAATACTCTCATCAGCATCAGAGCGCCTCGATTGCTTTCGTTCCTTCATGAATTAGATTCACTCCATTTCAGATGCAATCCACATTTTTTTCCCCTGGTTGTCGTCACATCACGTATCGACATGTGTGTTGTGGTTTGTCCCTTGCGTCAAGTAGAGACTCAGCTTTACTTTTAATCAAAACCTCAACTGAAGTCAGTCGGAGTCAAGTGCTGTGATCACTTGCTGATGTGTGCAGTGTGCTAAAGTGCATTTGAACAGATGCGATTGCTTAGATAAAAATGTGGAAACTACAGTGCTACAGCTCTGACAGATGGTTTTTACATTTGCAATGTGAGTCATAATTCTCGAATTCCCTCATTTGGACTAAAATAAAACGTTTTCATGCTCTTGTTTAGTTGCTCTTAGACATGTGAGTTGTTATATAATACACCTGATACAGTGTTTTCATCAGAAGCCTTCAAGAGGGGTCAAATCTGCAAACTATCCCTTTTGCCATTTTCAAGATGGAAGTTTACAACACGCTTTGTGAGATGCTCCCAAGTAATATACATGACCAGGAGTCTTACAAAGCAGAACTAAAACAAATAATAACTAATTCAAGTATTAATATACATAACTGTGATTTAAGGACCAGTATCTGATGTTTATTGATGCAATCACATATAAAATATCTTACATCTGAAAAAGTTTTTCCAATGAGAAAGACAGTTTTTGAGGGAAAATGCCTCCCAGGCTTGAAAATGGGTATCTGATCTTACATCTTTTTATTCTTGGTTTTATTCTTGGATCAGTTTTATGCACCAGTAAAGTTATACCAGCAGTTACTGACACTTCAGTCTATGGAGAATTCCTTCCATCAAATTACACAGCAGCCGCTTCAGTATTGGTGGGAAAAGCCCATTCGTCAATGCAGTGAAGTCAAACAATATTTTTTTGGCGAGCGACAGCAGATGCCATTCACAGGGACTATACCCCGTCATTAAAGTGAGCGCTATTGTGGCCGAGCACCATGGCCCCCGTGGAAAGAATGAGGCTCTGCAATGCGGAAGCTGAAAGTTCTGGATCGCACGTCACGGACGCTTCCAGTTTCAGGCTGGGAGCTGGCAGCTGAAGTCGAATTCTCCGAGCTAACGTTAATGGGAGCTGACAGACAGAGTCCTTGCATGACTTACAGACACAGTAATTCCTTTACTGCTTGGAATTTAATCCTCTGGAGAAAAAAAGGTGATAGATATGATAAAAAAAAAAGAGTCTGTTTTAGGAATGGAACAAATCAGTTGCTTTCAAATATCTGTCATCAAGAATCATTTGCCCACGAGTGTTAAAAACTTAACAGCGCAGTAAACCTGATTTGTCTAAAATGCATATTTACACTACGGAACAATAAACAGGGAACCAGATGAGACCAGTTAGACGTTGTGCAAAAATGGAATAAGATTTATATCATAGAGAACTTTAAATAGGTCTTAACAATATTGGGCCATCAAACATTTTATGAGTATTCTCCTGCACTGCCAAAATATGTTTACTGCTACGTCCACTGTAATCCCCTGCCAGGAAATTCAGTGGAGCATTGCTGGAAAGTCTTTTTTAACAGCTCCATATTCATGCCTGTTAGATAGCAGACCTGTGACCCCACTTATTTGGTTGTTTGTGTTCACTTATCAGTCAGTAATCCCAGAAATGTCCAAATCAGGCTTTTTCGTAAAGGAGCTTTCCTCGCTCTGCTTGGCTGTCAGCGCGACGGGGGTGTGGACGGGGTCACTGAGAAAGTGTCCAAGGAGACTGCAGCCGTCCAGACTTGTTTAGATTTAGAACAAATCTTTTATCAGGGGATTTTCGAGGATTAGAGGGAAGATTTTTAGTTTAACCTTCTTCCCCCTATTTCGTTTTCAGCTGCTTTTCTGGGTCTTGTATCTTTGTAGTTCTGTTAAGAATTTAAAATGAAAACTATCTTGTGTGTTCAGTCTTTAGTTCAGCTCAGTCACTGAAGCCTTTAAAACTTAAAGAATAATTCCAACAGTATTGCTGCCATTAGTGGCTTTGCTACTGCATAAATCCATATATCGAATTCAACTTGGTAGACCAAAAGCCAACTATATCGACAGCACTGAACTGTGAGGGAATGCAGAGACGTTGCACCATCCACGTTCATTAGGAAATCGGGTGTGGGGAATTTAATTAGATCTATAGGTAGAAATGGAAAATAATGTTTTCAATCGCCTTAACCTGAGATTCATTGAATTTTAATGACCTCTGAATAAGCCGATGTCTGTCATGGGGAACACTGGTGTTCAATTCCCCAATGGCCAGTGTTCCTCTGTGTTCAACCTGCATAGGGAGTTTTTCTGCACCTTTATTTATGTCTTTATGTGTAGATTGACTTTGTCCTTCCAACCACATGAATCATGCAAATCAGGCATAGTATCTCGTCTTTGGTTCAATGTCTCACCCAGAAGGTAGGTGCCTTACTTTAACCCAGATGTTTTTCTCTTCAACATCTGTACATTCAGTCCAAACCGAACCGTTTTAAAGATTTTTTATTCTCTTTAATGCTCCCACTTGAAATTACATTGCTGTCACTTGAAACTTTAACGCGGTGTTATAATGCTGTACTTGGCTACATCACAGCACATTTGACTTGGCAAAACCAGTATGGGCAAAAAATAAAAAGTTTAATATCTTCATTTAAAAGTGTAAATTGATAAACTACAACACTTTGCAGATGTTAGACCCTTGGACTCCACTGCAACATTAATCTTCCTCACAGCACCCCCACTCCGCCTTCGCCCGTCTGACTCTGCTCCCATAGAGGCACCCGGGGCCTGGACCAGGGAGCCATAAAGGGCTGGTTTGTGTTTGGTTAGTGGTGCAGAGCGCCATGTGAAAAGCTTAATTTCGGAGGTCTGGAGGGATTAAACAACGCAAGAGGAGGAGGAGGTGGTGTCCGTGTGTGTGTGTGTGTGTGTGTGTGTGTGTGTGTGTGTGTGTGTGTGTGTTGAGCATGAATTTGTTTGTGTCTCCGGTGAGGCAGGCAGGCAGGCTGAGGTCTCGGTCTTCAGGCATATGATTTCAATTAGGGTCCTCCACCTTTTCCTCCTCCTCTCCTCTCCTCTGTGGACCCTCGGCTGACCAAACTGTGGCTGAGGTACCGTGGCTGAAACATGCAGTCCTTCAAGCTCTTATTAATCAGAGTAACCTTCAGTCAGGTTGATGAATGGAGCTACTTGGCTCCCCTTGGCTGAAATCACCTCGGTTTAACATGTTCCCCTTATTTGTCTTTCTTTGGCACATACAGACACACATACATGGTCAGTGATCCTGAACCATTAGCCATGCTTGGTTACCATTGTAAAACAGGCCGGCGGAATCAGACGGCCGCCAGAATTTACGAGCATACAGTGGTAGACAATGCTCGTTCTCATAAATCCTCTGGTCCTTTTCTTTTCCTCTGAGCCGGGAGGAATGCAGTCGAGATTTGGGAGAAAATGAAAGAGAAGCCGTTCCTCAAGAGACAGAAATTAGGAAACAGAAGATCTCACAGATGGCCTTTCTCAAAAGTCTTGTTATGTTGACTCTCTGTTGGACGTGGACCGACGCTGCTCATATTAACTCTTATTAATTCTAAACTGTTTTGACTACATTGGAAAAACAAGATAAGGTTACCAGGAGAGTAAGGGTGAGAAGGCATCCACCAGATTAGCTTGCGTGTCACCTTAACACAAAATCCCCATTAAACCTCAACATAGACCAGACCTGGAAAGGTCAAATAAATCTATTTAATGAGACAGTTGTCTTACAGCTGATTTTTGTAATAAAGAAAAGGAACTGAGCCACCGTACTTTTAGAGCAACTTGAAAGCGCTCACAGGTTCCTGTAATGTTACCAAACTGGCATTTTTATAAGGCGAGCCCCAGATGTGCGGACTTATAAATCCGTCATCCACCCAAGGCAAATATCTGGATAACAGACATGTAGTGAGCAAGCCGGAGAGAAACCAGCGTTATGAGGAGAAAGACAAAAGGAATGAGGTGGAGGGGGACAGAACAAGTCCAACCATCTCTGGTGTGAGGGTGAAAATGGGTGAACATTTATTTACTGCTGACAAAAGCGAAATCTCAGTAAAGCAGTGGTTTTGAGATGCAGGTCTTACACAGTAAATCCTTATTTTTACACTTTCAAGGGCTTTACTTGTCTTTGAAGGAGGCAAATATTGGTGTGGAACTCAATAATGTTTAAATAATCATTCATCAGAATAGGGATGGAGGGGAATGAAGCAATTTATCATTCAGCGTCTTCTAGGGTTGATTTCCTGCGATTTCTAACAAAATCCAAATACCATCTCGAACTAGAGTGTAGTTACCGACGCTGAGCCAGTCGGAACCCATCAGGACCGGTCAGGACACAACTAGACGGGCAAGGTTTGGACCAAAGTTTTGAATTGATACACGGGTTTGGGTTCAGTTTTGGGCTTTGTACTTGATTTTTTTAAGCTGCACATCTGGCTCAAATGAAACAGATCAACTGTCGATCGAGTTCGGCAAGCTCTGGGCTGTGTAGACAATTGCGGCCTGACTAGCACTCTAACCTTTCTTTCTGTTGAGGACTGTTGAGTGCACAGCCTTTCCTGACTTGCAGGTATAAAGATAGAACATTTTCTCTGTTGCTGTTGCGCCCATCTGTGTCCCTCTGGTGATTTTTATGGCTAAGCAAATAAAATGTTATTTTTTTTCCCTCCAGTCAATAAAAGTATATCAGCATCTTTTTTGTCTCCTAACGCTCTTTTAAATATATGATCGTATACGTTAGCGTGTGATTACCTGTCCTCCTGCACATGGCGTGTTTGTACAGATTAGGAGTCATAAATGTAATGTCTTTACCGTCATGCCTCTGCAGGGGTGTGTAACATAATATACTCCCAGGGATTTTCCTCCGATTGCCTCCTTTATATTCTCTAAACACAGGCATGAATAAACTTGTCTGGTGGTGAACCAGACAAGTTTAGTTAAACAGTGAAACAGTTATTGTAGCGATTGGTATTTGCAGATGTTGCTTTGTCTTTAAATGAATAGTGGGTTTTAATAAGGATTAAAAAGAGGTGCAGGGACAGTGATTTCACCTTTCCAGTTCTGGGCTTGTTCTCAGGAAGTTGACATGAGACTATTTGGCAGTGAAATAAAAGATTGACAGGTTCAAAAGGACACTTTGAAGGAACCAGGCGGCAAAGTACAATTGACTACTTGTTGCTAGTCCAAGTGAGACCTTGGTTGATTCCCCAGCTGCTACTGTGACTACCTGGCTAGAGTTACAATACCATTGGCAGTGTGGTCGGACACAAACTGCTCCAGATTTCACTACATCTGGCTGAACAAAACAAACACCAATAACCAGTCCCCATTGTAGGAATGGAACAATGGGCTTCCACGTGACAGGCTGATTGCTCACATGTATGAAAGTGAACAGATGGGTGAGATAAGGGTTATTCGGTTCTTGTTTGGGAGCAGAGTGAAGATCAGCACCGGGGGCCACATCCTACCCTGACCTCACACTCTCCCTGTTGTCAGTATAATTAATCAGAGGTAGAACTTTACTGATCATTCAGTTAATGTCACTAAACATTGAAGTATATGAATTTTTAATCCCACTCAGTTCGAGTTCTCCATCTGTTAAAACAGGGCTAAAGCCAATGAGTAAGTTCTGGTTTGGTTTGTTTGGTGATGTGGTGAGAACCAGGCTTCAGAGGGGACCGGCTGGTTTTGATATTCTGCCCAAACAGGGTTTGGCTTTTGGGGTGAAGCTGCCTCGAGCGCTGCCTCCCCCCCACCCAGCCCTCCCCTGAGAACTTAACTTGGCCACCTGCTTGAATTTGTTTCCCCCAGACTTTTTGGATTCATCCATCCTCACATGCCCACAGTTTTTGGGGCGAGTGGGAAGACGTGGTTTTAAATTTCTTGAAAGTAATCTGTCTTAACTGCAGGAGGCAGGCCAATGACAGGACACTTCCCTGAGTTCAAGATGTGGGTTGGTCAGGATAGATGTTGTGGAGGTCTCCAGTTTGCTGAAAAGTGCTGATTATGGCAAGATCTATGGAAGTGTGTGTGTGTGTGTGTGTGGAAGTGTGTGGAAGTGTGTGGTCCAGGCCAGGGCTGAGGACAGGATCACATCAAGCAGACCCATCTGTTTAAATGACAGGGGTCCTGTATGGAGAGGACGTGAAACTGTACCTCCTGTAGCTAAAAGGTATTTTCAACTTGCCCAAAACACACAGGCAGCCACACACAGTCTCAAACACAGGCACACACAGTCATTCCAGTGGCACATACATCTTATCTAGAATGACTCCACTTAACTAAACAAATCGCATATTTCCAGCTGAAATGTTTATTGTCTAAACTCCTGCTCATGCACAGCCAAGTTTCATCATTAAAAACTGCTGCTATCTCTCAAATTCAAAACTCTAAAACACTATCGGAGGTGGTGACATCATTGCAAGCCATGTAATAAAACTTTTTATGTGTAAAGTTCAGTCTCTGGCACTGAGCGTTATCACTCAAGTTTTGCTGATAAACACAGAACTGCTGGGTGATGTCACTGGGTGAGTTTTTGCAAATGCATGAAAAGGGCGTTGACCTCGGGATAAACACACTGGCTGAGCATTCAGCAGGCGTCTGTGCATCTGTCCCGCGTTATTCCAATCGAGTCATCTAAACAGTTGTAGCTGAGATAAAGTTATAGTGGAGAGAAAGTCTGATACAGCATGACAGAAAGATAATAATTGAATCTTGTACAGTCTATCAGCTCTGTCAGCTTCTATAAACGACTCTACTCATAGAAGAAGCAGCTGGGGGAAGACTGCATTTCCATGTTTACACCACATAAGTTGATTTGTTTTGACAGAAACATTTGCAGGATAAATAATGCAAGCTCCTTCTTTATAACCCTGACTGTTAAAGAGGTGGGAAGAAACAACGTGGAAAAATCTCTTTTTTCTCAAACCTCACCGCAGCAAAGACTCATTTGGGAACAACCTCTGCCTCTAAAGAACTGTGGTTTTCTAGTCAAGGCATCAACAGGCTTTGTTTGTTGACCCTCTTCTCTTTTTATGTAAGATGCATTCTGTAATTAAGTCATTACCGTTTTCCTTCCTGCAAACACGAATGAGCTCCTCTAACGTGACAAGCCTCTCTCTCTCCATCGAATCCCTGTTTCTCTCAAATTTGTTTTAAACGATAGAAACTGTGTATTTTATCTCCCATGTCCTGTTTTTTTTAAAAGACATCCTTCTTTTCTCTTCTGTCTTTTTAGAATTTCCGTCCCATCAACAGCGGATATGGCGGTTACAGCCGTAAACCTTCATACACCCCCGAGCCCCAGTCCCCACCGGCCCCTCAGACCACTCACGTGAATAACGGACACTCCAGACCCAACAACGGCCACAGCTATGGATACGGAAACGGACACGCTCAGTACAACAACCCGACAGGGCTTTACGCTGGCAGCAACGGTGACAAGTTTCTGCCAAGCAAGATGGGCGGCCTCAACCTCAGCGCCACACACAGGTGAGACATTCTAATACTTTTACAAAATGCAGTAAAACAATACAAAATGGATCATTTATTTAAAATACCAGCACTAAAATACAGATGAAAATTACATTTACTAGAGGCAAAATACTACTTTGCTGCTCACAGACCCTGTAGTTAGACTGTATTCAATTTTACTGTCGGCATTTTATACAGACAGATTACAGCAAGGTTATGCCAAGTCAGAAATATACTGTAAAATATGTCCACTTCATTAGAATTACCCAGAATGAAATACAATCAATTTTAGTGTAATGACAAAATGTAGTTCTATATTGTAAGTTTTTACAA
Source organism: Paralichthys olivaceus (assembly GCF_024713975.1). Taxonomy (NCBI): domain Eukaryota; kingdom Metazoa; phylum Chordata; class Actinopteri; order Pleuronectiformes; family Paralichthyidae; genus Paralichthys; species Paralichthys olivaceus. The sequence goes on along the minus strand of NC_091107.1, from coordinate 7,012,009 downwards.
TAGAGTACAACAAAATCTACGGTGATTGTTTTAAAGTTCATTTTGTTCAAGTACTTCAGGATCTAATCATCAAAAAATGTATGTAATTGAAGAGAACCAGTAAAAACAAATGTAATATTGAAAGTCAAAGTTGTAATATTGAAATTTAAGGTGTATATATGGATTAACATCAACTCGTGCATTCAGTTACATTCAACTCAGCCTATTAGTATCCATTACTACATCACTACATTAATTTAATATCTTCTTTATTGCCACATTACAACTACTCCATCCAAGTTTGTATCATCTAATACTTGAATAATATAATACACTTACAGTAGGAGAGTACTAATCACAACATATTCATGAAATCAATCTAACATATGAATGTTTGTATAGTCGAAGAAAGCGTTGTTACATAACCTTGGAAAGGAGCCAAAGATGAGTAGCGCACAAGCACAAGTGCACTTTATTATTTTAAAAAAATAGCGTCATAACAATAATACTTCATATATCTACAAACTTACTATAAATGGGAACTTTTGGAGTCTATATGTTGTTAATAGCAGGGACTCATGAGGCTTTCAAAATATCCCATGATTTTCCCACACCTGCCTCATTGCACAACATTACTGTGAGAAAATCATGGGAATGGATATAAATAGTTGTAACTCCCAAGTGATTCCATCTAAAATCCATAAACCTTATATTGTCAGAGCATCAGCAGCAGCAGATGCACACACAGACGTGTACATATACACACTCTAGATGTCTCCTGACACACCTGCACAGATGGATTGGTGCCTCTGGAAAAGCCATTTGCTGTTGTGTGTCCCCTCAGGTGGACGATAAATATGTTAGTTTAGACTCAGTGAACGTCCTCTCCAGAGTTCCCCTGGTTGGGACTGTTAATCCGTACTAGGCCCACACACACACACACAAACACACACATACACACACACACACATGCTTCCTTCAGACTCTTGGAGTCCAGAGATACTTGCAGTTGAGTGTGTCAGGATTTAAGCACATCTGTCAGCAGCCCCGTGCATCTCCCAGAGGTTTGAATGTATCAGATGAACATGATCCCTCCTGTGCGGTTGTGGAAGAACTTGATGGATGGATGAACATGCCGGACCATAGCGCAGCGCTGTTGTGATTGAGACTTCATGCCGGTGGAATCACATGTCGAGCGTGAGGCAGAGACTTTTCTCAGCAAAAGACAGATGGATGCGATGTGTTTGTAGAAAGAAGAATGCTGCATTTCTCATGGTTTTCTTTGGTGGTCTGAGAGCCATCATCTGTTCTTTTATCTTTTTGTTTAGGCTACTTCAGCTCCTTTCATTCCTTCCTTAGTCAGATATTACCAGAACCATTACCAGGATACCACCTGGTAATAAAATGTTTTGTCCAAATCAGCCAAGATCACATCATCCCAGTGTTGTCTTCTGTGATTAATAAAGGATAATGATGTTTTTTAGTCTCCTGTCAATTATACTTTGTTTCTTGCCTCTCCTGTCTCCTTCAGCCCAGAGCCTCCTATGCAGCCTCCTATGCAGCTTCCCATGCAGCCTCCTATGCAGCCTCCCATGCAGCCCCCCATGCAGTCTCCCATACAGCCTTCCATGCAGTCTCCCATACAGCCTCCTATGCAGTCTCCCATGCACTCCCCCGGGGGCCGCAATGGTTTCAACACACAGTCAGACGTCTACAAGATGCTGCAGGACTACGAGGAGCCTGTCTCTGAACCCAAACAGTCCGGATCCTTCAAGTATCTCCAGGGAATCCTGGAGGCTGAGGATGGAGGTAGGGATTTCTGTGCTGTTATTCACACTGTGCTACTTTTTGCAGGAACCCATAACAATCTGTATATAAAGGCAGAAGCTTTTTCTAACCTTACATTTAGTCATATGTATGCTGAAATTCCTGGGTCAGTATTTCCTCCAATGCAGATGAGTCCATGTCCAGCTAAAGGAACATTTTGCTCAGGCAGCTTCTCTCTGACTGTTTTCAAATCCTCTGTCAAACTGGCATAGTTTTCCTTATATAGAAAGACACAGACAGCGAGGACAGGCTCAGAGAGACAGAGAGAGCGAGTCAGCATGAGAGAAAACAAGAGACGGAGAGAACAGGAGAAAAAGAAAATGATGAAGCACTTTAAATAGCTCACGCACGGATGAGCAAAGGAGGGAAGTTTTTCTAAGGCAATTTACTGCAAAAACAACTTCACAAAGGTCACTAAAGAGAGAAATATGGTTTTCCTGTCGGCCCTCTGACCACGCGGCAGCTGAACTTCTGAGAGGAAGTCCTGTGATGCTGACAGCAGGGATAATCCCCGGAACTAAAACCCTCTCTTCGGGTTTCCTTGTTTATCACTAACGCAGGACAAAAGTTGTGAAAGCAGTAATAAGCCAAGCGTTGGTATGTCACTGCAGAAAGAGCACAGTCCTCAGAGAACAGGGGTTATGACCTGTTAGTGTGGATCATCGATCATTGATGTTTATTTCTCACACTGAGGCGTCCTTTAGACACGTCCTTTAACTCGGCTTTTACTGGAGAGTCAGCAGCTGTTGATGCAGGAATCTGCAGCGTCATATTCAGCATGTTTTCACGATAACAAACTCCATGTGTAAACAATTGTTTCAATGTTTTGTGTGCACCGTGTGTACTTTGTCATATTAGAGAAGCTCTGTCCAAAGATTTAGCAATTGCTTTAATCTGCTCGGAGAGAGTTCACATACTCTGGTTCGACTGATGTGGGTTTTTGATGGCAGTGCTCGTGCAGATGTTTTTGTTATAGAGAACTGAATGATGGCTAATACGTGGTGGTATATGGTAAACTGAATATTTTTCATGCAACAAAATAAAAAAAACATGCAGTTTATGTGTCCTCCTGGGGCCAATTTCACAAAATTTGCAGCATGCAAGCCACGCCTTGCAACTTGAGAGCATTCCCTCTTTTGTTATCTAACTAGAAAAGAAACGTGCATGAGTAAGGTCGACAACTGCAGGAGTTGTATTTCCTTCCTTATATAGCAGTTATTGAGAATTCATGCTTGTCATCCTACAGTATGTTAGACATGCTGCTACATCAGCAACATATGCTGCCCCCCCCCCCCCCCCCGGCACACACACACACACACACACACACACACACACACACAGAATGACACAATTTTACAGTTCAACAACACAAGGTCAATTACTGTATCAGTAATTTATGGGAGTGAGTCAACAGGATGCTGGCACCATTTGTGTGTAAGACGTTTCCGCATAACACAGCCCCGTTAATTATTTTTGACAGTGCATGATACTGAAAAAGCAAAATAAGCCTATATCTCTTCTCTCAGTAATAATGCTGTGTGATATCAAAGCTCAGTGTATCTTGCTTCTCGGCCAAAACACAGCTGGGATTGGCTCCAGCCCCCCGTCGACCCTCAAAAGGATAAACAGTGTAGGTACTTAAAGAGATAACAAAGTTTAGTGTGCAAATCATTATCTCTAGCAAATATATAAAGTATAATCATGCCATTCGAATGGAAAAGCCTCTGTGCATATTTTTGAAACAAAAAAGGAGCAACAGTTTCTTTTCCCCTGTGGAATATTACCATCCCTGGGCAAAAGTGAAAACTTCCCTCCCGGTTATCACACCTCTGGGTCAGCCTTTTGATGTGAGAACCGACAGGATAATCCACAGCACAAGGAACAAACGCTGACTGCTCCTGCAGCGAGGCCTGGAGTGCTGCCAGGCCGCTTCAAACTTAATTTAGTGCTTAATATTGCACTCAACGCAGCAAGCGAGAGGGGGAGTGTTGTCGAAGGAAAAGAGTGGCGCTAATGATAGACAAAGGGGCTGCAGGGAGAGAGAGAGTAAGTAGCACCGCTGATGGATTGAAGAGATTAAAAGGAAAGTGTGTTTGTCTGCTGTCGGTGGTCGTTCGGCTCATGGAGATTACTGACAGGTTGATTGACAGACCAAGTCCTTGGAAAGATGAGCCTGACGAATCCTCAGGTTTACATCTGGATCATTTTAAAAGCTGTACCTGTCTTTGTGTTCATCTGAGATGTGCGAGAGATCCTGTCGCCGAAGTGTGTCCCTCGGCTGTTGCGGGTTAAGGAAGTGGAATTAACAGCTGTGAGCAGATCCGACTCTCTCAGGTTAAAGCGAACCCGTCCTGTTTTTTCATGCATACTTTGTTGTCAGGCTTTTAAATCACCGCAGTTGGTCCCACTTTTGAAGGAGCCCCCCCTCCCACCTTAGGGGCCGTGTTGACTTTCGGGGGGCTTTTAAAGTTAAAGCAAACAAGAGTGTCAGTTTACCCAGAATTCCACAGGCTTCACGATGATTGGCTAGCAACTGTGATATAGAAAGTGTGTGGAGTGTTAGGATGGAAATTTTATTCCTAAAGATGGATAGAATATAGAGAGTTATAGAACTCAATTTATCAATATTGTTTTTTGCATGTGGAGCTATTATAAGTTTATATGAGAACAAATAACTCATTTACTCATGAACAGACCATTTGCTGTATGTTTTGAAAAAGTGCACAAAAATAGTTTTTTTTTCCTTTTTAGACTTTTTTAGTCGCACACGAGAACTTATGATTTCAAATAAAAACAAATTGAGGGAAAGACAGACACGAGAGGACAAGACATTTGAGAAAGCATTTTTCTTCAACAGCTGGGAAAAGAAATAAACATTACTGCCGCTGACCTCCACGAAACCTCACACCTTCTCACCCACCATATTTTCAACCTTCAGCTGTTTATGTCCCAAAAAATGTCTTTATATCAACTGCCCGGGTATTTTTTTTAACAGAGAGATTGTCGCTTCATACTGTGATGAACGATGGCAACAAAAGCAGGTTTCAGTGCATATAAAAGTGCTCAGGAGGGAAGCAGGCCGTGTCCTTTCCCAGAATACGACCTCTGTGAATTCAAACATCCATCAGCGTCTCTGGTATGCAGAGGGAAATGTTATACTCTTAAAGTATAACACTTCTCTGATTATTGATGCCTGCTGGATGATGAAATGTAAACGTGAAGTGTTCACACATAGGGAGAGCTGCTACGTTCAGGTCACTTGGTCCCATGAACCATATGGGAGGTTAAAGGGAAATATATCACAGTTGTCCCCTGCTCGAATGTAAAACGGCCGATAGAGTGATGGAGATAAACATCACATCAGTTATGGTTCCATTTTACATCCACTGCAGAGAAGGTTGATTCTGGGTGTGAGGATTTGTGGGAACGTTCAGATGATTATTCCTCAGGGATCAAGCTGGACCTGAAAAGATTTAAAACCATGTTAAGATTTCTGCTCCAGTGGTTGTTAAACAAACACTGTCTAAAAGCACTTCAGATCTTTGTTTTGTTAATGTGCTTCATTTAATTTCTAAAACTAGTGCAATGCCTTTTATAAACCTGCCTGTTTGCTTGGCCTCTTGTGATGTTTTTTGAAACTATAAAAGAAATGCTGAGGAAAATTCAGTGACGCTCGACTCAGTGAACAGAACATTGAACCGGAGAATCAGTTGTTGTTGTTGTTGTTGTTGCGCTGTTTTCGTGAACAACAACGTCACTTTGGTCCCAGCCGCTGCTGCTACAGAGCGCTGGTCACTTGTTTATTCAAATTTCATTCATACTTTATGTGTTATGTGTCCAAATCACATCAAATTCTTCAATGCTCTTACAATATGTGAAGCCAATAAATGAACAGTGAAATGAACAGATCCAAAACATATGGTTTTAATACTTGACCTACAGTCATTTTCTGTTTGGACCAAACTATCATTTCAACACTTTCAGTCTTAGTTTTCTCTGATGTCCCCAGAGATGATAAATGCATCTCTCCAGCAGCTGATCATTGGGCCCATTTTCCAATTCTATTTCTTTCTAAATCCCCTTTTATAACTCTTATGACAGAGAAAACCTGCAGCTCAAATGGTCAGGAACAAATCAAGACTTTTTTATCCCCTCAACAGCTGTATACACTTATATTATTACAGCTGTTTATTTTTCTTTTCAATATTGGGATTTGCTCTGCCTTCAATTCCCTCTGGCTCCAAACTCTGCGCTTGACAGGTCTCAGTTAGATGGAGGCTACACACGACTGTTACACTACAGTACATCTGGTTGATATTAGTCACAGTGTAGGACACACTTGTTGCGTGGGGTGAGATATGCCTGTGTCGTAATCTGCCAGCTTGTCACTGTCTGTCAAACAAAGCACGGCGTCTTAAGTTGTGTACAAACAAGACGAAACAAGCTCTCAGTCGTCCTCTTTTGGTTCAGTCCTGACTCTGAAGACTCTACGCGTCAAATCTCATCTCAGAGCGCTGCACATAAATGCTTCTCCGTAAGAGTGCATCATTAGGTTCTGGAGACATTAATCCCAGGAATAACAAACCCAGCTTATGTCAGCGCTTAAACACAGCACAGAGGGGTCCGAGGGGAGCTGTTACCAAGCGACGGATAGTCCTTTGAGTCGGGTGCTAGTTGCGCGGTTGTTAGGCCGCGGTTAGTATCGGTGATATGAGGCCTCTGAGCTGCTGGCACATCCCCAGTGAAGGAAAACCACTACTGTGCTGCAGTGGCTGTGCCCCCCTGATCTACCCTGTGCACATGGAGCCCCTGAAGTGATTCCAGTTATCCAGTATTAACTCTACACCCCTTTTCATGTGATCCAGTTAGACTTAACTAAATGCCAATGTGAATGTTAAAGAAAGCTTTCGTTCCAATGGCTGAAAGAATTGAGATATTTGAGTTAAATTAGAAAATCCATTGAAAATCAGTTTGATGTTAAAGGCCTGACCAGTTTCCAAGTGTTCTTGTATTTATTCTGTTATTTTCTTATTTCTAGGTGTGTCCCCAACAGAGAGGATGAGAAACTTAAAGTCTCCAGTCAGGTCTCCAATCCCCAAACTGGGAAGTCCCATTCCCAGCCCCATGTCTGGACTCCAGAAGCTCCCGCAGTGCACACGCTGCTGTAACGGCATTGTGTAAGTATTGTGCAGACCCTAATTTTATTTTAAAGAAATATGAAAAGTGGATTAGAGGATACCAACTTACAACATCGTGTAGTTGTATGTCATTTTTTTTCCTTTTTGCTCATGAAATGTAAACCTCTCAAACTCGTCCTTTTTGTGTAAAATATTCAAAAGTTTTGGTGTATTTTCATTTCAAAACTTTAGTGCAGCACCCACTATACGTGAGGTGGGTCACGGTTCCTCCCTGAAACGTAGAAGTTAACTGGTGCTGGTCGACCTGCACCAGCTTTCACAAGCGCTCCAAAAAAAAATAGATTCCCATTCAACACCCCCCCTTCCTGTGCACATATGATGTTTACACATATTTTGAACTGCACACATGCATGTAGCTGCATATTCATAAACAGTGAGCGTACACTCTCCATTCACACACTCTCCAGCAGATCCAGTGATGTCATCGGCTTACTTTACCCGTGAAGAAGAAGGCATTGTGGGAGCTTGTGTGGCACAATGAAGCTGTTATGACCTGGGAGCATTTTACAGCTTTTTAAACAAGTGCAGAGCAGGAGTCAGGAGTTTACCCTACAAGTTGTTAGATGGGGAAAGTGGTAAAAAAACAAAAAGCAGCAGGCCCATGACTGAATGATCATTGTCCAAAGAGGAAAATCTTACTGGAAGCATGTGAAAGAACAAGTGCAGTCACTGTGTCACAGAGGAAAGCAGAGAACGTCTAAGTGAAGTAGTGTTGATTGGTGGCGAGCTGGCAAAATAAACATGAACCATACACCCTTCATATGTGACAGAATGAATATGTGTAATGTTTTGGTGAGGAAGAGAAATATTTAAATGTTTGGTTAGTTGCTATAAAGTTTGATAAATGTTGATTTGCATAGATAATGGGAAATGCAATAAACAACCGAGTCATAACTTCCTTTTTAAGTGTTCTGCTCGATGTGATGTCGTCTGCAGCGATCCCTTTTAAGGCCGTCCGCATTTTGCTCGTCAAAGCATCATCAGTATTTTTGTTTTCACTCTCTCATTACATATAAGGCCGTGTTATTCCTGTTCTCTGATTGTAAAAAATAAATGTTGGATTAAGACAACAGAGTCTAGCAGAACACCAGCAAGAAATCAGTCGACATTAAACACAATCATAAACCTCAAGCTGGATATTAAAGACGGGGGGGAAGGACGGAGAGCTTGTCCTTAAATAAATCTTGATAGGGTGGCTCTCATGGACGAAGAGCTAGAAACATAAACACATACTCAGGAATGGTTTCTGTTCAAGAGGCTTACGCAGCTACAGTATGGCAGCAAATGGACATGATATGTTAACACAGACACCACTTGTATACCTTGTACATATTTTCTGCACAGTCATATATTTTTCAACATAGATACAGCTATTTATTTTTATATACTTTGATTTTTATATATTTAATATTTTAGTATGTATTTTTTCACTTATTCCTCTTGTACCTTCAGTTCCCGTCTTTATCTGCTTGTATTTGCTGTATTTGTTTTTGAATTTTCTTTATCTTTCCCACTATTTGTCTCTTTTAGGATTCTGATTCTGAAGGGTGGATCAGATATAACTATGTTAAACACTATTCTGTAGCTGTAAACTCTAAACAAAACTGTACAGGTGAATTAGTTTGCGGAGGGTAAAGGCTAAAGAAGACAACATCTGTTGGTTTCATGAAGCCTTAGTTGTTTTTCACTGTGCGATCGTCCCCTGCTGCATCTCTGTGGTTTGTACATTTCTAAAAGTCCAACACTCTCTGTCTCCCTTCAGTGGCACCATCGTGAAGGCCAGGGACAAGCTCTACCACCCCGAGTGCTTCATGTGTGACGACTGCGGCATCAACCTCAAGCAGAGAGGCTACTTTTTCATCGAGGACAATCTGTACTGTGAGACCCACGCCAAGGCACGCGTCCAGCCCCCCGAGGGCTACGACGTCGTGGCTGTGTACCCCAACTCCAAGGTGGAGCTCGTCTGAGACGGAGGTGCAGCCCGTCCCTCTGTAATATAAGTGGGAATCCAGAATATGGGAGGATGGGTCTACTGAGTATCTAAGCCTGGGTTTATTTGGCTCCGTCAGGCAGGAATTGACGATCTTGGATATTGGGGTTTAACCTTTAGCAGAGTCCTATGAAATTTGTGTTTCAGCCTTTTTACACTGACAGACCCAATGGAATGCAATAGACATCAGGCATCTTGAAATATGTAAAAGCATCTCCAACCTATTAACACACTGATATTGTTCACTATGTTCCCTTTGACGGCCCTCATTTCTCAACTGTTGAATCCTACACACACAAAAACAGCACAAAACAATGTTCAAATCCACATCACAAGCACATTACTAGATCATCCCATGTAAAAAAACAAGAAATGAGCATTGCAGAGTTACCACAAGAGATATTTGAGCTGAGTGGGCTGCTTGCTGTGATGAAGTCTGCAGGAGCTGGTGATCTTTGCTGAATTTGCATTTCACACCATTATAGTGACAGTTTCCTATATTTGCCTCTGTTCTGCAAAGTCATCTAAAGGTATTGGCGATATATTGTTTAATGCTTAAATGGGTTAAAAGGTTTATTTTCAACTATAACTTACAGTTACACATTATACTCCTGCTGCCGTTGGACTTTTGCATTTGTAATCTACATGTTAATTTTTCAGACTTTTATACAGTTACAGAAACATCTCTCTTTGATTGTCATTTTTTTTGCTCTCTTTTCTGTTACGTGTAATTCATTATAATGGAATGGGAATGGAATGTGCGTCAGTTTGCTTTGAGGTGTGGGTTTGCTGAACTACAACCCACAGCGACGCCTCCGTACACAGCTATGAAAACACCACCTTCTGAAATGTCAACAAAACTGCAGGAGGCATTTTCAAAGCTCTGCGAGAGTCTTGGTTAGATTTAGTAAAAGATGTGAGCACAAAAACCTGAATTCATTTTCAGCAAATTGCAACAAAAATGAGGTTTTAACAATGAAGTCCACATGCATTGAATTTATTCCCAACAAAGGAGATAAAGTGCCTCTGGCTCGTGCACCTGACTGAGAGAGGAATTTCAGCTCTCACCCTGAAGAATTCAAGTTCACAGAGGAGAGAGCACAGAGTTCAGCGGGTGTGTTTATTAAAAAACACTCCGGGTTAACACTGCCCGCTCGCCACATCTTTTAAAAGCAGTCATGTGCATTTTAGGAGATAGAGCCATAGAAAACTGTTAGAAACTCATAAAGTGGGGCTCCACAGCCGACAACATGTGGGAGCAATATTCACTGTGTGTAGAGGCTTGGACCCACTGCAGAGAAACATTACTGTTCCTCTTTTAGGAAGATGGAGAGAGACAGAAGTTGGAGGTCTGCATAGTTTAATTCCCTTCCTACTATGAATTCAGATTTCTGCTCACAGCCAAAAGATAAATGAAATATTTTTTTACTTTCCCTCTGAGAGAGAGGGAGGAAAGAAATGAGGGGATGCCGTAAGTTTTCTTCTCGTGACACGTGGTTTTTTTTACAATATAATTCTTGGCATGTTGTGAACCGGGTGGAGAAAGTGAGTCTATGGTTTTAAAAAACTTTCCTAACAAAACTACTTGGATCATTTCAGATGAGAAAATGAACTTTGCCGTGCAGATATCCGTCTTTTTTTTAGATATCAACAATGTTGTGTAGCCACTGGTATGCCATCTGTACTAGTTACCTTGTAAATTATGTGAAAATGATATTGCTACCACGTTGCTTCTTTGGTATTGTATATATTTGTTTTTATGGTGATTGCTTTAACATATATAAAACATGTCACTCACATGCCTTCTGCATAGCCTGTGTCTTTACATGATTTCTTTGACACAAATCCTCTTTTTGTGTTTAACTTATTGTTCCACCAACACATGTTTTTGTCCTGGATATTCTTATTTTCTCTTTTTTTTTCTAGGACCTGAATAAAATGAGAAGTGAATTACAATGACGTCCACTTTCTTTACTGTTCGAGAAAAGGCTCAAGACCTACATCTCTAACAGATATCTGGGTTTACAATTGGTCCATATTTATATAGCACTGTGCTTTCTTCTATGACTAAGGGGCAATTTTGGGGTTCAGCATCTTGCTCAACGACACTTAATGAAAGGTGAGGACTGGCTTCGAACGGCTCTCTGGTGAGAGGACGACTGCTCTACCCCCTCTCAGCCACAAGATATGTGTCTTACAATCCAAATCCTCAGACATCCACTTCACAGATGCTTCGATTCTGAGCATAAAATTGTCAGGATATAAAACCCGACCTCATGGTTTCAGCATGTTGCGTCTCATACAGCTTTATTTCCCTCGAGAACAAGTACATTTTTCAGGGTGTAAGGTACGACCCTTTATACACAGTCTATGGGTACGACACATAAAGTCTGATTTGGTCCACAGTATCTGGGCAGAAATACCCGGAGTTGGTTTTAATTAAGGAGCAGTGATGCTTGTTTCAATTCATTTATGTCTGCCTTTACCACATTCAACTGTCATTTAGATTTCCCAACATCCACCGGCTCACACGTTGCCTCATTAGTTTCCTACTATATATTTCTAATTGAATGCTACAAGATTATCTATTTTATCACGTTTGGTACCTGCCAGATTTTTGTTTTTGAATTTTGCCCTATACTTGCTCCCTTTTTGCCTTTTGGCCCAATGTCCCTGTCTCCTTACCACCAAACACTACCTGTCCTATATTTTAATTTGAGCCCAAAGTGAGCTGGAAGAGAAGTAAACTGACAAAATAGTAAAAGATGATAAACAACATGATTATGAATAGAGCTCCAGAAGGATTTAAGTGATCAGGAGAATAGGATATCTAGACTTCCATGTACGTGACAACTGTGCATGTCTGAGCTATAGATTAGTGAAATCTGCTTGTCCAGTTCTTGTGGGTCGTCCGCATCTATTTCTTTAACAAAAGAAATCATTCATTTAGAATTAAAACTTGATTGCTCTAGGTGCATTAACTCCAATCATTCTTTAAAGCTATGAGAGGCTGAATTTAGTCAGCTACAATTACGGAACATGTGTGAAAATGTTTAAAAGAGCACTTTGGCTCAGATGTCGTTTGGGAAAAGAGCCAGTGGTGCTAAAGTCTTCACACATTTCTGTAGTGATGCTTCACAGAAACCGCAAATGTGTTGATGTTCATCACTTTTCTGGCTCTTCCTGTCGATGCGTGTGCTTCAGAAACAGAGCAGAACGACTCTTGCACACAGTTAGAGCGGATGGCAAAGATGCAAGGGTTTGAAATGAAAATCAGGAGGTGAGAAGTCATATATTATCCCATTAAAATGACCCAGTGCCTTCAGTGGTAGCTCATTCAACACAAAGAATGATATGTGCAGATTTTAGGTGTAAGTGAGAGAAATCAGGGAGATAAACAGACGACAAAAAAAGAAAGCAAGAGAGAGGATGAAGTAAACAAAGCACCAGTGTCTGAACCAACAGATACTTAGTCCTCTGAGGGGTTTTCATTTAATCAGCATTTGCATGTGGGAAACATTAGCAAATGCTTCCCACATGCGTAACCCAAACTGAACTTAATACAGTTAGAGAGCTCATTTAAGAATTTTCTCTTTAAGATTGGCGCTACGGGCAAAATTCAGTCCACTCAAGATGTATGTATTTGTTTCAGGGGAAGGGTCAGATAAGTTTACTCCAAAGTGAATTTTCCACATGTTCCAAATAACAGAGGTGGAGATACCTTAGACGTACGTCCACCTTCAAAAATGTTCCTGGGAAAGGTTTATACATTGTGCTCCAGTTTAGTTTCGTGATGTAAATATGAAGTTAAGGTAAATCTGTTGTGGAGGAACTTTACCGAAGAGACCCACGCAGCGAAGAGGAAGCAAAACAGGCAACATGAGAGAGAGAGAGGGGGACCGAGGCTTAAACGTGGAAAGAATTCAGCCCCTCTCTCCCATCCACAGTGTAAACATTTAGTTCATTTTAAAGATAAACACTTCCAGTTGCACAGAAACAAAGCTCAACGTGCTGTGCAGGCTGCAGCATTGTCACTTGACCAACTAGTTCTGGGTCCATCACATCTGTGAACATTCAATATCAATATACATTTATAATATGCAGTTTTTTCAGTGTTGTTCAAAGACAAATTTACCTGCGTGGAATAGATGACTTTTGCCTGTTTATTTCCTTGGTCCTATTGTTTGTTTCATGCATGATCGGTCATGCAATTGTCTTAATTGTTAAGAGATTAAAAAAAACTATATCTTCCTTGGCCAAGCTTGCAACTAAAGAATACTATCAGACTCTTTAGCTCTATAAGGTGCTGGAATATCTAAAAGAGAATTATGTATTGAGAAAAGATGTTTGATTTATCAACTGTAACTTAATCCTTCTTTAGGCTTCTCATGAAGTTTAATAGCATCTCTACTTAATAAATCTCAAAGATGGAAGTCCAGCTCTGTGTACATGGGTAACAGGCTTGTTATCTTTCTGCATATAAGTGCTGCTCCAATACTTTATTTGTGTGAGTGACACCAGGCTCCTCATTCTTTCAACTGCATGTTCCTTTCTCCTCTACTCCGAGATGCATCCTAACAGTGTCACTATAGCAACCTGTTTGCAAATCAAAGATCATTACAACACCTTACCTCCCTAGTGTTTGATGACAACAAAGTTCTGTCTCTCTTTTATCTTTGCAGCTCCCTCCATCTTTACGGAGCATACTGTTCATTCCAGGCTTCTGGTTCCAAACGGTACCAACTTGCTGCCTGGGACAGCCGTGATTTGTGGAGTCTTACTGGACGAGTGCAGGATATACCTGGGAATAAGACTCTGTACATGCAGCAGAGCAACATTCTGGCCATTCCTGCTCGCAAGTAAATTGGAAACATGCACCATAACTCAAAGGAATCTTATAAGCAACACACAGACCTTTGATTTACTTCAGTAAAGGTTCTCGGAGGGTATGATGTGGCGCTCCGTTAGAAGAGGGTTTGGTTGATGATGGAGGAGACAAGAGACAATCTTCTGTTATGCTTTAGATTAAATGGCTGCAACATAAATTCCATTCTAATATGAACGCAATAATGCAAGTGATTTAGTTTTTTACGACCATACATGTCACAAAGAAATATGCATCCTGTAAAATAAAGAAGAAATCAAGTTGTTGCTTTGAAATATAAAGGAGTTCAAAAGAGGAGCTCTGGGTTTATCTTTCAGATAGTGAAGATTTTGGTCGTTATAGAAAAGATTCATGAGGATTCCTCTCAAATGTGACAAGAGGTTTGCAGACAGAGCCACAGTGCTCGCAGAGTATTTGGCAGGAGACTATAGGTGACGCCTTCAGAGAGAAATCTGATGCTTATAAATGATTCTTGTGATTATAAAAACATCATATACAAATTGGCAGAGCTTTAATTGATTAATGGCATTTTGATTTTTACATTTATGATTGCACATGTGTTTGATATTGTATTTTTATTGTTTTGGCCACATGAAGGGATCAGACTCTGATTGAGTCTTGCTTTGATTCTCATCAGGATTTGGAAAAGAAACAGTCACTGATCTTGAGATATGCAGGAAGTTCTCAGATGAGCAGTAAAGTCCACTGAGGAAAGTCAACAGCTGGTCCTGAAGAGGCTGGCGAATAAAAGGTTAACTTGGAGTGAATAGATCTGTTAATACACAAGAAATACAGAAAGACAGCAGAGAGTCTGACTGGCAAAATGTAAGCCTTCATCTTCATTTTTGGCCAATTATTTTTTTTTGAACACAACCTAGCCTAATTTGAGTTGAGCTGTTTTCATGTTCAATGAGGAAAACATCATTTCAGTCCCATTTGTTTGTCAGATTTAGTGAAACAGCTTAAATTTGTGTTGACAGAATCAATAAAATGCGGTGAAGTGTAAGACCATTTGCTCGGCAAATCATCTCTGAGTTCGTTTTGCTGTCTAATCGTATCAACTAGAAGAGCCTGATCCCATCTTGAAATTAAACTGCTCACATTAAGCCTTGAGCCTGTTTCACACGAACAACAGAACATGGAATATTACAGTATGATGTGAAAAACAACAACTGTCAATTGTGTTTTAAAGTTTGTGCGAATTTGATCGGACCAAGACAGAATCCACACTTCTAATGTTGCACAAACAAGAAGTGACTTGAGTGAGCTGGCATTGGAAAGGAGTTGAGGCATCAGACTTATTTTGCTTTACAGTCAATACTTATTCATCGTGACAACATTTAAATTGCACAGAACATATATCACATGAGCTGTAACGCAGCGAGGGAACACGTCCTCTGTTTACTCTGCACAGTGTAAACAGCCAACATGGCCGCCGTCCAGTCAACAAGGAGTGGTCACCACGGTAACTATTGGTTTTCAGACATATGCAATGCATCTCTGCTCTCTCGAGTCTGTTTAAATAAATGTGGATATAAAAAAAACTGAAACAGATGGCTCGTGTTTGAGACATTCCCACTCTCACCAAAACCTGGCTCAGTGTTCGGTAAACTCAACAGACAGTGACGACAGATCAAAGCGGTGGTTGTTTTTGATCGAGGATTATCTGGTCAATCTGAATTTAAAAATATATATATCTTTGTTTCTGTGAAGAACACAAAACAAAACAAACAAGTGTGAATAGCAATATTAACATGAATCAAAGAATTTGGATTAAAACAAATAATTTTATCTTAAAACAGAAATTTGAAAGGAAATGACAGTGTAAGGACTTTGTAAAACATTATATTCTATGCTGATGAATCAACCTAAGTCCTAAGAAAGAAGGTGACTGATTGTATTAACAATATCCACCTGCACGGTGGGTTTTCAGTGATTATTTTCTTTATTTTTCAATGAAACATGGTATATAATATATAATATAAATGCTATATGATAAACTGTGAGGGCATGCTTGGAATTTAAATCTTAGACTGTACCTTAAACTAAATATTGGATTAGATGGATCTCCGCAGCCTCCACTGAGCCAGACACACTTGCACAAAACCTGGTTCTGGTCAGGGCTCTTTATTTAGGACATTTAGGAAAGTTAGAGATTTAGGGGCAAGAGACAGGAAAGACCAGTTAAGCCGAACCAATCAAAACAAGTCAGCCAAAACAGTAAACAGATGTCGTCAACCGTAAAGAAGTGTCTTGTCTTGTTTTTCCCTCCCTGTCTCTCATCCAAGCCTCGAACTTTCTTCTTTATACTTCTCCCAGTTCTTTTAATGTCTTTCTGTCTGTACTTTTTAAAGGTCTTTTTAATGACAAACCCCGGAAACACCCTAACAAGAAGCAGCAACGTGTCTCAGTGGATGCCATAGCGTCTCCGTGAGAAGTTCCACTGTTGTTGGCATTACAGGACAAACACTGCAGGAAGCAAGTGCCAGTTCTCTCTCTCTTTCTTCTTCTACTTCTTCTCTTTATTCCTCTGTCTTACTTCCCCTTTAACTGATTGAAAAAAGGTCTCTCTCTGCAAACAACTCAGGCTGGATCTCATGAAGCAGACTGATGAGATACTATCAGCAAAAGGAGCTAAGTATAGGACAAGGAGACTCATAATTCTATCAGAGGTGCTTGTCTACTGGAGGTATTTGTATTGCTTTGGTCACACTGTATGAATCAAACAAACACGGGCAGCGAGGACAGTTCATTGCTTCACTTCAGCAAAGTATTGAATCCTACAACTTTTTAGTTGTTGTATAAACCTTTAAACATTTACTTCATATTAAATGTAATAAAACTGCTCACGACACAGTTTCAGAGGGACCAGAAAAACAAGCACTCACACAACAGGTTAGTGGGACAGCAGACCCATGGAATAATGTAAACTACAATTAGATCACTGCAAGAAGGTTCCTGGTTCAAGAGGTTCAACATTTCAACACTTTCAAATTAGCCTGAAACAATATTGAAACACACACTTCAACTCTTGTTCACGCTACATGTCAATTGTTTCTGTTCACGTGCATGTTTACATTCTTTACATCTTTTGAAGCTCTTTCTACATTTCAGGTTTTATGCCAAATGGTTTTTCATGCCAGATCTAATTTTCATGAGGATTGCCATAATTTTTTAAGAGGTAATTTAACTCTACTGATGGCTTCCAAGGTCATTATCGCTTCAAGTTACCACAACAGAACGATCATTTGGGAAACATGATCTATCTACTTTTAAAGTGGTTATAATCAACATTTTAATAATAAAACTGTATCAAATGCCAATATGAGAACAATATGTGCCTGTGAAAGGGGCTTTTAAAGGAAATACCACCTTAATCTGCAACTCCCATCAGCTTTGTGGAGTTTTACAGCAGGTTCAAGTTTATTGTTTATTTATCTAGCTCCAGCTACACTACGCTGGTCACATTTTCGGCTGCAGCAGGCTGCTTCCAGTAAAAAAAGTTGTAAAACTCCACTGTGCGCTACCTGCCCTGTACTAACAGTACAGGCGAGTTAGTGAGAATCTGCAGAACAGCTGGTGTGTTGGAAGAGACTTGCACTTATATTTGCCAGATGGAAACACAACTTTAGAATTGTTACACTACTAGAAAAGATTTTAATTCACCTCATCCAGTTAAAGAGTGATGATATTTTAAAGTCTCATATAAAGTCTCCATGTTTTATTGATGTATAAATCTTTCATTTCATATTCATCAGCTTTTAATGACTTTGTCCCGACAGTGTTAGTTCACACCAGAAGTAGGAGGGTGTTCAAAGTTCAAAATCACTGTACATAAGAAACAGCAAAAAAAAGAAGTAGTCTGAGAAAATAAAAACTATCTGCTCACACACATTCAGTTTAAAGTTATCCAGGCCTGTGTAAATGACAGGGATTGTGTAATTATAGTTGTGTTAATATGACATAATGTGCGATCCATCCCCAGATGTGTGGGAGTTTTCTGCAGACCGCCTCGATGAAACCATGCAGCTCCACCATGTCACCAGCAAACATGAACTCATCTCCACTTTCAGACGTATGATTCAAGCTCAGAGCTCAAAATTTGATTCATGTCTGTGAAGATTTCATGTTCGTCCAGCAGTGTATCTCCATTAACTTACTTTGAATGAAAAGAAGATGAGGCTGTCTGCACCATTAAGGCCCAGGTTGTGTGCCATAGGTTGTCAAACACAAAGAAGTGTATCACATTAACACAGAGAGCTATTTGCCAGAGAGAATGTGTTAGTTTTGGATAAAAAGAAATGCTCTTTTTTGACACTTACACTATCAATTTCTCCAACTATCATTGGATACTCACTGATGAGCTGGAGACCTGCAGCCAATAGACATGAACATTGATTAGTGTTTGTTGTTGTTACCTCATCTGACTGTTATTTCAGAGGCCGTCCCAAGAAAAGTATCTCCAAGGAAGCACCTCGTATTTCTGCCTGTGACACTTCACAAATGTTAAAATCAGTCAAGTCAAGGCAATTTATTTGCAAACCACGTTAAAAAACAGCAGAGGTTGACCAAAGCGCTGTAAGACTCAGATAGATGTGACAGCAGTAGGTTTTTTTTGCCCCAACATGGAACAATCAAGTAAATTACTGAGTAGAATGAACCAATACGTTCCTTTTTTGTGGCCTCCTCTATGTTAGTAAATGGGACATGGACTGAACTGAAAGGTCACATCAAATACATTTTTCCCAAAGATGGTTTCTGTGTGCATTCTTAATAAGTTTCGTTTTTATGATTAGTTATTTGATCCTATACAAAAAAGGAGTGACACGTCATGATTAACAGTTGAGACTCCTGATTGGTGTTTCGGTGAGACCACGATATCGTGGCTCCACCCCTCGGTCGCTACTGCGCAGACTCTGGCTCCAACTGCGCAAAATGGCCCCGGTCGTACGACAGTGGGATAAAGTGGCGACGGATCGTCCACGTTGATAAACAGTGATTCAGTCCGTTAAATGTTTGGACATTTTAACTGTGGTTCGCGCTGTCTGACCAGAGTGGGACCAGACTGGAGACAGGCTAAGTTTGTTGTCGAGGCCCCTGTGGAGCGCACACCTGTTCCATCCTGTTCCTTCCCCTGACGCACCGCGCACGCATGTACCCGGTGATTGAATTTGACTTCTGGGGGGATGAAGAGAGGTTTCTTCAGCGAGGCTGGAGCCAGGAGGTGTTCGAACCGGTGTCTCAGCCCCCAAACGTGCGTCTTTCCTGGACACGAAATGTCTGCAGCCTGGTGAGTGTGGATTCATGTCAATGATAATCAATTTGGAAACTGTACTCTAACTGTGTGAGCTGTAAAAGGTTAGGTTAAGTTTAAGATCCATTTTAAGGTTAGTTCAGGTTTAGGTTAGAACTGGGTTAAGAGCAGGTTTGGGTTAAAGGGTTAGATTTAGATATTAATGCTGGGTTATCCCATGAATAAGGATCGATGAAGTCTCCAGGTGATAAGTGTGTGTGTGTGTGTGTGTGTGTGTGTGTGTGTGTGTGTAAGATGATGTGCATTATGTGCACTATGTGGTTTGTATCAGAAAGGGGTTCTGGCCGTGAACAGGTTGTTTAGCATGAATCCAGAAGAGTTTAATCAAATTTCATAATACCTGGTCAGTGATTTGTTACTTGTGTTTTGTGTCAGTTGTGTGGAGGTGGTGTTAGTGTACTGTGTATGAAATGTCCATCAAGCTGCACCAAATTGTACACATACATTAATATCAATCTCCAAACATGCTTGATTTTTTTTTTCATCAAGATCCATGAATCATTCCCTGGGAAATATATGAAAACACATGTAAAGGAATGTTTCCTGATCTGCACCCTGATCCGTATCAGTACCAACATTTTGTGGGTTCTTTCCTGACCTATACCGCATCCTTCCACCAAGTTTCATGATAATCTGTCACGTAGTTTTTGTGTAATCTTGCTTACAAACAAACATAAATGGACAAACATGACCTCCTGCAGAACTTACATTTTAACTTTTAAAAAGAGGTTCAGACAGAAAGTAGAAAGAGGTGCTCTTCACTTGTTTGGTGGAAGTTCACAACAAGTCTCTTTTTTTTTAAGGTTTTCTTATGCATTGGATCTTCAAATAGAGAAAAAGTCTGGCCTGACATACCAGACCACCCAGTTAAGTAAATCCCACTAACCTTGGCTCCGTTACTGGTAAATATCCAGTCAAGCTTTGCCTCAACTACCAGGAAGTAGGTACGAAAAACTTTTTTCTGTTGGCTTTTTCATCAAATGGCATTCTCCACAGCCAAAACCAGATCAAGAGCGTTGAGCCCATAATGGAGCATAAAAATTCTTCAAATCGCAGAAAAACGGATGCTACCATAGCTAAAGCCTCCATTTTGGTCCATGCTATTATACAATCATTTAACTCATTGTTAGCACAAATCTGATAACACATGAAAATAAAATACCCCTTTGAAAGCCTGTGGCTGCTGGAAGTCAATGCAGTGGATGTGATTGATCAAATCCATCCAAAACAGAAATTTTGCTATCCTCTAATGCCAAGCCCAGGCGTTCCCATGTATCATCACCAGCCAGCATTTGTAAAGTGTTTTTAGAAAAAAAAAAAATAGCTCCATTAAGTTGGAGCCCTAAAATCCTTAAGGACTATTCCTGACTTTAATTATTGGCTTATCACGACCAAAACGTAAAAAGGCTCGCCACCGCAGCCCACACAAAAGCATAGAAAAACATTTTTATGAATCAAAACACAAGTGGGCCGCTGTTGGATGAACTTGTTTAACTTAGCCTGCACTTTAATCTGAGGGGCATTAATCTTCCACTTTCCAAAATAAGCACATAAAGTAAAGTTAATCTAGGGCAAATGTATCCATGTCAGTTACCTCACCACCGCCGCACAACTGATGCAGCAGCTTAGTACGAGTAGGTCCCATAGATGGAGGCCAGCGAGCCGTCTGCCTGCCAAATGACAGCACTTGTTTGCTTGGCATTCCCATGGTTTCCATGGGCAGTGGCTGAAAGGAGGTGCATGTGGGAGGGTGAGGAATGGCGACTGCATGTAAGATTAAATTTATTTATAAGGAACATGTCGTGCATATAATTAGGCATGTGCAGAGGAGTTGGGTCTTGTGCTGTAATGTGTTCTTGCTTGTTGGAGTTTGTCTGAGCTTGTCTAGATGACAATCCCATTTGACCCGGTGAACTGCATCACGCCTCCTGTGCGCCGCAAGGTTGGGACGTCAATTCATTCACTGGTTCATTCCTCTGAAACTGCAATGACACAATACTTTCCGGCAGGTTCTGTGTGGGCTTCAATGTGGTTCCCTCTTTGGGCAGAGACGTCACTGGTCCCATTGTGTTTTGAACTGACACAAATGCTTACTTGACCATTTTATTTGTTTGCAATTCAGGCTGGGTCATGACTGGTTATCCTGGGTGAGAAAGCTTTGTGATGTCACATATGAAAGTATCAACAACTGATGAGGAGCTTCAGCTGTGACTCTGAGGTTGTTTATATCATTAATTTCTTAATTTAAGGCCTTTCCCCCTCTAAGTGCCTCTTAGCTGGGTGTGCCAGGGTGTTCAGCTAGTTCACCGACCAAGGAGCTTTCACTGGGAGATAAGAGCCTTCATTGTCTGAGTGACCCTGGCTGAGACTGAGTTGGCCACCGCTCATAACGCCACATTAATAACATTGTTCACAGACCTTGAACTCCTTTATCTTACTTCCAGCGGAGAAAAAGGAACTTGCAGCCACTGTGTGTCAAGTGGGAAGCAGTAGAGGGGCAGGGAGGGGTTTGATTGGTGGAGAAGTTTCAGATAAGAAAAGACTGATGGAATGAGGAAGCTTTTTTGCCAAAACTTTGGCTTATGAGGTACGCATTGTTAGTAGAGACGTGTGAAGAGCGAATCTGGTCACCAATTGCTGAGCCTTGACCTCTGATGTCATTAATGCATGATGGGCCAATCAGCAGACGGGTTATATTGGGACGTTGCCATGAAAAACAAAACATCTCTAACGACCCTGATAAGTGACATCTTCTGCTTTAATGGCACTGAAGGAAGGTTAACCAGTGCATCCACTAATGTTTGTGAACATTTCTACTTTTATGACTTCAGTAAATCGATGTAAACGTATCCAGGGCCACCGTGCTAGAAATATTATCATAACAGAGTTGGAGCAGGTTTGAGTGATTGTGAGAATTATTTATTCAATCTTTGTCTCTCCGTCCGCCGTCTCATTGACTGTTATCCTTTGATTATTTTGCTTTGCCATAGATTATTTTACCTTCTCAAACTCATTTTCCTCTGACTCCATTCATTGCTTATATTTGATTACATTACATTATATGCATTCTTCTTCCCTTTTGACAATTTTCCAGCTTTTCGTGCCCCTTAATTTAAACCAGCTCTACAGTTTATCATAAGTATTGGACCAGAATGTTCCTAATGTTACTTTTTATATATATATTTATATATATATACAAATTCATAACATATGTAATACAACATTTACGCGCTACTGACCTTGGACTGCTATTGCAACAGTTCTGTTCAATGGCCTCAATGTCTAAACGAAACCTCAGTGTTTCCAGGATGTAGCAGAGTAGTGACACAATCAGCTGAGACACATTAATAATATATGTGAGGCTGTGGCTAAGGGCCTCTTCTTCCATCTGTCAACGTCTGACCACCGAATCCCAGACAACAGGTCTCCCACCCAACTCCCTCTAATGTTGCGTTCATGCCAAAATGCATAGCAAATTTTTCGCGCTGTGAGATTACAAACAATATCAATGGAAAGACACGACTTTTATGTCTTTGGCACAGGCAAAGCAAATGGTGCGTAATTCACTTTAGCTAAAATATTTGAACTCAGGCAAAAATTCCTCAGGGAAATCTGGTACAGAGTCAGTTTCAGGTAGCACTGGAAACTCGAGC
The DNA here is from genome assembly GCF_024713975.1 of Paralichthys olivaceus. Lineage (NCBI taxonomy): Eukaryota > Metazoa > Chordata > Actinopteri > Pleuronectiformes > Paralichthyidae > Paralichthys > Paralichthys olivaceus. The sequence goes on along the minus strand of NC_091107.1, from coordinate 6,989,163 downwards.
CAGACACAGCTCCTGGAGAAGATGGTGAAATTCCCATAAATAAACAAAAATGATTCCTTTGCATGAATCAAGCAAAAAACGCAGTGCACTGTCCTACATGATAAAGTGGTACACTTTTACATATGTGCTGCTTTGTTTTTGTTTTTTTTCAAGAAAAATAAAAATTTTTGCAGATTTTATCTTATCTCTAAATTCAGAGGGGTTTCCTCATACGAGAAGAAGGGAACAGTATTATTCTCCCAACTTACCCGCTGAATGTGGGTGACTGTATTACTGCTGGGATTGTGTTCCCCTCTCTCCCTTGGCTCGCTCCAGGCTTTTTGCCAGGTCCATACAGTAAAATCTTGAGCCTGAATGGAGGATAAAAGCTGCAGCTGTGGGAGCAGCAGGCAGTCAAACAAAAGTAAATGGAGTCATTCTCCAAATCAAGGCCAACTTGCCGGACTGCTGCAGTTGTAACCCAATTATTCCCAGGCCACATGTTCTCAAAAGCAGGGACGTCAGGCAGAGGGGGAAGCCCTCCTTCTTTCTCCTGCAGCCACCCCGTAAAAACACTAGAGGGGTGGAGAGGGTGGGAAGGGTGGTGAAGTGATCAACACCACATGCAGGTATTGCAGCCTGAAGGGATTTGACGGATAGTGATGAATTACTCATTCATCAGTTGGAAAGTTACCAAACTAACCACATTAAAAAGAGCAAAAGTAAACAAAGATACATGGATTATAATGTTTTTCTTTCTTGACAGTCATTTGGGTACATGTGATGGCCTTTGTCTCCATCATGTGGTTAAAGATGATCGCCACATTAACTGCAACTCAAACTTCAAGCTCTCCATTAATGACCGTTGGAGCAGTCACTACCAGAGATTCCACTTATTTTAAATATCAGCCATGAACTTTATCAATGACAACTTACTGTTAAATATGTTTTTTCTGTGGTAGACTGAGGCTGTTTTCCCACTTGGTCCCTTTCAGCCCTCGATGAGTCAGTATTGTTTGTTTTTATAAGTTTTTATTTCTACTCTTATCTCATTTTCCAAATTAATCATTTTCTCTCTCACCTTATTTGACATATTATTACTTAGTTATTGTCTGTTCCCCAAACGGTTAACTGCAGTAACATACTTATGTACTGAAATGTACCTTTACCCAGAGCTGTTGTTGTGGGTGCTAGATGGAAATCTTGCTGTAACACACACATTTAAAGTAATTTTAAATCATATTTAAATTTAATTTTATTCATTAATACGCACCACTTCATCACAAAGTAGCAGCTCAGATTACAATCGCACATTTTTGGTAAATGTGAATTCACACCAGATGTTTTACTCAGGTTAAAAGATTGTTGTGAACAGTCAACTGTGACGCACTCCAGTGATGTCGCTGGGCCATCATTTCCATTACACCTTCAACCTGAAAGCAGAACAGAGAAAAGAATAAGGTAAATCAGTGTAATAATGTCAACAGCAGCGAGTGGTTGAGTTTGTGTCCTAACGATAACTGAGATTTTGACCTCTTCCCTCCCTGCACCACAGGGTCAACATGGTGATGAGGTTATCCAGCGGCTGCAGTGAGGTCATCCAAAACAGGGGAATCTGCAGATCTGCTAGCCTGCAGCATGTTAACCACTACAATAGAGAAAATCACCATGATGACTCCATCCCTGTCATCACCTTCCAGCCAGTAATGGAGAGGGCAAACACGAGGGATGGGAGCAGCAGGAAGCAGAGGAGGAGGTACAAAACAGCAAACCAGCAACACCTGTACACATGTCTAAAAACTGAAACTATGAGTGTGGCAGGTATAGGTTACCAGAGCAGTACACCAATGAGGGTAAATAAATTATATCATGGTCTGTTTACTGTCAGGTGTTGCGGTGTAAATCATAATTTTCGCAAAGATAATTTCATCATCCCATAAACTATAAAATAATAGATCATCTCTCATCATCTCAAATTGCTTTGGGCTGTGGTCGGGTTTCGGATCCATAAACAAAGCGCCCGTCAGGTTGGACTCAGGCTTGCTTATTTTTCTCTCTGGCAGCATCAGGTTAGGACAAAAAATAGCACCCTGATCCGCACTCTAATGTGCACACAAGTGCATAGGAACCGACTGGAGCTAAAAAGGTTGGGGTTTGTAACTAGGGTATGTGACTTGGTGGCACCTCCACACCTTGAGTGAGCCCATGCTGTCTGTGGTGCTGTGGATGGACACTGCAGCTGTAATAATAATAATAATAAATATATATTTTTATAGCTGTTTTAATGTCACAACTCAACCTCTGCCACAATGTGACAGGGTTTGTATTGAAACTGTTTTTTCTTAAGAAAATAAGAAAAAAAGTACCTTAAAAAGCCAAGATGATGTCATCGTATGATGAACTATAAGATAATAGACCTTTGTATCTCTTAATTGGGGTGTGCAAAATGTCACAAGGTCTAACTTTGATTTCTTTAGCCAGTTTTTCACTCTTTTTTTGTTTCAAAGCTGCTTTTACCGTCTGACGTGTTTGCCCTCTTTATTCCTGTTACTGTCTGTGATTAAACTGATAAGGAATAATTGTGCTAGATAGGTTATTCACTATTTAGCTAGTCTTTGGCTGGATTTCCTGGTTCCCATTCTGAAGAGTTTTAGTTGATAACTTCCTTTGGATCCTTCTGCAGTTCCCTTGCGGTCGCCAATGACTTTGCTTCTGTGAAAGAAATCTTATATGTGAATAAACAGGCACAGTACCTGGATTATCACCTTAGTAAGTGGCTCAGTGACAACTTTAAGAAGTTCAGGAGCTTCTTCTCTGGTAATGAGTGCTAGTGAGTCGACTACATATTGTGACAGATGTCTCAGTACAGACACAGAAGGAAATTGCAAACAACATGCTCAGTGCTGGTAGTCCACACCCTGCATGGAGGAGAGGTGAGGGTGCCAGATTCCATTTAGGTTCACCAACAGGTAAGTCGTCACTAGAAAGGATGGATTACATGTGTCTTTGCAGACATCGGTTAGAATTCCACCTAATTGGTTGGTGGAGGTGTACAGTAAAATCCCCCTTCTTGTCCGTCATAACCTTGAGTAACTTGGATCATCTGTACAAGATGTCAATATGCAGGACAAACAGATGCAAGAACTAAATTGTTCCTCTTGCCATTGGCCTTCTCAGTAACTCCTTGTTGTTTTTATGTTGTAATCATTGTGCTTAACCTTTTGTATACCTTTTATATAGCTTTGATGTTGTGTTATTTTCCATTCATTGACATCCACATAACTCTCAGTCCTGTAATTATACTGCAACACTACACACACACACACACACACGCACGCACGCACACACACACACACACACACACACACACACACACACACACACACACACACACACACACACACACACACACACACACACACGCACAGCTCTACCTTTCAAACTCCTCTCTCTCCCCTGCCTGCATTAGAGCAACATTGACTGATGGTCCAATGTTGGAGCCTGTGATGATTGGAACAGCAGACTGAACATTTAGCACTACATAGAAAGACACAATTATAGTATGTATTTATAAAATGTTTTGGATAAATTAATTAATCAGATTTGTTAAATAATTTACAAGGTCATGTCCAAGTGCTGGCATTAGAGGTTGAGATATAATATCAGTAATAAGCACTGTAAGATTGTCCAAAGCTTTAACTCACAACCCGAAGCGACAAGGCTGACGATGATGGACGTAGAGGTGGAGCTCTGGACTAACATCGTCACCAGTATTCCCACCACCAGCTACTGGCTGCTGGAATGGGTGACACAAGAGGAAGATATATGTGGATGAAACCTCTTCAGACTCAGGGGTGACAATTGCTAACGTTACTCTGTTAGTGTTTGTATATTGTTCCACCTTCTGGTCTCCTTGATGCATCATGTCTTCATTAAACTCTTCTGCATAAGACATGGGTTACTGCCTGAGTTCTCCTTTCACCAGCTTCAAACTTCCAAAACAGAAACAAAGTCGAGTCTCCGCATGTTGTCTTTGAAATGTTGTCTTGGCGTGATGATAGATTTTTTTCAAATCTTTGTGTGCCAATATAAACTTTGAAACTGGTTTTGTTTGATGTAGTTGTTGCTTCAGTTCAGACAAAATCAGATGTTTATCTGAGGATGACTCGAGGCTTCAGCAGAGTCAAACAAATCAGGAAGTTATTTTCCAAAGTTGTTTTTTAGGATGAAATTCCCTCTTTTTGTGACAGTTCCTTCACTGCATCTTAGCAAAGAAACACTGTTCAGAGAAAACGTTAGGAGGAGAGAAGGAAAGATTAGAACCTGACACTTGTTTTAAGACATAATTGAAAAAAATGTGAACCCTCTGTATCTGTTTAGCGTAAGAGTCATTCAGCTCATTTTAGAAGTTTGCTCAGATTTTATTTTTCCTCATTATAATGAGCAGATTTTAGTTGAATATGACTTAAAGTGAACCCAGCAGGCGCAGAGGAAGGTTTTGTATCTCGCAGGCTGTGTTTTGATCAGATCCCTCTTCCCTGCTCTGTATGCAAATAAACAGACATCATTTGGTTAATTTAATTCCTCTCATCATTAGCTTCAAATTTATTTTTTCAAATAAAAAAATAATCCCTTGAACTAATCATTCCAGTCTGGACAACTGTAAAAAACCTGGCGGCCTCTGTAGAGAGGACCCCCTCCTGATGTAAATATAAAGTATTTAAATATAAAGGGGCAATTCTCGTGTAAAGAAACAACAATTTGTACAATTTAGATAAACACACAAGTGAGAACATTGCTAGGATTAATTTGTATAAAATTTCTGCCAATAGATCCTTTCAACTAAATCTTACACACTGGACCTTTAACTGTGCACCAAGCATAAAAGACATTTCTCTATTTGCCTGGAGGGGAACAGTTCGCTGCCTCTCTGCTGAAACAAAATTGTTTGCACATGGTTGTTTTAATTATAGAAAGTGTGCTGCAGCACCAGCATAAAATGTGGTTTTGTGGATGAGGTTAGAGTCAAATCAAAATTCCAACAAGGTCAGACAACAATACAGCAGAATATCTATTGTTGCTAATCGTCATTAATCTTCTTTCTTCGTTATGTTTGATCAGTCTTACAGCAGGAACTCATACTGAAGTATAATTGTAAAATCTCAGTCTCATCCTCAACATCTCTGCCATGTCTATTTTAACTCTCAGTCCTGTGGCCTGTCCCTGAACATGTCACTCCTCAGTGCTGACCTCTCTACCAGTTCTTGGATATCAGCAGCTATACAGGTGCCAGCTTACGTTTTTCAGTTGGCTCACATTACCATACTTTCCACAATGCCTGCACGCTATGTTGTTTACTGCTCCTGGGTGGAGCCTTCTTGTGCTACATTAATTGCGCAGTTACAAGAGTTAAACCTGCTTTAAAGTACAGATTGTACAGTCTAACCACAGCAGGAAGGAGCGCCCTGTGATACCTCAGATCTCTGTGCACTTTAGGGTCAGTCAGCATTAATCAAAGCTAGGGTTTGGGAAGGGAAGAGATACAGGTGATAGAGAAGAGCAGGTACTGCCGCCCCTAAAAATGACTTCAAACAATGTAGAATAACACTTGATAGATAGATGTGCTGTTTTAGACATTTTTTTATATTTCAGATCCAAAATGATGAAAAGATAAAAAATAAAGATTAAATCAATAAAATTGTGTTTTTTGTATCTTCAGATAACATTGCTGCATTTTACCTGATGAAACCTCCTAGTATTCAGATCATGTATGACAGGGTTGTGTAACTTTTATCATCCAAATCTTGCCATCAACAATGCACAGTGGACCCATACCAATATTAACCACTTGTTATTTCAGTCGAACTCAGTCTAAGCTGTAACCTGACTATTTGCCAGAGGCTGAGAACAGAAGCATTGGATTGGCTGTATTCTTGTTGTCCCACAGGTTTAGCAGGTTTAGCAGCAGCAGTCCTACGTGTGTTCTTTGTGTGCGTCCCCGCCGGTGGATAAATACAGCGTATGCCAAAGATACATAAGCTTGACTGCGCCCAAGCGGACAGTTTCCTTGTTAGACGCGGTAGTTGCACGTGAAGTTAGGCGGGGGAGGCACATCCCAACATAACCTCAGGGCTTCTTCGTCTAACGTGGGGAACAAACATGGTTCTGCGCTCCGTTTGGCTCCAGATGAGAAAGCAGGGTGCAGCTACAGGAAACCACGGTAGAGGAAACTTTGACCATGAGGGATTATGATGAGAGCATTGCTTTCCTGGGGCAATGGGGACGTTTCCAGCTGGTCGTCTTCTTCCTGCTCTGCTCCACCATCGTTCCCAATGGATTTGGCGCTTTCACCCTCGTCTTCCTCACAGACATGCCGAGTCACCACTGCCTGGTACCGGACGACAACCTGACAGAGGACTGGCGCAAAGCCGCCATCCCAGTAGAGGTGAGAGCTCCATCTCATCCATTCTCTGGAATATTGCGCACTACATGCATTTCTTTTATCCTTCATAAAACATTTGTATTCACTGTTATTTGATAAGATAAGAGTTTATTAACCTCAAAGCTCCAGGATTTAAGTAGTTTTACAGTGAATACAGCAAAGTATTAAGTAAAAGGATGTAAGTGAGAAGTGTTTAGTCAATGAAATAAAGATAGAAAGTGTATTCCAAGAACTGCAGAACCAGTGCCTAATAGTAAATATCAATAGTTGCATGAGACAGAGAAAGTAATACACAAACAAAGTGGCAGGTAGTTGTGTGGCCATATTCTGTGGTTGTATGTGAAGATAATACAATAACACAGGTTTGTATGGATATAGTGGCCAATTATTGACATATATTTCATTAGTCGCATTGTTATTTTACACAATATGTTATGACAGAAAAATTGCAATTGCAAAATAAACTCTTATTATCTAGTAACAATGGTTTTTTTTTTATCACTGTGAGGTGTTGAATGGGAAAGAGGAGCTGAGCAGATGCAGCAGATACAGATTGGATGTGGTCAGAAATCTCTCAGCTCAGGGATTCGTTCCTGGCATGGACATCAACCTCACTGACCTGGTGCAGGAGGCCTGTCTGGACGGATGGAGCTACAGCACGGACATTTACAAATCCACTGTAGTCTCTGAGGTAAGGATGTGTGTGACCGAGACCGTGAATAAGCTTCTTGTCATATGTGTCTCTTGCTGTGTCCTATAGGTGTAATTGCCAGCTCACTATCTCTGCATGGGCACATCAGCCTCTCCCTGTGTCTGCTTGCATTTTTTCTCTGCAGCATTTAAAGTTCTCTTTGTTCTTTCATTACTGAAATTATAGGGGTGTTACTAAAGGTGTTGACCAAATGCCAAGAATGGAATGCAGTTTTCACTAATGCATGTGTTGCAAAGCTGCTGGGGAGAAATATTTCTCTCAGAAAGCCTTGAAAGCAAACTTCTCCCATGATCACATGTGGATCAATTGATTGCTATTTAGGACGTGTCCTTGTTTTGCAAACGGCAATGAAACAGAACCTCCTTGGCAGAGGTAATGATATCTTTTTTTTCGTGTAATTCCTTATTCAACTGTTCATGATATTTAAGTTTCACCTGGTGTGCAGTGAAGAGTGGAAGCAGCCCTTAACTGCCACAGTCTTTTTCCTGGGAAGTCTGTGTGGATCTTTCTTCTCAGGACTTCTGTCAGACAGGTGCGAAAACAACTTGCTCTTTGTGTGAACAATGTATTATTAAGTCATGTTGTAATGTACGAGAAAATTCTAAAGGCTGCAGGGCTATAACTTGTAAACCCCGTATATAAAGACAATGCACTTTTATTATATATGTGATGTGGCATTTGAAGTCTTAACATTCTTATCTTTCACTGTATTTTACTTTCTGCATGGCAATTATTATCTTGTGTGGACAAAAATGAAAAATATATATCATTGTGGGAGGTTTCTGTGGTTTAATCCCGCTGAAACTGATTCTGCATCATGGGTGCTTTCACTTTTCATACTCAAAATATTTCTATACTTTTACTTCAGTAAAATCTTCGATGCAATACATGTATTTGGAAACTAAATATATTGATATTTACTACAAGATGTTACTCAAGAACCCAAGTGATTCCTCCCCCCATGACAATACACAGTACAACATTTAGTGGTAGACGACTGTACAATCTATCTGGTTGATATTACTTGATTTATTTTACTTCTCCCTACAGATTTGGAAGGAAGCCTGTTCTTTTTGCAACCATTGGACTTCAGACAGTTTTTACCTTTGCTCTCGTCTACTCTACCTCATGGTTAATGGTAACCATCCTCCTCTTCATCAATGGTTTGGGGCAGATATCCAACTTTGTAGCTGCTTTAGTGCTGGGTAAATATATGGATCTCTTTTTTCGTCTCCTACTTACAATGAAAGCGTAAATAACTTTATAGATTTCTCATCCTTGTTCGACACACATCCAAATGATTATATTTCTTTCTCTCTGCGTGCAGGAGCTGAGGTCTTGACTGGCAACGTGCGAGTTCTTTACTCATCATTAGGCACGTGTTTAGGTTTCGCTGTTGGCTTCATGATGCTGCCTGCCTTCGCTTACTTTATTAGAGACTGGAGATCTCTCTCATTGGCTTTGTCGCTGCCTGGCCTGCTCTACATCCCCCTCTGGTGGTAGGTTGCACTCATTCTAAAGGAGCTCATATTTGTACATTGAAGGCTCATGAATGGCGTACCGTACTTTGTCTCTTACCAGGATATAAGTGTATTTGTTAGAATCAAATGGAATCATTTGTTATGGTTCCTGATAGGAAAAAACACCATATCACCATCTGTTTCAGTTGAGTTACACTAAAGGGGAAACCACAGACAAAAGAGCGACCAGTGTCCCAAGGGTTCGGATGAGAAGAACAAATCTTACACATCAACATGTTTGATTAAGATTAAGAAATGAAGCCACTGAAACAAATGTGGCACTAAAGTAAAGTTAGGTTTCAATGTCTCTTGTAATTATAAAGGTCACAGTTACCACTGTGGCCCACCCAAAGCCACCATCCTATTTTTATTCAATCCTCTCTTCTGATTGGCTGCTGGACTTGTAAATGCTAGAGCTCCAGAGAGAGAGAAGCTGTAAAGCTACATTGATCTTTTTTGGTACTTGAAACCACAAATATATCTTGTGGATATCAACACTTCAAATTAAACACAAGAAAGGTTTTCATTCCCACCAGCATCCCGGACAAAAACAAATGCTTCATCGTGGGAAAGGCGTTTCCCTTAATGCTCTTAGCAAGGTTTGCAAAAAGTAGTCCCTAAACACATGACCAGAAGCACAAATGAGTGAAGTGACCCTGAGAACAGTGGAGCCGGGTCTGCGTGGCGGCTAGCAGCTAGTCAGCGTGCAGGGTATCATTTTTGTAACCCAGAGAATTTATAGAAAATTAGTTGTAGCCTCTTTTTTCCTGGTTCAACAGCAGTTGGGTGGGAGGGTTAGAGGTACAATTGTTTTTATTCTCAAAGATCACAGCTTGCAAAGAAAAACAACTTTCCACCTGGATGTCCTTGATGTTTCGGTAACTGCTAATGAGAGCAGACATGATTTTACAGGAAGGGCCGCACATGCACAATCATGCACAATCATGCATAAACATGAACATCGAGAGTTTGACTGAATTCTCTGCTCAGGGCAACAGTACTACACTATTTTCTTCACATAGAAATGGTTGTTTGCTTCATGTTTAAAGGATTTGGTTATTTTTTTTAAATACCCATTGTGATCAATGTAAATGTCTTAACAGTTTCCCAAGAGTAACATTTGTTGTAAAGTCATTGTCTTTAGATCCACTGAAACTGTTGTATAATGAGGCAGGTTCATCCCGGAGTCTCCTCGGTGGCTGCTCTCTCAGGGAAGAGTGGAGGAGGCTGAAGCCATAGTGAGAAAAGCTGCTAAATGGAACAAACTTCAGGCTCCTCCTGTCATCTTTGAGAATTACAGTGTAAGTAGACTTTAACCCTTTTGGCAGTGAGGCTGAGAAGAACAGTATGTTGAACAAATACCAAGACAAGTGTTTGTTAAGATCGTTTTGGGAAGGAATAATAATAAAGAGCTCTTTCACAAAGAACATCTTGAGCTTGAGGTCCTTGTATCTTGCAGGATGATGAGGGAAAGACAGACGTGAAGGAAAGCCTCAATTTCCTCGACCTGCTGAGGAAGAGCAACATCAGACTCACAACCATCTTTCTCTGCTTGGTGTCGTGAGTGTCACTTCATCCTCCATATATCACATCACGCTGAGATCCTCTCTGACCCCATCAACAGTTTTAGAATTACTAGCTACAATGGCTGAGACAGCTCAACGCATTAGAACCTGTTAAAACACAAGTGAATGAAAATATAAGGAGAATATCTTTCACTTTGGAAACATTTTTCATGTTTTACCACCACAGTTATATGTTATGTGTATGTATGTGTATATATTTATGCATAAGTACGTGTGCTTGTTTACATGAATGCCTATCTATGTCCATGTATGTACTTGTGTATGTGCATGTGTATATATGTGTACATGTGTATGGAGGTGAATGTGTATGTTCATAGATATCTGCATGTGCACATGTACTGTATGTGTATTTATATATGTCCATGTGTATATGTATATGCACGTGTATATATATGTCCACGTGTATGTGCTTGTGTATGAGTGCGTACATGTGTATGAGTTAAAGATTATTTATATTCAGATTTCTGTTTCAACATCAACATCTCTGCTGTAGGTTCACTATGGCGACTGGATACTTCGGCCTGTCCTTCAGCACGGCCCTGCTCCATGATGACCCCTACATCAGCTGTTTCTTCTCAGCAGCCATCGAGGTTCCTGCGTACATTTCCAGCTGGCTGGCGCTACGATATTTTCCACGACGAAATTCTATCATCGGTATCTTGCTCTTTGGAGCAGTGCCACTGTTCCTCTTTCAACTTGTACCAGAAAGTGAGTTAAAAAATACACCTTGACACTGGAAGTTTTCAGACTCAAAGTCGAAATAAAAAATAAACAGGCACATCTCCTCATTTCCCTGTTGTTTTGCAGGATTGTTTTCACAATGATTCTTGGTGCCAAGTCATTCACAGTGTGGTGAAATGATTAAATCTACAAAAATATATAACGAAACTATTCATTAAGGTTATTGTAGCCTTCAACTCGGTTTCTTGGATTGAACTGTTGATTTACTATGATTAGGAGTCATATTACTATTACTGATAATTTGTTATTGGCGATCATGACATATTCTTATTCATTCGTGCATTAAATCATCATTAGTATACATTAGTTATACATAATAGTTATATAGTGTGAAGTAGTTGGTGAAATATGAAACCAAAGCGAAGAAGCTTGTTTCACTCTGTTGAGGTGAACTGTACGAATATGTTGTATCAGTGTCGAATGACTGATGAGGTCTGGTTTCAAACATCACTGCTCTTTTAGAAAGGGCTTTGTTCATTTTGAGGAAATGATGCACATGTAATTAGATAAATAAGCTAATTTAATGATGAAATGTTACGTTCATATAAACCATGAAGGTGCATGAGCCCACAGCGGACACTAGGCCTAAACCACATTGAAGGTAAAACTTATTTGTACCAGTTTTTAGAGGCTGCCCCAGTTTGGATACAGGCCAAAACTCAATGGGTTCTTTCTCAGACCATTTACAAGTAGCAAATGTAACCTTCCTTCAAGCAACATAGAAATTAATTCAGTAATTTTTGCATGATCATGCAGGAGTGCACACAAACCTCTAGGCTTGTATGTGTTTCTGCTCTGTCTTGAGTTATAAAACTAACTTTCCCCTTATCTTTTAGCTCTACCACACATGTCTCTTGCTCTGGAGATATTGTGTAAATACGCTCTCACCACTGGCATCTCCATGATATTTACCTACACATCGGAGCTCTACCCAACGTTGCTCCGGAACACAGCCACAGGAACAACGTCGACTATCTCCAGATTGGGAAGCTGCATCGCACCGTTTTTGTTGAAGCTTAGTGAGTACACACATTTACGTTTCATTTTGTGGACATTCAAATCTAATTTCACCTCCCTTGAGAGCCACACACACACACACACACACACACACACACTCACTCAGACACATATAGTGTAAATGCTCACAGATAAGACCCGGCCTTTTCTCCCATCTAAACGTCCCCTTCTCCTTCGTTTAGGGATATACCTCAAGGGCCTTCCTCATATTGTTATGGGGACTCTGTGTGTTGTGTCTGTTTTTGCCACCCTCTTCCTCCCTGAGAGTTTTGGACGACCTCTTCCTGAAACTATTCAACAGATGCATAAAAGAGAAAGGTATTCTGCTTCAGAAATACATATACGTTTTTCTACTTACTGAATTATATTGGATTGTTATAATGTATTGAATAACTACAGGGTAGAAGTGATTGAATTCAGAATACTACAAGTAATATTGTTTTTGTTTGTTTCTCTATTCCTTCTGACAGGATAAGTTGTCCATGCATCAGTGGGAAAAGAAAAACAGTACACGTGCCGCACCAGGACAGTCTACTATGATTATCAAGTGTTTTATGTATACAGTGATTAACATCTGTATGCATTATCTCAAAGCGTTGGAGAAGAAAAACTTGTCAGGGGAAGAAGCCGTCTGTCTCGATAGGTTGGATTTGGAGGAGAGAAATGTTTAGAGTAAAGATATCTATGCAATTAAATAGGTTCAGGAGGATTTTGAACTCTACAGGGAGCAAATGCAGAGAAGTTAAGAATGGAGAAATGTGATTTCTATAGTTACTGTCAGTATTCATGCTGCAGCATTTTTTTCAGGGTTTTTTTATCATAGACTTATCGATCTGTCCTGATAATAGAGAATTACAGTTGTCTAGTCTACAGGTAACACATGTATCCACTAGTTTTTCAGCATCAATCTAAAACAGGGTATTTATGATTTATCCCAGTATTGGTAGAGGTGGACGTAGAAGACGACTGGACCAGCCCTGGTTAAAAGAAAAGTTTATTCCAGCAGTAGAATGTGACATTGAAATAAGTTGAGTTGAGTCATACATGTTAGAATTGTAAAGCATCTTATAACTTAGGTTAACTTTCTTATAGTCTCAGGTAGGGTTGTCACGATTAACCGATTTTACGATATCCGCGGTTTCATAACGTCGCGATTTCCAATATCCGATACCGAACTATGGTGTCCTGCCTCTCGCGAGTCACGTAATCTGTGTGCACGAGCAACTGAAACGTTAGTTGAGAAGAAGGTACTGACTTAACGGCCTTATATAGTTGTTCACAGCGGAAACACAAATTCACTGACCAACCTTCCACAATAAGGCAACTAAATAAAATAGCTTACATAAATTACTTTTAAATAGCCAAACTTCACACTTTAAAAACTAACTGGATATTGTTGATGATAATAATAAATATTTTAGTTCATTAGATTTATTAATAGCCATATATTGTTTGTTGTGTGTCTCTTTCCTTCTATAGTATCTATAATCGTGAAACCGTGATATTTCCTCTGACAATAATCGTGGCACCAAAATTTCATATCGTGACATCCCTGGTCTCAGGAAATTTAACAAAATGTGTTTTGTTTACATAAATATACAGAAAAGATTATATCTTGTTTATGCACGCACATTCATGCTACAGGTATGTTAACGATAATGGGGTGGAAAAAATTATTATTTCAGTCGACTCTGTGTTTCCTTGGTTCCTCTGTCAATCAGTTGAGTGCTGGTTGAGAAAAATCTAAATACTGCACAGTTTACAGTGGTGACAGAAATCATAACCAAGTGGCTTTCACAGATTTGAGTGTAACACTATTTTTCATAACCCAGTAAAAAGAATATATAGAAAGACATACATATACATTACATATCTTGCGATTGATTGTTTTGTGCAGCCATGGAAATATTTACTGGGATTGTGTGCGTCTTGTTTTCATCTATATGTGTATGTCTGTGCTCAATTGATGAGTGTTCAGATAAGAAATTGCAACAAAGCAGAAAATGTCACAGATGATTCTTTTAATATATCACTCACAACCAAAATACCCTCATCTTTATCAAGACTGATTGTCTCAAGCCTTAGTTACACAAGAGAAATGTGTGTATCTTTGCAGCCTTTTTCTGTTGAATATTGTATCTACATCAATTTGAATCTACGTCCTGCAATGAAAAGCCATCCAACGATACAACACCATGAAAAACAGTTATTATGAACAACTTTCTACCTTTCAGGTCAGTCTGTGCATTGTTGGTTCCATCACAAAGATTATTCAGAAATGTTTTCACATTTTAAAAGTGAAAGAAAAATTGCAGCTACACTAAATGTGAAAATAATTATATTAAAACATTTTGCTGTATTATAAGTATCATATATGATTCTAATTTACCAGTAAAGCAGCAGTCATGTAAGTGTAGTTGCACTGGTTGGGAGATACACTTTTCATTTGACAACATGATGCTCTCTCACAGTAGACATTATTCCAGCTCTATGGAGATGTTGATATAATGTCACATAAAATACCTTCTGGTGAGAAAGGGTTGTACGGTTTCTTCCATCAATAGCTGGATGTCAGTGCTGCTCATTGTTCAAGTTTCAACTGGATCTTTTCCCTGGAAATGTCCTTGTCTTCCTCGGTGTGTGTGGCCGTGTAAGGTGTCTTCTGACAACATCTGGAGTAAAGAAATAAAACACAGCAGAGCCGGTCCGTTTAATAAGCCAAGTGGCTGCTTAGGGCCCTACAGCCACCAGGGGGCCCCAATAGTCATGTGTTATTTGCTGAATTAGGATTGCCAATGTATTGCTTGCATTTGACTCTGATGAGACTTTGAACCAAAACTGGCAGCAATGACATTAGTGTGTATTTAACACAGGGCCCCTTGGACAGTGAAAATAATAATGCTGATGTATTATTTACCAGATGAAAAACATCTAGCAACCAAGTATTTGTTCTTTTATAGTGTGCTTTTTTTTCTTTTTTTTCTAAAATGTGAAATTATTCCTACATCCTACAAATTTTGTAGAGGAGTAGTTCTAAATAAAGAAATCCATTATTTTTAAACTTTCTTTAACGTGGCAGTAGGGCATTATTCATGTGGCGTTCTAGTTATGGTGGGTATATATTTGATTATTACTATTAGTAGCCAAAGGAAATGACCCTGGTGGGTGAAAATCAGAATGAATAATGAATGAAAGAGTAACATTTGGCACAATTAAAATTAATAGTTGAATAATTAAAACTAAAGCTGCAGGATCACAGACCAAAGACTTTTTTAAAACTGAGCTGATAAATACTAATGACCAATCTGAAAATCTACATGACCCAGTCTGTGGGAGGTGCTGTGACGGGGAGGTGTAAACTCACCCAGGGAAGTGTTGCATGTGAGTGATGGTGTCGGGCAGAGGCATTCCATAGCTCTCGGGCAGCAGGAGACTCAGCAACCCTGCCAGAGCCATCAGACTTCCCATGAGGATGTAAGGCAGTGATACGGAATAGCTTCCTGTGGCATCACATCAGAGGGGGAGACGGTGAAAAACAACCTCGGCCACAGTGGAAACCGTGGAGAGGTTTAAAACAAATCAGATAAAAGGTGAAGTTTTAAGAGGCTTGGAAAAAAGTGATTTAAAACCAGTCCACTAAATCTTGAGAGAAACCTCAGCTGGTTTATCCAACCTGTGTGCTAATCGAGTCCGCTTTTGTTTCTCCTCTAGGCACATTTGTTCTTGCTGTTTTGTCTCTTTGTGGACCAGCATCTCATTAGCATAGAGGAAGGGACTGGTTTTATATGCACTGGATCCAGATCGTTTAATTCACTACCATACAAGTAGTTATTATTCAGGCAAATTACCCACTTTTAACCAAAACTTCCAATGGTTAAATTCAACCACAGCCACTAATCTCAGTCACTTTAGTTTTTGGTTTTTACATTTATAGCCCACTTGAAGATGATTGATATTATTAATTATATCGTTGCTTCGATGCTTGACTCCAGAGTGCTGATGCCCACAGTGATGAATGTAATTCTTTACGCTTTAATTTAGGCCATAATCCCCATTAGGCCACCATACTTAAAGGCCTGTGAGCCCAAAAATTACATCATGGACGTTGTATTTTTAGAAACTCAAAATGTGCCAGTCTGTCTTAGAGTTAGCTTAAAGGTCCAGAAAGTGAATGTTTGAGAAGGAGGGTTAATAATAAAGATAATGTGAGTGTATGTAAGTTCTAAATCATTTTCACAGCGCTGAAAACAAAGCAGATGCTATCTGTGAAATGCGCTATTTTTTTAATGCTTGTGTCAAAGACAGGCTTGACCAAACGTAAGTCAGTCTCAGCTGTCAATCATGTTTCATCCCCTTTTTATTGAATCATATAAAACCAAACATTTCCGACACATGATCACCTGAACGTACATCAGTGTAGGCTTTATGGCCTATACTGCAGCCAGCCACCAGGGGGTGATCGAGATGATTTAGCTTCACTTTTGGGGAGCTTTCAAGTTGTATTTTTTTTTATTAACAGTCCACAGTAACAAAACTAAAGCCTAAAACAGAGCTGGATATTTAGGATTCGTTCCTTGCACTTGTCCCACAGTGACCAATAGACAGCTGAGTGATGTGACATAAACATGTACTGTACTTTGAGCAGATGATCGAACGTCCTTACTCAAGTAAATGAAGTATGGAGCGGTGATGCTGCCTATTCTGGAGGCCATGGAGCAGGTACCAATAGCTGTGTTCCTCAGCACGGTTGGGTAGACCTCTGCTGTGTAGGCATACACGACGGCGAAGGCCGTCGACACGGCAAACTTCCCCATCATCTCGAGCGTTATGGCCAGAGGAATCAGGTCTGGAGGGAATAAAACATTTATTTACTCAAGGTTAAATGGGAGTTATCAAACAAATCAAAGAATCAATCTAAAGTTCTGCTCTTATTAAAACATCTCGTGTTCTCAAGTGTGCATCTGCATATCTGAGCAGATTGATTAAAATGATGAATGTCACTGAGGCACCATACTTGCTGGTATGAGCTGTATGAAGAGTAGAGACAGTCCTCCCATGGTGAGCGTCGAGAAGATGCTCAGTCGTCTGGAAACCCAGCGGAACAAAACCCACGACAAAGTGTAGGCAGGCAGCTCGACCAGAGCCGACAGGAAGCAGTTGAAGTACGCGTTGCCATGAAGGTTCACCGTGTTCAGGGACAATGCGAAGTAGCCAATGGTCAGGGTGTTCCTGTGGGACAGTTTTATCAGTGTTTCAACTCCTGTGGCATAATTTTGTGTAAACTTGCCAAATAGGGAAACTGAAAATCTGTAGGGGAACAAAGAGTATGACTTTAATATATACATAACTGCAAGACATCTAAATAGTCTATTTACTGAAAGGTTAAAAAATATATGGTTGTTGTGTATACAATTAGTTTCTGGTGCCTACAAGTGGGGAAACATTAACAGCACAAATAGGACAGTTGCAATATTGCTTTCCGACAATAAGTGCAAAGACACGAAAATGGCAGTAAAAGTAGATGTTTAATATAATATATAAAAATCCTAATTACAAGTTAAGGGGAAGGAGTAGAACAGATGAAGTTGTGGTGAAGAAAACAAGATGAAGTTATTTGTTAGGAGGACCATATTTTTGTTTATCAAATGTTCAAACAAACTTTTTTCAAGAGATGGTGCAGTAGACTACAAAATAGTGATAACTGGCGCCGAAAGAATTAGCCTAGATATATTTTAGAAACAGACTAGACTGAAAAAAAATACTTTGCATTTGCATCCTTTAATAATTTGAAAATATAAAGTTCACCTGCTGTGAGTAGTTTTTTTTCTGTAAGAATGAGAAAGAAAATCAAACAGCATCTGTTTTTCTGACTCAGTGAGAAAGTGAGCACTGGAAGAATTCAGTCAAACTGTGCAGTTACATAAAGGCTGATTTTGATCTTCGACGCAAGCTTCACAGCACCTGACAGGTCATTATTTGTTGTTAAGGAAGCGGGTTGACATGCAGTTGAGATGCATGAACTGGCCGTCACCATGTGTTAACAGCGTGCATGTTCTACATGTCTACATGTAAGTGTGTGTGTGTGTGTGCGTGTGTGTGTATAGCTGTGCATGCAGGGTCACTGTACTAAAAGTGGAGGTCGGATGGGACAGCAGGGACTCACCACACCAGCCACAGCGTGAGAGAAATCCCGCGGATGTTTCGGGAACGCAGCAGATCGCAGATGTTATGGGTCGTCCTCTCCTTGGACTGACGTTTATACTGTGGGGCAGTGGAGCATGTGGAACAACAAACAATTTACAATTTAACAAGGGGAGGCAGCGTCCAGAAACAATGTCATTATAGAGGGAACATTGTGAATTCATGGCCACTTGCTGAGTGAACACATGCATGTGCACTTGTTAACACATACAGTGACCAAACGTGATCAGAAATTAATGCAAGGAAAATGTCTTTTTATCCCTTTATCCCATTTATATTTACCATACTATTCCTTTTTTAGTGTGGATACTTAATCCGATGTAAACTATTCATGCATCATTGTTTCCTAGAAGCCTTTGTTGACCTATGCAACTTGGTGGAACCTTAAACTCCCAATTTTGTTGTTTTTAACAGGAAAAAACAAAAATTCAGCCTAAAGCTTCAGTAAAAGTTTGGAAGAGTAGAAAAAAACCCATCTCCACTTTAATATAAAGATTCAATGGGATAACAGCACGACTATATCAGTTATCAGCAACCGTTTTACTTGGCTTTACATGTATGAAGAATGTAAAAAGAAAAAAAAAAGGTCCTGCATTTAGATCAGGGTTGGGGAACATCTGACCTCCATATTCAGTCCACATGACATTTTATCAAACAAGATCTTTCTATGATAAAGGTAAACAGGTCCTTCAGTTTGTTTCCTTCTGTCCATTCACCATCAGGCTCAAAGGAACACACAAATGTAACATATGTGGCCCTTACATCCCAAAAACAAATATGGGCCTTAATTGGCAAACGGTGCTGTATGTGAGGTTTAGTATGGATGTGAACCTAAAGTGGCCCTTGTGATAAATGGTGAATATGGCCCAAATACTACAAAACTAATTTGGGCAACTTTTTGAACCTTTGCTTGATAGCAATACTGCATGTCAACCAAGTGGCATCATTCCAAACTGTATCTGGGCCAAATCAGATTTTTGCAATTTTTCCTTGGATTGACCAGTTTCCACAATTTTGTAACACTGTAGTGTCACATGTCAGGATGGTTGAGAAAGCCCTGCCTTGGAGGTTGAACGTTAAACTACTACTGGAGTAACATAAGGGAATCTTGGGTAAAATCTTGCTAAAGTCTCATCTAGATTATTGTTGACTCTTGCAGAACAGTAAATGATTACACCAAACTGAGCAGTGCAAAGGTCATACACATTCACGCTCACCCCAACGTGTCGAGAGAAACTGATCCACAGCGATTAGGAGCAGGGAAACAGGTATGAACTGGATAGTGGCTTAGTTATTCACATGAGCTGTTATTTCAGTGAGATCTCACCTGCGGGGGACTGAAGATGACTGGCGGAGGCTCAATTTTGTTCTTCCTAGCAGCATCTCTCACTATGGCCTCAGCCTCCTCCACCCGACCCTGAGAGAGCAGCCACCGAGGAGACTCTGGAATGAACCTGCCCCGATATACAACAAGTGGACAGTGAGAGAGAAATAAGAGGAAAGCAAACTCATTTTGATTTCCTCCTAACGTTAAACTGAGTGACTCGATAAAAGTAAAACCTCCCCCACACTAGCTTCCATAAAGTTAGCATACAAAGATTTTATTCAGTAGTTTTTCATAGAAACAATTTTCCAGATCATAATCATGAAAATAACTATATTTTTAATCTTAGTTTGTAAAATTTAAGCAAAGTAAAGAACTGAAAATTGTCCCAGAGTCAAAAACCTGAATAATTTCACTTTAAACGACCGTTCGGGTTAGAAAAATGACTTAATCTCTGCAGATTATCATAATCATTTTCTGTTTTACACATAATCGATCATTTGAAAGTTACAGCTCTAAAATAATACAATACATAGTGTACAAATGTGAGAAACATATGGGAATGATCAACACTCCCCTGGTCACTGCTATGATCAGCTTTACAAAACAATTTGATAAGGTAGACGGCAAAAATATTACCTGTAGAAATCCACACAGACACACACAAGCAAACACACACCTACCTACCACCAGAGAGGAAAACAAAGCAAGCCAGGCAGGTTGAGGGTGAGGATGAGCATCCTCCAGTTTCTGATGAAGAAGCCCACGAGTGGCAGCAGCATGTAGCCTGCACCAAAGAAAACACTCACACCCATGGTGGAGAAAATCGTCCGCACGCGTGGGCCAAGAATCTCTGTCCCTTAAACACAAGAGAAAAGAGAACAAGGAATGCATTACGCTGTCTTTTGCTTTGCCGTGAACCAGTAAGCAACTAAATACAGTAGCTCAGAGGATGAATGAGTAAAATGAAGAAGTACCTAAGACGAATGCGGACACATAATTAGAGATATGTCCCAACCCAACGACAAAGAACAAAGCGCAGAACACAGGCCAGGATGGAGAAGCCACCGTGATGAGTGCAAACACCGTCTGGACGGCCATGGTAACAAACAACACGATTTTCCTCCCATACCTGAAAAAGACAAGAAGCAGAGGTAAATCACCAAGTGTTGTTTAGATCGAAAGTTCATTCACACACATGCCGCCATGACTAACTATTGTATGTTTTTACAATATATTATACTTTTATTACATGCCAATGATTTCACAGAGAGTAATCTGTATTTTTTAGCACTTTTACTGGACCTCCTGGCCTCTTTTAGCTTTGGTACTCAAATCTAACTTAAACATCTCCCATTAGCCCTGTCCACCACTGGATTGCCAGACAAAGGTAGAGAGACATGTTTTCTCTACAGATTTGCAGGGTGGCCGGGAGAGCTCAACGCACCGCAAATTAAGAAAATACATGCAAATACAAAAGATATGCGCAAATTAAGAACACAACTTTTGAGGACACATGCGCTGCAGGAAAGGCCCCAATGGATTGATAAGATTGCTCTGAGTCTGCTGGATGTACACAAAAGCAGCTGTAGGTTAATGCATCCTCAATATCAGTTATATAATATGTCGAGCCTGTGGGAGTGAATGTGTGTTTTAGCTCATTTTGAAGATCTTTTCGCATTGGTCTAAAAATCAACTACTTTTAAAAACTTTAAAAGTAAATTGTCATGTTGATCAAATTCAATGCAGCAAAACTAATGATCATGTTTTATATTCCACATATTCTACTTCCTTATTTATACCAATGTACATTACCCACAATACAACTTCACAGAAGTTTGTGCATCTAGAGATATAAGGGTTGACCTAAAGATTGGCTCACTTCTTCTCATCTTATGTTCTCATCAAACTTCATCAGCTGCGGAAGGTATATACAAAGTTTTTCACATAGGAAGTAGAACTAACCAAAAGCTGTAAACCCCTTGCTGTGTAAAATCAACTACTTTTTCACTCATCCGGTGGCGTCTTTAAACAAGGTCCTGCACAGATTTAAAGACCTGACCTTTTACCTACATGCTCAGTGACACTGATCTTCAAGAGTAAAAAGTTAAAAAGTACATTGCAAAGATGTCCACTTAACGATTAACTTATTCCACAGCAGTGGACGAGTTGACACTGACTGAGGTGAAGTTAATCTTTTGTACGTCACCTGTCTGAGAGCTGCCCTGAAATAACAGAACCGGCGAGAACCCCACCGAAGTAGACAGAGGAAGTCAACGGGTTCTTCCACCTGTTATCACACACCAGGTCCCACTGAAAGACACACACAGACACACAGATGCTGTACCTATCAAGTTAAGTCAAAGTGTACAGTTCTGATTTGTTAGCTATAGAAAAAGAGTGTCACAGTCATAATCAATATCTTAAAGTGCAACCTATTTATATTCAAAATTAGAGAATAAATCATAATGACCTTTATCATAATTCTAATAAAATGGAATGTAGATATTCACTCATTATTTCTGTGCCATAGCAGTGCTATTGTTGTCTTAATTATTATCATATTCCAACATGCTTTAAAGAAGGTGGACAAAATATTTGAAACAAAGAAACAAATGTGTTTCCATTTCTATGTTTCCAGTGAGTGGTTATTCTATTGTATTGTATTTTCGGTTGTTGCTCTTGTTTTACCCTTCAGACATCAAACTATTTGTAGTCAAGGTTGAACATAACTCATCCATCTCTGTCTTGCAGTGTCGGACAGTTTTCAGTGTTTATCCTCTAAACAGGGGACACCAACCTCGGATATGATGGTGGAGATGTAGACGCTCTGGTCATAGTCCCACCCGTCCAGGCAGCCTTCTTTTGGCACCTCGGTCAGATTCACATCGACGCCGGGCATCAAACCTCTCTCTGAGAAGCTCAGCAGATCATCCAGTTTGTATCTGAGGCATTTGCTGGGCACCAGCTCTCCTCCGCTATCCACCTCCAGAGGGATGCTGCTGTTCCTCCACGCCGCCGTGAGGTTTACGCGCGCCGGCACGACGCAGTGGTGCCGCGGAGTGTCGGCCAGAAACACAATGGAGAGGGCGGTGAAGCCGTTGGGCACCACGGTCAGACAGAGGAGGAAAAACACCTGCTGCTGGAAACGGCCCCATTCTCCCAGGAAGGTGGTTGCGTCTTCATAGTCGCTCATGCTGCCTGCGGAGCTGCGCGCTGCAGACGCGTAAAGTGGGGCAGAGTTGACAAGAGACGCGGAGGACTCTGCAGTGGGTATTTGAAAAGCAGTTTTTTTTTTTTTGGTTCAGCAACAAAACCATCCCACCTCTTTCTCAGTACTGTATTCATTTGGGTAAACCCGGTTTTAAAGGCACAATCCGTAAAGCAAATGAAGACTAAAGCAAAATCTCATGAAGTCACTCCAGAGGATTCAGTTCCCAGTGTGGGGACATGGTGGCAATAAAAAGGATTGATGATTAGATGATTGCACACTTATCTTTAATGAATGATTTGTTTTTAAGAACGGTCACAGAGAGAGAACCATCTTTTATTACAAAATAGAATTTAAAAACCTTGAGATAATCTCAGGGATTATAAATTATTACTAACATGCATGTACATGTTTAATCTCAAAACTCAAGCTCTTGAAATGAATGACTAAACTTTCGAACAACACATTACACCACAGGACATAGCAAAGTTACACACACACACAAATCCACGTTAATCAACAACTCTGTCATAAAGGGGCTGTTTTAGTGAGTTTCTGCAGGTTTCAACCTCAAAGGTCTTCTATGAAAAGAAGATAGTGGGTCTACAATGTGATAAATGCAGTTTTTAAAGGGAAAAAATATATATTAATTAAACATATATATACTGTTGCCACTCCCGCCACTGTTGCCTTCACTTTCCACATCTTCTCCAGCTCTTCTTTCGTATTTTTCGGGCTTGATGTTGCTGTCACTTGGAACCGCTGCCTCTGCCGCCTTCTGCTGTTTTTCGATTACCACGATATCCGCTTGGTAGCCATCACCATTTTCTCTTTCTGGATCTGCAAGTCCCACAGCCCCTTAGCTTGGTCATTCCCAGCCGTCTTGGAGGTGTCTTCCATTTTGACCTTTAGACTTCCAGGCCATTCTCGGAGCTGATGTTCCCCTACCCAATGCCGACCACTTGTTTGTGGTGTCCCATGTATGCTGTGCCTGCCTGAGTCTTGTTTTGTGCTGGACTGTGTCAGAGTCACCAGGGGTCCTGTCTTGTGTGCTAGACCACAGCCTCTATTGATCTTGTGCAGTGCCTGTTCTTGTGCTGCCATGATTAATGCTTCTGTCTGTTAGACCAGCCTTTTCTAACCAATAGGAAGAAATGTCAATTTATGTGCGGTAAAAGCCCAGGTTAGTAATTGTTTTAAAGTTATAAACTTAAGTGTTTAAAGGTTCAGTGCATAGAATTTAGTGATATCTAGTGGTGAAGTTGCATGTAGCAGATGAATACTACTCACCTCACCCTCCCCTTCCAAACATGACAGAGAACCTGTGGCAGCCTTCAGTTGTCTCAAAAGAAGTTCAGTTTGTCCAGTCTGGGCTCCTGTAAAAGACATGGTGGCCTCCGTAGAGAGGACACACTCCAGATGTAAATATTCAAGTTTAAAAAAAATATTTACAGTTTTTAAATATAAATATAAAGGGCCCATTCTAGGATATTAGATTTACAATCATTCCCACAATTTAGATGATTAGCCAAAAGTGAAAATATCATAGGATTATTTTTCTATTCAATTTCTTAGGTTAAAGATCCCTTTCACCTATAAATCTTACACACTAAGCCTTCAACCTTGGATGTGCTAGATCATGCACTTTGTGCAAAATAGTGGTGGACAGGTAGTGGTGATCTATACCTGATTTAAAACTCATCCAATCAGTTTTAGGACTTTAACATGTAAAAGTGATAAATACGGCAAATTGCATGTCCTAAAAAGCATGTAAATGATTGTCTCTTTTTGAAGACCATTGACCGTGCTGCTGTGCTCTTTAACAAGACACTTGGTATTTGTTGAGTGTCGACACTCGCTCCTTGGTTTAAATTTAAACTGATATTCAGTTGTCATGTGATTATCATAACTTTGTTAGAAGAAATCACTTAAACTCTTTATCCACTTATAAGAAACCTGGTTCATATATACAGTCACAAACTTACTTCAATAATGACTCTCCAGCAGCATGTGAGCATCTTCCCTTTTGCTTTTTCAACACAGAACCTGAATCAGGCATCCAGATGTTTTCACTTTAATGGGCGAGAACATTGAACCCAGTGATGGTCCTCAGTGATGAAAGACCCTGATCTAATCTTGTCACCATGTTGTGTCTTTAATCCCTTCCTGTGTGCCAGGACAAAATACCACAGCTCAGCATCCTGTAACTCAGCTGAAAGGGTCCTGATTATCTTCATGAAAGGAAGTCAATGCAGGTAGTGAATAGACTGATTAACAGTGTCACCAGGGACATATTGGTGATTAATTGTTGAACCAACACGAAGAGGGCTATAAGAAGGTGATAATTAAATGTTGGCTTTCATCTGTAAATTTTACATTTCCACTTAAACAAAGAGTTTAACAGATTACTGTTGTATCTAAAACTAAAATGGCGCTGAGTGGAGCAGTTACCTCCACTAAGGCCCAACAGTCTCCCTGAATCCAATCAATCTGCACCAAATTTTACACACTCATCAGCTCACTAAAATTGTGATAATGTTATTGGACTTAAGTTAAACTTGAATTGAATCATATTGAAAAAAGTACGATTCTACCAGAATATTAAGAGTCAGAGGGAAAATAACTGTTTACATAAGCAAAACAGGCGCACAAACACTTCCTGCAACTTGTTGGAAGTTAATTCACCTTAATTCTGAGAATAATGGAGTCCAAGGCATGATGAAGACACAATGTTCTAAAACATCATAATGAAAGCTTCACATTTTTGTATATTGAGATAAGATGACTGAAATGTGATGACATTTAGACTGTGGACTATTTTAGCTGTATTTTAAAGATTTAATTGCTGATTACCTTAAAAACCCTACATAATATCAGTATATAACACAAATACATTTTCTTTATGTAGTGCTTTTAAGACATTTTACAAAGGTGAAGAGAAAGCGAATAAAGGCTGGCAACAACAAATATAAAATATTTATATACAATTTAAAATACACTTGTTGATCAGTAATTTATTATAATTATCTATTATTTAGACCAAAATCTATCATATTAATATAGGAAATATTGATAAGATATACACTAAGCATGCAGGGAACATAAGGTGACAGATTTAATATGTATCACATGAGTTATATGTTTCTGGGGAAATTTAACAGTTATTTCTATATTTATTTAAATGGAGAGATTTATTATATATAAAACCAACATACCGAATTGTTATATTTTCTGCTTGCCTCTGCAGTGTGGCTTGAAAATAGTCCAATGAAGGTTCTAATGCTACTTAGCAACATTTAGAGTACAGGCACGTGCACCTCTTTGGGGTATTTAAAAGTGTGGAATGTTGTTTAGAGAAAATACCACTTTGACCACAGCGCTGCGGGGGCTGGGCATCTAGACCGGCCACTCTGAGCCTTTTGATCATTTCACTTTTAGTCAATCAAATCTAATCAGTGGGTGGGAGATCTCCCCTTCGCTCATCCCAGATAAATAGTCCGAGGCTCTGACATCCAGTGTATCTGGCAGTCTTGCTGTAAGGATGAAAAAGTATTTTCCTGTAAAGGAGGTTTAAAGCTCTTAGGACGAGAAACTGAAGTTGTTGAGTTGTGACTCCGTCCCTCTGAGGGATCAGCTTACTCTGCCCCACAGAGAGCTCAACCCTACCACTCTGGCACTAAGCGGAAGACTTTAAGAGGGATACAGCACCTCATACTCTGAAGAATCTCGGAGGATTTTTTTCCCCCTTCTCCCTCAAGGGCAGGGAGGCACTTTTATAAAAAAAATGGGAGACTATGATGAAGATACTGCATTCCTCGGAGAGACCGGTCCTTACTTCTGGACCACATTCTTCCTCTTAAACACAGTTTTTGTCTCAACCGGATTCAATGGGCTTTACATTGTCTTTGTTGGAGCAGCACCAAAACACCACTGCCTCATTCCGGATGTTAACTTGACCGAGGAGTGGAGGGATGCCATCGTTCCCTTCAGGATAGTGGATGGCGAAGCTGTGCAGAGCCAGTGCAGCAGGTACAAGCTGGATGTGGTGAGAAACCTCTCTGCTGAAGGATATATTCCTGGAAGGGATGTCAACCTCACCAACCTGGAGGAGGAGGGATGCTTAGATGGATGGAACTACAGCAGAGACATCTACCAATCCAACATAGTCACTGAGGTCAGAATCAATGTGCATATGTGTGTTTTGCATAAGGTGAGAGTCATGAAAGTTTTCAGTTTCCCATTTTCTTTTTGTTTATGTCATTTTTACTTCTTTTCACAGTGGGACCTTGTTTGTGACAACAAGTGGAAAGTTCCCTTTGCATCCTCCACTCTGTTCGTGGGATACCTGGTGGGATCCCTAATCTCAGGGCAGCTCTCTGACAGGTATTTCATCCGCAGTTATCTGTGAAATTCCCCTAAAACACACCTTGCATCACTATATTCAAATATAAAAACTTCTAATACTACTATTTTATCTTCATCAGTAGAGAGATGTTGCTTTGAGTTGTGTAAGTTTTGAGAAAAAGCTCATAAAAACAGAAAACTGTGGTTATAAAGTGGATTGTGGTTTTAACAGTGAGGATAACTGCGGTGAATGTGACCTTAAGGCCTCATTAGCTGCTATTATATTTCCAACATTAGCGCCATCTACTGTTAAAGTCAAAGCATTAAAATCACTGTGAAAGTGCTCTTGTCATTTCTGGACTGGCCCCAGATGAAAGAATAGGCTTCAGCCAGGATCAGAAAACCTGGGGGCAAATTTGCAAAATAGAGTAGAAGACACAGATGAAAATGTCAAATTAGCTCAAGTTCAAGGACAAGTTTAATTTCAGCGTTGGCTTGGGTTGAAGTGGTTGTGCTTCCTGTCAATTGTCTTGATCAGGGAGACCAGCTGTTGCAGATGTTCAAGGTGGTCAGTCTAGAGCTGTTAAGTCTGAGTCTTGTAAATGAATGAGTTCTTTTCAGGCTCATCTTAGAGTCCCGTCACTGTGGTTGTGGAGACGCATGTGGCTCAGTTCACAGCGGTGAGAAGCGCTTGTGTGTTGAACTATTTATTTCTTCTGCAGCTGTGAAAACTCGGCTCTCCGTGGATGAGAACTGGGGGGGTGAGGGGCCTTGATGTTTTAGAGCTTTTTGATCATTGTGTCACATTAGGGCATTTTAAGGATTCAAATAAGGAGGAGAAATAAGTGCAGGAGAGTGTGAGGACACATGTAACTTTTTTACTGAGGAGCTTTTTCAGAGTGTAGTCTGGGCTGCATGGTGGATGAAGGAGGTAACTGAGTTTGCAGGTATGTCTTCGTATGATCAACAGTTTTGGACTTTTATCAGTGAAAAATGACACACACCATATCAGCATCTGTTGCAAAAATCAAATTGCAGAAATGTTTCAAGCATCTGCTGCAGGGAGGATGTGACAAAAATAATTCAGCTTCCAGACAAATTTTGCCAAAACAAACCCAGCACACTTTAATAGAAAAAAAGGTAAATGAAGCCCAGCTTTGAATATTACAGCCGAACAAACGATGAAGGTCAACTTGTCTGTCAGTTTACACAAAGTAATTGTCTGAGTTGATATAACAGGGAATAAAATCTAAGCTAATATATTTCAGATATGGGTTGTGCCTGAGCTCATATTTATGATCAAATAACAAACTAAAACCAAACTAATCAGAAACATGAACTTACATCAGTGTGATAAAATCTAAAATGAAACCAACTTTTTTTGGTTTGACCAATGTTCCACCCTCTAACATCTATACTATACTGAATTACATCCACCTATACTGCAGCCAGCAACTAGGGGGGCGATCCAGATTATGTAGTTTCACTTTTGGGCAACTTGTCTATCTTTGTGTATGATGACTATACCCACCGACATCAGCAGGCCCTTGCTATCTTCTCTACTGATGCCATATTAGAATAGTGTATAGTTTCTCTCATCACATTTTCTACATGTAAATGTCTTTGAATCACTGTCAATGATATTTCTATATTTTCCCCTCAGGTTTGGGAGGAAGAAAGTTGTTTTCATCTCTCTTGCGGCTCAGTGTGTCGCCGTCCTGCTTCAGTCCTTCTCTCACTCATGGAGGATGTTCTGCATCATGTTCCTCTTTGTTGGAGCCTCCCAGATATCGCTCTATATTTCTGCGTTTGTACTTGGTATGAATTTAAAAAACTCTCCTCATCCTATGTTTGGTCTTTTAGGCCCAAATTCCCCATCATCTGCACAAGTAGACAGATAATTCAACTTCTTTTAATGCATGTTGCTAACATATGTTGTGTTCCACAGGGACGGAGGTGTTGAGTAAGACCATGCGAGTGCTCTTCACAACCCTCGGGGCCTTTCTCTTCTATTGCATTGGGTACATGACACTGCCCTGGATTGCATATGGCATCAGAGAATGGAGGACTCTTCTTGCTGTTCTGTCCACAACTTCTGTTGTCTACATCCCCCTCTGGTGGTATGTTGCTCCTTATCAGTTTCTTCATTTTGTGTATGGCCACTGTAATGTGTACGGATCATCAGCAACCCGTGGTCTATTTTAAAATTAAACTTCATTTTACCGTGCAGGTTCATCCCAGAGTCTCCGAGGTGGCTGATCACTCAGGGAAGAGTGGAGGAGGCCGAGGCCATAGTGAGAGACGCTGCAAGGAAAAACAAAGTGGAAGCTCCATCTGTCATTTTCAAACAATCTCAGGTATGATTCACACTTTGCAATTAATAGTATGATTGTGCAGATCCAGGATTTAAAAATGTCTTTATTTCTTTAATATTGTGAGATTTCTGCTGATTTCTTAGAGAATAATTTATAGAATTTGGTAAAATAAAAATTAATAAAGGAATTAAATTTGATGCAAATCCATTTAAGAATCATCTGTAAACCATTCAGGTCTCCATCACCTTGAGCACAGTCTAAATGAATCTGCTCGGAAAATATTGCGCATGCAGCTCTGGATTAACAACATGATTTATGCTGTTTTTTTGTCTTTGCTTGTAGCGGCAGGGGATGCCTCAGTTTAAGACATACACGATGCTTGATATTCTCAAATCCAAGAACATCAGATGCATCACACTGATGTGTCTCCTATTGTGGTGAGTGGTTGTGTTCTTTTCTTCTTCTCTCTATTTTTATCTTGAATCTCATCACGGATAATGTTTACGACTAGATTGCCTCAGTTAAACACCACGCCCATCATTACAGGTGTCAATGCTGCTCCCTTCAATCTTGTCAGATATTTTCTTTTGTAGATACTTTAAACATTGTTCAAGTCTGTTTTTGTTCATGTGCTCTGCTGAAAGGGACACGTGACATTTATTCGATAATGCAAATGACATTTTTCTTTTTTTGTCAGGATGGCAATAAACATGGGGTATTTTGGTTTATCCCTGAACACTTCCAACCTGAGTGGAGATCCCTTCATGAACTGTTTTTTATCGGCCACCACTGAGGTCCCTGCTTACGTTGTTTCCACTTGGCTGCTGAAGAAGTGTCCGCGGAGGGCTCTTCTGTCGTCCTTTCTCGTCATTGGAGGAGGAGTTCTGCTGCTCATCCAGTTCATCCCTGACAGTGAGACTTCTTTCATTATGACAACCTATTAAACATGCATAGGCTTACATTATAACCGCACATCACCACATAACATATACTGTGCTCACCAAGGCCATTTTGATAAGGGTTCTCCCTTAACATGACAATATAACATTGACTCGATAATGTATGCTTCTATTTTTACTACTGTTATTATTACCTGTATAAATACCACAATTATTCCATCTACACCACTTATCCATTTTGTGAGGTTCATGTGGGGGCTGGAGCCAATCCCAGTTCAAATTTGGGTGGGAGGCAGGTGCCTGGGCTGGTCACCAGCGTATCGCACAGCCAACATGCAGACAGTTTAAAATCTCCAATGAATCTTGATTTGAGCCGGAGGTGCTAACCACCGTACCACAATGCTGCATCATTATTAATCATTTTAAAAAACAGTCTCACAGTGCTAAAATAAAACTGTTACACTACTCCTGATGTCAGGACAGTTCGAATCCCAATTTTCTCCAGTTTCTCCAGCTTTGTCTCTCAGTCCAAAGAGGTCTAGATTAGGATTAGGTTAATTGCAGACATTGAATTTACAGTGGGCTACTGGCCGGTCCAGGGTGCCCCCTCTCCCACCGTTCGCCTAATGTCAGCTGGGATCCAGGACTCCTGATAGATATTGGATGGAAGTTCTTAAAGCAGTACTGTCACTTTGATGCCCACTGTTCTTCTGCTTAAATTTTAAAGATTAAGTGTATCCCTCTCTCTCTCTCTCACTCTCTCTCTCTCTCTCTCCTCCCCAGCTCTCCATTCGGTTGCTCTGGCTCTGGAGATGACCGGGAAGTTTGGCTTCACCATGGCCTTCAGCATCGTCTACATCTACACTGCTGAGATTTACCCCACTGTCCTCAGGAACGTCGGCATGGGAATGTGCTCCTCTGCTGCACGCATTGGCAGCATCACAGCTCCTTATGTCATCTATTTAGGTACGTGGGTGATGAGTGCGATGTCTGTATATAAAAAATAAAAAATGTCTGCATAGGATAATATTAGATGTATCGGATATATGTAACAAATATAATACATTTTAGCCATATACAAGTCATATGGTTTTCATTTTCTCATGTATAAATTTGCATCTTTGTTATTTTCAGGTACCTATAATAAGGTTCTACCTTATATCCTCATGGGAAGTCTCACCATCGCTGCCTCTGTGGTGAACTTCTTCCTTCCTGAGACCCTCAACAAAGATCTTCCGGAAACTGTGGAGCAGATGCAAGAATGTCAGGGGTGAGTACATTTCACTGGATTCAACTAAAGTTCACATGTTTGACGTCTGCACATTGTTGTAAATTAGATTGACAGTGAATAGTGGTGCTGAAGCAGCAGTGGCTTGAGCGCTCATCTTAGACAGAGCCCTCAATGAATTCATATCTATCAGAAAGAATATAATAAAAATAATAATAATGTTAGATACATGTCATAATCAAATATTAATAGAATATCTTATGCTATTTTATTGGCTCCATAGTAAAGAGACAATATCGTTTACTTAAATGTTGACCATCTTCTAACATAGAGCTCAAAAGTAAATATGAAGGATCTGATAATCTTCAGGTTGGTTTCTGTGGTATCTGGGTTTCTGATCAAACAGTTTTAACAACCATTTCTTCTGATTCCAGGTTGTGCAATGGACCCAAAAAGAAGAAATATGTAGAAAATGGAGGAACGAGCAATGCACCTCTACAACATGAGGTCAAATCTGATGTGCCAACTCTCAATGTGTAGTCACTGCTATGTTTCTTGAATGAAGGAAATAATCTGAAAATAAAATCCCAAACATGCACAATGGGTGTTCAAAAGAAAGAAAAAAACATTTCCAAGAACTTTTTTTTTTAACTATAATTTTAAATAATACTTATTTTTTTACTCAGTTGGTGCTTGGTGAGAAAATTTGTGTTGTTAAATTTTTGTATGAAAGTTGAAATGCATGAATATCTGATTATTCTATCATTTCTGTGCCACGCAATTAAAGAAATGAACATATTTTGGAGATATCTACTGTTTTCTTTAGTGTTTAATAGTAAACGTGTTTTATTTTATTATTGTTTTGTTTATTTTTTAGCTCGTTTTGGTAGTTTATGCTTTTATTCTGAAGGTACTGAGCACCAGGTGATTTTATATATGTGGGTAGGTGGGCATAGGCAGCCAGGGTTTGTGTTTTTTTTTACCAGGGCAAGAAAGACAGCACACAGTATTTACTTTTTCTGTTTTCTTGCAAAAAATGGAAAAGCAAACCACACAAACATGACGCCTGCCTGGACAATAGAAGATTCACTCCTCAGGTGGCGCAGTGGCTTTTTGATTTTAATTGCCAACACACACATGAACAATCAACACAACCTGATTTTTTCCACATTCTAAACACCTCAGACGCCGTCACATGTGGCAGCCTGCTAGATTCTACTATACTTAGCTCTGTAATCTTTTAGTAAACCGGCAGAAGAATCAAGATTGATAAAATCTTATCTCATTGATACTATCACAGTTATTATCCTTGAACTGTATGTCATAACAAAGATACCTCAAACATCACTTGATGAAAAAATACAGACTTCATTACTGTTTTATTCCTTGAATGATTCTTAGATTAATGTATATTTTACACATTGACTACATTTTCTTGACTCGCTTGAGTTTTCTAGTAAACATTTAAATCTACGCACAACGAGGAAATTACATATTCTCTTTTTTTTTTTTTTTGCTAAGTAACTGAGTAACTTCCTAGATCAGTAAACCTGCCATAAAATCTGATGCCACGGAGCAGCAGGACGTACTCTCTCTAGAACTGACAAAGTTGTTTCTAAATATCGAAGATATCATGGGAGACTTAAAAATCAGGGACTATGACAGCATCGCATCTTTTCTTGGAACGTGGGGACCTTTTCAGTATAAGATTTTTCTTGCACTGGCCATCAGCATCCTCCCGAATGGTTTTATCGGCATCTTTATAGTATTTGTGGGTGATACCCCACCTCACGAGTGCTATATCCCTGAGAATTATAGCATCAGTGACATGTGGAGAAATGTGACAATCCCACTGGAAACAGTCAATGGCATCGAGAAGCGCAGCTCCTGCTCGAGGCTCAACCTGGACATGATCAGGAACTTCTCTCAGAATGAAATTGTTCCAAATGTGGATGTAAACGTGAGTGAAGTTCCACTGGAAAGTTGTTTGGACGGGTGGACGTACAGCAAAGAAATCTACCAGTCCACCATTGTCACAGAGGTGAGCAGGAAAGTCATGAATGGACTTCTCTCTGAAGATGTTTAAGTGCAATTAGAGATGGATTTTATTTTGTAACTATTCAGAAGTCAAAGTTAATGTAATCTGTAAGTATCCAGTTTAGGATGTGGAATAATCACCATGATCTATCAGCATTTTAAGCAATTTGCATAAAAAGTCATCACGAATAGTTATGGGTAATAATCAGAAACGTGAGACAGGAGACTTTGAATTGAAAGACACATGCTTATGTGTAAAGTCCAAACCAAATCAACTACGATAACAAAAATGCCTTAGTTACATGAGCACAGAGAAGGGTCAAAGGCCAAACTTTCAATCATTATATTACTCATACACACAGCCTTCTGTTTGCCATTGAGAATACTGTACACACAAATCATTCACAAAGAAATTCTAAAATGAGAATAATGACTATATACTGTTGTGTAGGTTAGTGTAATCAGTTATTCTTTGAGGTGGGAGGAAACAAAGTACATTTACTTTGTTTCTGTATCTTAAAGGAGCTTAGCCTAGTGTTGAGCTGAGATGGTTAACCCCTGAGTAACCTGGTTACATGGAAATGGAGTTCAGAGGGGAACTTGTTATTTTTATACTTCAAATACTTTTCATAGCCTGTACTTTAATACTTTTTAACCTAAGTTTTCTACTTGAGTAAAGAATGTGTACTTGTGTCACCTCTGGTTATTCTCTTCTCATTCATTGCACTGATGGATTTTGCAGTGGGACTTGGTTTGTGACAATGCATACAAACTTCCACTGTCTACCTCCATCCATTACGTTGGGGTGCTGTTGGGAGCATTAATCTCAGGCCAGATGTCTGACAGGTCTGTACTGCACACTGATTTTTTTTTGATCATTGTTTCATTATTTATTATTATTAAGTTACTCAACAATAAACTGTGTTCGGCCTACTCAGGTATGGACGGAAGCCTGCGCTCTTTAGCATGATGATCCTTCAAACTGTGTCGATCACAGCCCAGATATTCTCCCCAAACTGGGAGGTCTTCAGCTTTCTGTTCTTCTTGGCGGGTGCCGGGGGATTTTCCAACTATATCATTGGATTTGTGCTGGGTATGTTTTCCATTAAGGATGCAGTGTTTGGTTACTGCTTCATGCGTCAGGTCACCTTTTGACAAATTCTCCTTTGATTTATTACAACTACAGGAACAGAAGTTTTAAGCCCAAAAGCCAGAGTGGTCTTCTGCTCCCTTGGGGTTTTCATGGCCTCGGCTGTGGGTTACATGGCGATGCCTGCCGTGGCTTACTTTATCCGTGAATGGCGGATGCTGCTGATTCCTATGGCAGCCTCTGGCCTGATCTATGTCCCTCTGTGGTGGTGAGAATAATCTTCTCACACAGCAGCCTTAACATTTCTTGGTAGTGTCCTTAAGTTCATAACTTGGTGTGATGTTGTAAATTCTTAGAGGTGCAGACTCATAAACAATCAATAAAATGTATCAGTTTATTTACTTCAACTCTCCAGGTTTATTCCAGAGTCTCCTCGCTGGCTGCTCACTCAGGGACGGGTGAAGGAGGCAGAGGCCATTCTGAGACACGCTGCCAAGGAAAACAACATCGAGGCTCCGCAAGACATTTTTACACAAGCTGAGGTCAGTTCATCAGCAAGTTGTGATTTTTATGTTTTCTGGGTGTCTGTCGTCCGTATAATTCTGAGGGAAAAACTATGTAGATGGAAACTGCACTTGTTGACAGAGACACCACAGTGTGGTAATTGTGACTTTACACCTCCTAAAATATATAAAATAAAATGCAACCTTTTTATCATTTGTAACACGTGATCTCTAGGCTCAGTGTTGCTTTTCAGGTTTTCCTATTTTGTTAGGTCACTTATTTTACGACCTAATGTCTAAACTGTCTCTATGAATATGAAGAATCCAGCTCTGTGCTATCTGTTTGTGTGGCAGGGCTCATGTTTCATCTGTGGAGTGGATCTTTCTAGCGTTAAATTGTTGCAACCATTTCCTCTGTTTTTTTTCCAGATCGATGACGCCCTGGCCATGAAAGACACAAAATACAACATTTTAGACATCTTGAGGAACTGCAACATGTTCTCCGTCACATTAATTTGCTCACTCCTGTGGTACGTCAACGGTTTCCTCACATGACCCAAAACCATACACTGTATATAAAGATGGACGACATGACTGCTCCCCAAAGGTGAAGCCAAATCATCTAGGCTACGTTCTGGTGGTTGGCTGCAATATAAGTCATACACCCTGTTTCCTCCATGTTCGTGAATGGGAGATATATGTTCATCTTTCACATAAGTTCGGTTTCAGCGGGTCTACAAAGCAGAACCTTGCTACACAAATGAGTAATATGTTGGTTTTTGTGCTTCCTGATCTTGTGAGTTTTCACTTTACTGTTCGTCATGTTTCTGCAGGGTCATCATCACCCTCAGCTACTACGCTTTAATCCTCAACACGTCAAACCTGCATGGAGACCCTTACATTAACTGCTTCTTGTCTGCTGTGACTGAGGTGCCAGCTTACCTAATCGCTTTATTACTGCTGCAGCGCTGCTCCAGGCACATCTGCCAGTCATCATCACTCTTTCTCGGGGGCGTGATGATCCTCTGTGTTCAGCTCATTCCACTTGGTAATGCTTAAATCTGTGGCTCAAGAGGCAGGATGGTGACGAGTCAAACTGTACAAGCAGTTCACATAAATATGTTGAGAAATAAATTAACATTATGACGGATATGCTAAGAAATGAGGTACATATCACTGCCAAGGCCAAGGAGTCCACTTATGAACCCACATTTACATTTTATATTTTCATTTACATTTGGCGCTGCACAAAATTACACATCCTTAAAGTTATCAGGACCATTTGATATTTGTCTGTTAGCTGTAGTTAAAGTTATCACTCTTTTGTTTCCTTAGATTTACCAGTTGTGGCTGTGTTCCTCGAGATGCTGGGGAAGTTTGGCATCACATGTGCTTTTTGTATTGTGTACGCCGTGTCGTCAGAGCTCTTCCCCACTGTTATCAGAAATACAGCAATGGGGTGTTGCTCCATGTCGGCTCGGATTGGAACCATCATCTCTCCCTTTATCATTTA
This sequence comes from Paralichthys olivaceus, assembly GCF_024713975.1. Taxonomy (NCBI): domain Eukaryota; kingdom Metazoa; phylum Chordata; class Actinopteri; order Pleuronectiformes; family Paralichthyidae; genus Paralichthys; species Paralichthys olivaceus. Next base: position 6,952,501 of record NC_091107.1, on the reverse strand, counting down.
CCTGGGTATGTGCATGTGGTTTTCTATTTTTAGAGAATAGAGCTGCAGTGATCAGTCAGCTAATGGAGCAGTCCGTCAATAGAAAATGAATCTGCTATTTCAGCCATGTTTCAATTCTCAACTTTCAACATTCTCTGGTTCAAGCTTCTCACATGTTTACTCTGTCATACATGACACTAAATTCTATATTTGAACACAAGTTACCATAGTAAGAAGTGTCTGGGGAGGATTTCTTGCCTTCATTTCAAAATATAGATTCCAACATAAATGTCAAATTTTCTCATTTTCCTCATCGTACACAAATTTTGTACCTATTGTCAAATTTTCAACTACAGGTTCAACTACTACTTGTATTTCCTTTGCCGTCCTCATGATTATTCTTTTTCGCTCTGCGTAGGAAGATATTTCAGGGCACTGCCGTACATATTGATGGGGGCTCTCGCCATCTCTGGTGCCGTCTTATGTCTCCTGCTGCCTGAAACTTTTGGGAAGACGTTGCCAGAGACCTTTTCACAAATGCAGCCGATATGGAGGTGAGTGTACTCACTGTGAACATGCTTGACTGATCCCAGTGTTGTAACAATCCTGCACAGAGGGAGCTAATTCAAAGGTCACAGCTTTCAACTACTGACAGTTCAAAGGAAATGTTAAAAATTGACTTGAATAACACGTGCAAAGTTGGGTTTTTTTACATTTTTTTACAAATCACTGTCACAAAAGTTAATTCGTTAGTTTTCTTTGGTATTTTTTATGTAACAGTGTGTCAATGTTAAGGTTTTTAATTTAATATCTGATTAATTTGTTGCTCTTACACTTTCAATGTGCAGAATTGTTTCAAGTGATCACAAGGAAAACTGCAATTGTTCCATGACCTTTGTTGTCACTCTTACTGTAACCATTATACTGTTGTTAAATATTATCTCAATGATCAAACAGGAGAAGAGGGAAAAACCAGAAGGAAGCTGAACATGGAGAGAAGACGGCTGAATATCAGAGTAAAGAATCCAGGTTATAATGAATTATCATCTTTTGTATATCTGCATTGTGTTTATTTGACTCTAACTAGACACCAGGGGCCTGGAGTAAAAAGCAGGATTTTTGCTTATCCTGGTAACTTCAGGTTTACGTCAGGATTTTCAGTCCTAAAAAACTTGTTTACTATTGTGGCAAATCACCTAACTGTGTTTCTTTTAGCCTGGATAACATATTTATACTCATATTGTTTCAATATAATAGTTTGCTGTGAAATATGCAGCTCTGCTGTCAGCTCACTTCTCCATGATGGTGATTGGTCAATCGCAGTAAACTCCGCTTTTTATTTGTACTCACCCATAGCAAGAGAAGGAAAACCTCAGTTGACTTATTGAGTTGATAACCAGCGTCATGAGACTAATAACATTTGTTCAGTACACACAAATCCTAAGTATGTTGAACTCCCTTTATTATATAGGCCCCACATTTTATGAAATCTTTGTTTTTGTTTGGTTGTGTGTCTTATATTATTGGAAATGTTTAAAATATTGTATCTGTCTAATAATTTACAATGTAGCAAGTTGTTAGTTTTTGTGACTGCAGACCCCATGAGGAGCTGTGTTGCAGAAAACTAGAGACGGCATGTTTTAAAAAGACATTCATTTGTTTTTATTTTTAGACTGATTTACAGTTCGTTTGTTAAAGCTTCTGCATTTCTCCCTAGAAAAACAAATCACTGTGAAATTAGTAGATCAAAATAATCTATTTGAATATGTTAAAATGAGTCATATTAACTTTCATAGTCATAAACAGTCATAAAAACGTATTGATTCAGTCTTATATGAATCAGCATTTCAGGGACAAGAGTCAGAAACACAACTATAAATCGGTTATTACTTTCATTGTTTAGGTTTTTACTGTGTTCATTTAGTTTAGCTCATTAACCGCTGTCGCCAGCGTACCTGACCACGTGAAGCACAACCCATTCACTTTCAATTTTCATTTCTCAGGTTGGATAAAATAAACTGCACTGAAACTGTATTGTACATAAATATTCTAACATCCAATTATTTTGTATTTTGTGACACTTGAAATCATAATAGTTTTTTAAGCATGTGATGATGTTATAATAAAATAAATAATAAATGATATCTAAATGTCTCGTCTCTTGAAATGGAGGAATCATTCCTAAAAGCCTCAGGTAGAAGCTTCCAGATACATTTTTGTTTTTAGATGGTACTTCACCATCTCTGAGGTTTCTACATCGATCACTGACTAGAATTTAATTGTGCCCATACAGCAGTGAAAAATGACAGGGCACAATCATCTAGCCCTTGGCAATCTTTTATTAAATTACATATTCATACAAAGGCTTATTCTTGTTTTCTCAATCATATAATTCACTCTCAGGTTGAGTTTCTATATAATAAAAATAATAATCCTTGTGGTTGTCCCACCCCTGGCCTCTAGGTGTCAGTGTGGGTTTCACTGCAGGTCTCTTCATCTCGAACTGATGCTGTGTCGAGAGAAACGTGTGACTTCCTCTTCACCGCTGTGTTCAGTTGTGATTGGGGAGCGGAGTTATGGAAGTGTCCGCAGACTAACGGAGCCATGAACATCTCATTTAGTGTTGACACCATTTAAACAAACTGCAAAGTTCGTGTTTCTTGTGTAACCCGGGAACTCAGAGCCCGGGCGGCCTGACACTCAGAGTAATTGCCAACACACGCATGAACAATCAACACAACCTGATTTTTTCCACATTTTAAACACCTCAGACGCCGTCACGTGTGGCAGCCTGCTAGATTCTACTATACTTAGCTCTGTAATGTTTTAGTAAACCGGCAGAAGAATCAGGATTGATAAAATCTTATCTCATTGATACTATCACAGTTATTATCCTTGAACTGTATGTCATAACAAAGATACCTCAAACATCACTTGATGAGAAAATACAGACTTCATTACTGTTTTATTCCTTGAATGATTCTTGGATTAATGTATATTTTACACACTGACTACATTTTCTTGACTCGCTTGAGTTTTCTAGTAAACATTTAAATCTAAATGTACATTTAAAGGCATTGTGTTGCACAACGAGGAAATTACATATTCTCTTCTTTTTTTTGCTAAGTAACTGAGTAACTACCTATATCAGTAAACCTTCCATAAAATCTGATGCCACGGAGCAGCAGGACATACTCTCTCTAGAACTGACAAAGTATCTGTGTCTTCCTTCCTTTCTTCTTTCTAAATATCGAAGATATCATGGGAGACTTAAAAATCAGGGACTATGACAGCATCGCATCTTTTCTTGGAACGTGGGGACCTTTTCAGTTTAAGATTTTTCTTGCACTGGCCATCAGCATCCTCCCGAATGGCTTTACCGGCATCTTTATCGTATTTGTGGGTGATACCCCACCTCACGAGTGCTATATCCCTGAGAATTATAGCATCAGTGACATGTGGAGAAATGTGACAATCCCACTGGAAACAGTCAACGGCATCGAGAAGCGCAGCTCCTGCTCGAGGCTCAACCTGGACATGATCAGGAACTTCTCCCAGAATGAACTTGTTCCAAATGTGGATGTAAACGTGAATGAAGTTCCACTGGAAAGTTGTTTGGACGGGTGGACGTACAGCAAAGAAATCTACCAGTCCACCATTGTCACAGAGGTGAGCAGGAAAGTCATGAATGAACTTCTTTCTGAAGATGTATAAGTGCAATTAGAGATGGATTTTATTTTGTAACTATTCAGAAGGGTCAGAGTTAATGTAATCTGTAAGTATCCAGTTTAGGATGTGGAATAATCACCATGATCTATCAGCATTTTAAGCAATTTGCATAAAAAGTCATCACGAATAGTTATGGGTAATAATCAGAAACGTGAGACAGGAGACTTTGAATTGAAAGACACATGCTTATGTGTAAAGTCCAAACCAAATCAACTACGATAACAAAAATGCCTTAGTTACATGAGCACAGAGAAGGGTCAAAGGCCAAACTTTCAATCATTATATTACTCATACACACAGCCTTCTGTTTGCCTTTGAGAATACTGTACACACAAATCATTCACAAAGAAATTCTAAAATGAGAATAATGACTATATACTGTTGTGTAGGTTAGTGTAATCAGTTATTCTTTGAGGTGTATCTTAAAGGAGCTTAGCCTAGTGTTGAGCTGAGATGGTTAACCCCTGAGTAACCTGGTTACATGGAAATGGAGTTCAGAGGGGAACTTGTTATTTTTATACTTCAAATACTTTTCATAGCCTGTACTTTAATACTTTTTAACCTAAGTTTTCTACTTGAGTAAAGAATGTGTACTTGTGTCACCTCTGGTTATTCTCTTCTCATTCATTGCACTGATGGATTTTGCAGTGGGACTTGGTTTGTGACAATGCATACAAACTTCCACTGTCTACCTCCATCCATTACGTTGGGGTGCTGTTGGGATCATTAATCTCAGGCCAGATGTCTGACAGGTCTGTACTGCACACTGATTTTTTTTTTATCATTATTTATTATTATTAAGTTACTCAACAATAAACTGTGTTCGGCCTACTCAGGTATGGACGGAAGCCTGTGCTCTTTAGCATGATGATCCTTCAAACTGTGTCGATCACAGCCCAGATATTCTCCCCAAACTGGGAGGTCTTCAGCTTTCTGTTCTTCTTGGCGGGTGCCGGGGGATTTTCCAACTGTATCATTGGATTTGTGCTGGGTATGTTTTCCATTAAGGATGCAGTGTTTGGTTACTGCTTCATGCGTCAGGTCACCTTTTGACAAATTCTCCTTTGATTTATTACAACTACAGGAACAGAAGTTTTAAGCCCAAAAGCCAGAGTGGTCTTCTGCTCCATTGGGGTTTTCATGGCCTTGGCTGTGGGTTACATGGCGATGCCTGCCGTGGCTTACTTTATCCGTGAATGGCGGATGCTGCTGATTCCTATGGCAGCCTCTGGCCTGATCTATGTCCCTCTGTGGTGGTGAGAATAATCTTCTCACACAGCAGCCTTAACATTTCTTGGTAGTGTCCTTAAGTTCATAACTTGGTGTGATGTTGTAAATTCTTAGAGGTGCAGACTCATAAACAATCAATAAAATGTATCAGTTTATTTACTTCAACTCTCCAGGTTTATTCCAGAGTCTCCTCGCTGGCTGCTCATTCAGGGACGGGTGAAGGAGGCAGAGGCCATTCTGAGACACGCTGCCAAGGAAAACAACATCGAGGCTCCGCAAGACATTTTTACACAAGCTGAGGTCAGTTCATCAGCAAGTTGTGATTTTTATGTTTTCTGGGTGTCCGTCGTCCGTATAATTCTGAGGGAAAAACTATGTAGATGGAAACTGCACTTGTTGACAGAGACACCACAGTGTGGTAATTGTGACTTTACACCTCCTAAAATATAAAAAAATAAAATGCAACCTTTTTATCATTTGTAACACGTGATCTCTAGGCTCAGTGTACCTTTTCAGGTTTTCCTATTTTGTTAGGTCACTTATTTTACGACCTTATGTCTAAACTGTCTCTATGAATATGAAGAATCCAGCTCTGTGCTATCTGTTTGTGTGGCAGGGCTCATGTTTCATCTGTGGAGTGGATCTTTCTAGCGTTAAATTGTTGCAACCATTCCTCTGTTTTTTTTCCAGATCGATGACGCCCTGGCCATGAAAGACACAAAATACAACATTATAGACATCTTGAGGAACTGCAACATGTTCTCCGTCACATTAATTTGCTCACTCCTGTGGTACGTCAACGGTTTCCTCACATGACCCAAAACCATACACTGTATATAAAGATGGACGACATGACTGCTCCCCAAAGGTGAAGCCAAATCATCTAGGCTACGTTCTGGTGGTTGGCTGCAATATAAGTCATACACCCTGTTTCCTCCATGTTCGTGAATGGGAGATATATGTTCATCTTTCACATAAGTTTGGTTTCAGCGGGTCTACAAAGCAGAACCTTGCTACACAAATGAGTAATATGTTGGCTTTTGTGCTTCCTGATCTTGTGAGTTTTCACTTTACTGTTCTGCATGTTTCTGCAGGGTCATCATCACCCTCAGCTACTACGCTTTAATCCTCAACACGTCAAACCTGCATGGAGACCCTTACATTAACTGCTTCTTGTCTGCTGTGACTGAGGTGCCAGCTTACCTAATCGCTTTATTACTGCTGCAGCGCTGCTCCAGGCACATCTGCCAGTCATCATCACTCTTCCTTGGGGGCGTGATGATCCTCTGTGTTCAGCTCATTCCACTTGGTAATGCTTAAATCTGTGGCTCAAGAGGCAGGATGGTGACGAGTCAAACTCTACAAGCAGTTCACATAAATATGTTGAGAAATAAATTAACATTATGACGGATATGCTAAGAAATGAGGTACATATCACTGCCAAGGCCAAGGAGTCAACTTCTGAACCCACATTTACATTTTATATTTTCATTTACATTTGGAGCTGCACAAAATTACACATCCTTAAAGTTATCAGGACCATTTGATATTTGTCTGTTAGCTGTAGTTAAAGTTATCACTCTTTTGTTTCCTTAGATTTACCAGTTGTGGCTGTGTTCCTCGAGATGCTGGGGAAGTTTGGCATCACATGTGCTTTTTGTATTGTGTACGCCGTGTCGTCAGAGCTCTTCCCCACTGTTATCAGAAATACAGCAATGGGGTGTTGCTCCATGTCGGCTCGGATTGGAACCATCATCTCTCCCTTTATCATTTACCTGGGTATGTGCATGTGGTTTACTATTTTTAGAGAATAGAGCTGCAGTGATCAGTCAGTTAATGGAGCAGTCCGTCAATAGAAAATGAATCTGCTATTTCAGCCATGTTTCAATTATCAACTTTCAACATTCTCTGGTTCGAGCTTCTCACATGTTTACTCTGTCATACATGACACTAAATTCTATATTTGAACACAAGTTACCATAGTAAGAAGTGTCTGGGGAGGATTTCTTGCCTTCATTTCAAAATATGGATTCCAACATAAATGTCAAATTTTCTCATTTTCCTCATCGTACACAAATTTTGCACCTATTGTCAAATTTTCAACTACAGGTTCAACTACTACTTGTATTTCCTTTGCCGTCCTCATGATTATTCTTTTTCGCTCTGCGTAGGAAGATATTTCAGGGCACTGCCGTACATATTGATGGGGGCTCTCGCCATCTCTGGTGCCGTCTTATGTCTCCTGCTGCCTGAAACTTTTGGGAAGACGTTGCCAGAGACCTTTTCACAAATGCAGCCGATATGGAGGTGAGTGTACTCACTGTGAACATGCTTGACTGATCCCAGTGTTGTAACAATCCTGCACAGAGGGAGCCAATTCAAAGGTCACAGCTTTCAACTACTGACAGTTCAAAGGAAATGTTAAAAATTGACTTGAATAACACGTGCAAAGTTGGGTTTTTTTTTTTTAATTTTACAAATCACTGTCACAAAAGTTAATTCGTTAGTTTTCTTTGGTATTTTTTATGTAACAGTGTGTCAATGTTAAGGTTTTTAATTTAATATCTGATGAATTTGTTGCTCTTACACTTTCAATGTGCAGAATTGTTTCAAGTGATCACAAGGAAAACTGCAATTGTTCCATGACCTTTGTTGTCACTCTTACTGTAACCATTATACTGTTGTTAAATATTATCTCAATGATCAAACAGGAGAAGAGGGAAAAACCAGAAGGAAGCTGAACATGGAGAGAAGACGGCTGAATATCAGAGTAAAGAATCCAGGTTATAATGAATTATCATCTTTTGTATATCTGCATTGTGTTCTCCATGATGGTGATTGGTCAATCGCAGTAAACTCCGCTTTTTATTTGTACTCACCCGTAGCAAGAGAAGGAAAACCTCAGTTGACTTATTGAGTTGATAACCAGCGTCATGAGACTAATAACATTTGTTCGGTACACACAAATCCTAAGTATGTTGAACTCCCTTTATTATATAGGCCCCACATTTTATGAAATCTTTGTTTTTGTTTGGTTGTGTGTCTTATATTATTGGAAATGTTTAAAATATTGTATTTGTCTAATAATTTACAATGTAGCAAGTTGTTAGTTTTTGTGACTGCAGACCCCATGAGGAGCTGTGTTGCAGAAAACTAGAGACGGCATGTTTTAAAAAGACATTCATTTGTTTTTATTTTTAGACTGATTTACAGTTCGTTTGTTAAAGCTTCTGCATTTCTCCCTAGAAAAACAAATCACTGTGAAATTAGTAGATCAAAATAATCTATTTGAATATGTTAAAATGAGTCATATTAACTTTCATAGTCATAAACAGTCATAAAAACGTATTGATTCAGTCTTATATGAATCAGCATTTCAGGGAAAAGAGTCAGAAACATAACTATAAATCGGTTATTACTTTCATTGTTTAGGTTTTTACTGTGTTCATTTAGTTTAGCTCATTAACCGCTGTCGCCAGCGTACCTGACCACGTGAAGCACAACCCATTCACTTTCAATTTTCATTTCTCAGGTTGGATAAAATAAACTGCACTGAAACTGTATTGTACATAAATATTCTAACATCCAATTATTTTGTATTTTGTGACACTTGAAATCATAATAGTTTTTTAAGCATGTGATGATATTATAATAAAATAAATAATAAATGATTTCTAAATGTCTCGTCTCTTGAAATGGAGGCATCATTCCTAAAAGCATCAGGTAGAAGCTTCCAGATACATTTTTGTTTTTAGATGGTACTTCACCATCTCTGAGGTTTCTACATCGATCACTGACTAGAATTTAATTGTGCCCATACAGCAGTGAAAAATGACAGGGCACAATCATCTAGCCCTTGGCAATCTTTTATTAAATTACATATTCATACAAAGGCTTATTCTTGTTTTTTCAATCATATAATTCACTCTCAGGTTGAGTTTCTATATAATAAAAATAATAATCCTTGTGGTTGTCCCACCCCTGGCCTCTAGGTGTCAGTGTGGGTTTCACTGCAGGTCTCTTCCCTCGAACTGATGATGTGTCGAGAGAAACGTGTGACTTCCTCTTCACCGCTGTGTTCAGTTGTGATTGGGGAGCGGAGTTTACGGAAGTGTCCGCAGACTAATGGAGCCATGAACATCTCATTTAGTGTTGACACCATTTAAACAAACTGCAAAGTTCGTGTTTCTTGTGTAACCCGGGAACTCAGAGCCCGGGCGGCCTGACACTCAGCGAGGAGGGGACGAGCTAGCCTCTTAGCTAGGCGGTGTGTCAGTGGACGACTTGTGGAAAATGGATTTCCTCTGTGATGTTCTTCAAGCTTTGGTCGCTTTAGCAGCTCTGTGTTTCATTGTGGTGAGTAGATATAATAACGAGTTCATGTTGTGCTGTCAAACATCTGTCCGAGCTTGGTTTGGTGTCCGTGATGTGAAGCAGAGCTGATTTCCATCTCTGTTCTTTCTCCATGTAATCAATGTAAACAATGTATTTTGCTCAGGTTAAAGGAATCTTATTTATTTTATATTTTCCCTTAATTAACGAGCCTGTATTTTCTCTTTGCTTCTGTGTATGAGGGTTTCAATGTGGCTGTTATCGCTGAGGAAACCATAATTTACAATCCCCCAAAGCAGCTGCAAGCCTGGTTCACTTAAAGGTGGAAAACCTCATTCTCAAGATTAGTAAATCCTCCCATGATTTACATAATGAAAGCCAACACATCAGCATATACATAACACACTTGTCCAGAAAAGCTGGATTATTTTTCTCCTGTCTAAAGAAGTGACACTTGTTTTTTTTAAATACCTGAAGGCAGAGGTAACATGAGTGACACTCTCCCTTTACAGGTGATCATTGTCGCACACGTCACTGCAGAGATGGTGAATCTAACACGCCACGAGAAGGAGAAATACTTCCTGACCGCCTCAGGAGAGAAGGAGCCCTTCCCCAGCTTGCATGATCCCCATTCCAGGGAGCTCTCGGTGGTCGTCCCCGCCTACAACGAGGAGTTCCGCAGTGAGTGATTGGGGGAGCGGTACAACCTGTTTCTGTTATGCACAGTCACCTCTGCAGGGACAGAGATCCAGTCCAGACTTGGTAACATCCGTCCTGAGTGATCTGATCCCATGTGGTCAATGTGTCCTGAGATCCAATGACTAAAAACACATTCAGAGGTGGTCTGGGACCCATGTGGCCACATTCTTTTTGCTCTGTTAAAGCAAATAAAAAGCACATTCGTCCATTGCCAGATATGAAAGACAGAGTCCTCAGCTGCTACAGTTTCACAATGAATCTGTATTTTTACTCTTCTCTTTGACCAACTCACACAGGGTAAAAACAACTTTTATTTATTTGCACATACTTAACGCTGTCCTCTTGTGACCGGATCTCTCAGGACAAATGTTATACCAGGTCTGGACAGCGTCAGACATTACCCACTGAAGTCCCTTCAGCGTTTGACTGGGATGTATGGATACAGAACACTGTTGGATGATTTCATTTCAATTCCATTGCACCACATATTCACAGGATACAAACTGTTTAAAATATAGGGCACATAAGTCTGTGTGTTGAGCAATCAGTTTTTTTTGGACCTGAAAGTTGTCACCAACAGTTAAATTGTGACAAAAGCACAATTTACTGAAGTGTCAACAATCCATTGTTTTTCATAATTCACCTTGAACCTGCAGTAGGTTTTAGACACTAACGTGTGTAACTGTGTGTCATGCCAGTGCCTGTGATGTTGGATGAAGCTATGGATTACTTGGAAAACAGACAGGTAAGTGCTCAGCCTCAAATAGGCAAGTTGTTACTTTAACTTTATGATAGTTGGATTAGAGGGTGACCATTTAACAAGGCAAAACAAAGAAGGTTTCAAGTTAGATCCGTTATTCCCAAAAAGATCAGCAGGTGGCAGCATTCAACTGAAAATGTGCCTGTTTTCTTCTTGCAGAAACAAACCCCATCTTTTACCTATGAGGTCATTGTGGTTGATGATGGCAGTAAAGACAAAACCACGGAGGTAATCACTCTAAAACTTTTGACAATCTTTTACTATTGACTTTATGTGTGCTTTGTGCCAAACATTTCAAAGTGGATGTGGTGTAGGTTTGTGTTGTGAGTGAACTCTGTTGTGATGTCTTGCCAGGTTGCTTTGCGATACACTCAGAAGCACGGTGCAGATAAAGTGCGTGTCCTGACGCTGGTGAAGAACAGGGGGAAAGGAGGAGCTGTGCGAATGGTTTGTCTGACAGCAGCATAAAAACATTATTTAGGAGTGTATTTTGTTTTGATTGGATTTTTAGAAATAATTAGTTCTGTCCCTGTCTCATCTAAAGGGAACTCTGAGCTCCAGGGGTAAAGTCATTCTCATGGCCGATGCTGACGGCGCCACTAAGTTTTCCGACATTGACAAAGTGGAGGCAGGACTTAAAGACGTTGAGCCTAAACTGGTGAGTCTGTATCCAGTTTTTTTGTTGTTGTTGTTTTACATACATATTTAATATGTGGCAGTTAGTGTTTGACCATTCTGTCATTCAATCTCTATATTTAGGAAAACATGGCGATTTCCTGTGGTTCCAGAGCTCACCTGGAGAAAGATTCTGTAGCTGAGGTAATTGTCTTGCCTGGAGTATTGAAGGGTGTTGTCTGTTAAACCATGAAGTCACCACCACTGTTGTGTGTTTGCCACAGCGATCAGCGTTTCGTACATTCCTCATGTACGGCTTTCACTTCCTGGTGTGGTTCCTCTGTGTGAGAGGCATCAAGGACACACAGTGCGGTTTCAAGCTTTTCACTCGGGAGGCTGCACTCAAGACCTTCTCTTCTCTCCATGTAGAGCGATGGTAAGGTCTCAGATAACGTTGCATTAGGCATCATTTTGTTTTCAGTACTGACGACTGTTGGACACATTTAGATCAGTTCCAGTAAAAGTACCTTGAAGTTGTGATTAGTCTGTTTCATGAAGTCTGCAAAAAACAGATTTAAATGCTACTTTTAAACCTATCTTTTCTCTATTTCTTCTCACAGGGCTTTTGATGTGGAGCTCCTGTACATTGCACAGTGTTTTAAAATCCCCATAGCAGAAGTGGCGGTCAACTGGACTGAAATAGAAGGTAGGTTTTTCATGGAATATGCGGTCATGTATCCTCCCAGTGTGCCACCTTTCTGTTCTATAAATACCTCTGCAGGGGGTGTTTACACGCCTGTGATCGACTGATCACTTCTAGTTATTCCTCTGTTAGCAATTGTACTTTATACCCTATGATCTTTTAGTTTGTCATCTCTTCAAAGATTTTTTTTCTTGACAGATTCTGACTTTGATAGATTTACAGTGTTACAGTCTTATTGCTGGTGTGATTATGTATTTTCTGATGACATTATCGAATGGGCCAATCAGTATTAGATGTCAGCAAATTGGTATATTTCTATCATCTGTCCCTTTAAAAGCCTCATGTCTGTGCGTTTTCTCTGCCAGGGTCCAAGCTGGTCCCGTTTTGGAGCTGGCTGCAGATGGGTCGAGACCTGATTTTCATCCGCCTGCGCTACTTCACCAGAGCCTGGAAACTGGAGTCGCCTCAGAAGACTGACTAGCCGGTCAGACAGGCCGGTATCCCAGAGACAGCCTTTGATAGGGCCATCAAACCTTTTGGATGAGGTGGGATAAACAACCGTGTCTGTCATACGCTGTAATCAAGTACAGTTTGCCACAGTCTTCTCCTTTCCAAATGTCACGGGAGGGGAAGTAAAGACACAGTTGTGGGTTCCTCATGCTCCTGCCTTTATTTGAATATTCTGATATCGGCTTGTGATGGCCCCTGTTACACGCACACTTCTGTCGCCGCGGCTCACAGAATGTCCGTATGAATGAACCATGTTTTTTTTGTGGCCAATCAGGAGTGAGTGACAAGGACTCGTAGGAAATGTGATCATCTGATATTCTGTGCGTCATGATTAGACTGAATGTTGTTACTGTTTGTGAGATTGTCAAAAGGGAGGGACTGTGAGGAAACGTGTCAGTGGGATGGATGATTTAAACAGAAATAAAAAAAATATCAATGATTTATGATTTTGAAAGTCTTTATTAACCAAAGTAGTGCAACAATTAGTTAGGTATTTTTTATTTCATTTTCAAGCAAAAATAAAAATTAATTAAAGATTCCATATTCTCAAATTGCTTTTGCTTTTCTTGAACTGCTGTTGCTTTAAAATTAATAATTTGAACAATTGGTTTTACAAGAAATTCGATTTTATCTTATGCCAACAATTGACAAACTATGTTAATTGTGAAAATCAGTTATTTACAGTTTACTAATTATTTTAAAAATTGTCCGTAAAAAAAGTTCAATTCTGAGATTTGGTGAGAGGATTTTATGTCAAAGAGCAATAACAGCCAATAAAAGACCTGAGGGTCTCACCATCACTCACAGGGCACAGCTCATGACCTTGTACAGTTTATCAGTCAAATAATAACGTGGCAGGAAACAAACACAGACGAGTTTCAACCTGTGGCCTAAAATCTGCTGCTGAGATCTTTTTACAAATAACCCGGAGAAGTTTCTTGTTTGTAAAAAGGCGGGGACCGAACCATCGATTTCTCAAGGATCTACTGCCTGAAACATTTTCACAACAGTCACCCCACAACGTTTTGTAGGGTGTGTTCTCACCTTCCATCGGTCAGATTCCTGCCTCTTTGCACATCCCCCAGCTTGTGTAAACTGTGTGCTTAAACATTTCAACAGATGCCCCTTTATCTTCAATACAGAGGGTGACAATACATAATTGCTTCCAGCTCAGGTCACAGTTTCTCACACTGGGGGTCTAGAGGGTCTTTATCAGGCATTTTACAGAGAATGTTTTTTTCAATATTTTTAGAGGAAATGTCCAATATCTGACTCATAATTCCTGTTTTTCATAATGCGAGGCTGAGGTCTACAGGGTTATTCGTGTTGATGATGCCTCCGGAGCCTCTCGGAGCCCCAGGGAGAGCATCCTGTTTGTGCTCTGTGACCAGACAAGACACACAGGCGGCAGATCATGATCCGGCTCCAGTTTCCTGTCGCATTGAAATGCAACATCTTTAAAATATTTTTGGGGTATTTTGTTGATCAGATAAGAGGAAGGAAATGAATAGGATTTCATTCATGGAGATTAGTTTCACTTTGTAACATATTTGTGATGCCAATAATTTTTTATTTTTTTATTTCAATGAGATTGTGTTTATTATGAGTTTACAATGAGTTTATTAACCAGACAATTATATAAGCATGCCTTTATTTTACTATCACCTCCATGACATCTATCATGACTCATTGTTTATTGATTATCATGAGTTGATAAACATGAGCCATGACAGATTTTGTGCAGGTGATAATAAAATACAGAAATCATTGACATTTATATCAGGCTTTTATTTAGTTTAGTTTTATTTATTTCTTATTTACTCAACTTCCAAAGAGTGAGAATGACCATCATCAGTAGTTTAGCCCTGGACCTTCCCTGAGCCACCGGACTCTTGGGACCATCCCCACCTTCTCAGAACGCACCGACATGGTGCATGTGAAGCCCGGGTTAGATCCACCTGGTGGAGGCGAACGTATCATGAGGTTTCAGCCCTGATCCCCGGAGCGGTTTCACTCCGTGTTCGGAGTATTGTTACGTTCCGCAGCAGTTGCTGTAAACTGTGAAAATGTCAAACTTGTAGACTCACTGTCGCCAGCCGGGGCTTGCGTCATTAACTGGACCAGTCACGGCACTCCCAATAAAAGGATCGTATCCATCCGCTATGAGAAGAGACCTCTCTGTGCCTCCCAACAATAGATCATGATACAACTCTCGTGTTTTTCTTAAGAGGAATAAAAAAAAAATGAGAGTGTGTGTTTCAGGGTTGGGTTGAGTTTAGGAGGAAGACTGTGGATCCTTCCTCCTCCAGGAGACTTTCTACTTTTATAGGCTGCAGGTGTAGAGTCTGTGCACGTGGAGGTGTGCACGTCAAAGAAGAAGAATGATTTATTAAATGAAAGAGTCCAGTGAGAAATAATCTCTTACACATATTAGCATGCTATTATAAGATCATGTGTTATTATTTGAGTTATTGCGAGTTAAACAATAACAGGATGAAGAACCGTGTGAAGGAGGAAGAACAGGTGGGAGTGTTGTTCTTCCTCCCCTCTGTTGGTTAGAGCCACTCACTGTGTTTAAAACCAGGTGGAAGCAAACCTGGGGTTGATTCCCGCGACTGTGCGTGGCTCAGGTGGCGCCGCGCACATGCACACGCACACGTGCACGCCCCTGCTGCTGGTTCAGAAATCCCTGAAAATCCTGTTGAAGTTCCAGGAGGGGGGGGGGGGCGGAGGGATCTCTCGTGCAGGCGCTGCGGCTCCAGCCAAGCTGACGCCGCCGCGGCTGTGTGGCTCCGCTGGAGCTGCAGGAGGAGCAGGAGGCTCCGGGCCCCGCAAACCTGCGTCAATGTCCCCGCACAGCACCGCAGAGGAACCGGAACACTGCGGGACTCCAGCTTCACAATAAAGGCTGGTCAGTGACGTGTTGAGCTGAGCTGTGAATGATGCACCGTCAATTTAAAATGATTGATTCATTTAGATTAAAGAACTAAATATTGGAACGTAATTATTATTATAACTAATGATTATAATCTGTGTATGTTGGACATGATTATCATGAACATGTTGTTGTGTTTGCTGCGCTATTTTCTTACATATATGTGTTTTTTAAAATCATTTTAAGTCTATTTTTATTTTCAACTTGATTGAAATAAATAGCGAACATAAATCATGTTTTAACTTTCTTTTTGATAAATATATTGTATAACGTATAGGTATAAAATAGTAACATTACATTATTAGAATACAAGATGTGGTTTGTCCAATTAATGAATCGTGATTTATTCCTCTGACGCCACATCTCGATTAAGGAAAACCTCCATATTGGAGCTCAAAAATATAATTTCTTTACTATAGCAAAATATTAATAAACTAATTGAAAACAAAGTTAAATATTACACTGATTCACAGCACACACTCTCCATTCATTTCAAATTCTCGAACCCAATTCCACATTTTTAATTTTAATTTGTTTTATTAAATATTATTTCATGTTGTTATTTTTTCCTTATTTTTTTGTATCATTATTTTATTTACGTTTTCATTTTAATCTTCTTCTGCTTTTATTTTGAAATCTGCTACCGGACACCACACATACTGAGGTGAGCTTGACACTTCAACGTCAACACATGCTCGCAGACACACAAACAGACACACACCTTCGCAGAGCCACTACACCGGGACTCCTTCCCACGCGCAGGACTGTCTGCCGCGCACTTGTCATCACTGCTGAGGTGAGGACACAAAAACTAACTTTACATGTTTCCAGAAATGAAGAAATTCTCACACAACATATTATATTGTGAGTGTTTTCCTTTATATCCTTGAACTGTTGTTAAATACTTGTAAGAAGAAGAAAAACGTGGCACTGTTGGGCAACTTCTTGGGAATGAAATGTTCTAACATTATCATTATTTTGATTATGATCACATATTTAGTCAGATGATAAATCAATAAACCTATAAAGTCATTGATTTTGATATTAATCCACAGAATTAGGATTGTGTTAAATGCATGCGTGTGACTGATTGATGTTGTGTCTGCAGTGCTGGTATCAGACTATGACAGGAATGACTGCTCGCATTTATCCACTGTGCCGTCAAGGTGAGGCTTTTAGTGGCTTAGTGCACAGGCTGGATGTTTTAGTCTTGGCACAAAATGACTGGTTGTAGTCGTAGTAGAGGAAGCTGGCGTGTTTACTTTATTTGGGGCAGGGGGTGTCCTGGTGATAAAGCATTAGGTAATTAGCCTATCTCAGGCTGCAGACTCAGTGACGCCAGGCTCCATAAAGCAGCAGCAGCAGCAGCAGCAGCAGCACAGGACTGATGCAGCAGTCAGTCTGTGCGCTCTGGCTGTCACTGTAAACCGCAGCTGTCTGTCTGTGCGTCTGTGTTAATGCTCCCGCTACTTCTACAAACATGCAGCACAATGTAGAGCACTCAGGCTGGATTACACCACTTACTATTACCTGTTGGCATCCAATTAGAAAGTCCACAAAGTCCTGGAGGAGCATGATCTTGTTGTGTTGTGTCTCTTAGATGCGGATGATTGCATGTCCAAAAACAGAAGCTGTGGTTAAAAAAAAAAACCTCCACTTCACCTTTGTAGGGAGAATCTGCTCAACATTTACTCCTCCTGCACAACTAGCAGAAATAACCTGACATGCAAGAACGCTTTATAGTATGGTGGGAAGTGTTTTTCTGTCAATATGTTTTTTAAAGTCTGCACCAGGAGTGCACACAGAGCTGAGAGAGTAAGAATGCTTTACAGTAGAGCAAAAAAAAAGTGTTTTTCTACCACATGGGTCAAATATGATACCGTGTTCTGCAGGACGTCCTGCCACAGGAGATAAAACAAGTAGATCACCATAATAAAGCTACTATTGAGCCTCACATGTGCCTATTTTTACTGTATGAATCTCTGAGAAAACAGATGTGTCAGTAAGATTGCCACTGGAGCGACATGCACTAAAAAGGATTAAATATGCTGGTGGAACAGAGTGAGTACTTAATTCACCTTAATATTTCCATACCTGATTGATTTCATACCAGTTTTCAAGAGATTCTCAATGGGCAGAAAAACACAAACATAAAAACAGGGAGCTCTCTCTTTCTGTCTGTCTCCCTCGCTCTCTCTCTCCCTCGCTCCCTCTCCCCCTCCTGTCCTGTGATGTGTTCTGGCCAGACAGTATGGCTCCTGGGCGTCAGTGGCATGATCATAGAAACAGAGGCCAGAAAGGACATTCCTCATTGTTGGTGAATCTAGACATGAGCTTGGCCCCTTCTTGCCCTGCTCTCTCTCAGGCAGTTTTGGATATGTGGTTATACTTTATTGATAAGAATAATAATAATAATAAGAAGAAGAAGATAAGATAAAATAAAATAAAATAAGATGCACCTTTATTGATCCTCCGTAGAAGAAATTCAAAGTTGACAAAGCAGCACATGGAAATAGAAGTGTAAGGGGAAAAAATAAGAATAGAAACAGCATCTAGAATAAATAAGATACATTAATCCCTAATTAAATTCTGAGGTCTCTTTTCTGCCTGACCTCTGAACTCTCTCTAACTGCACATCTTTTAAAAATAATATAATAACATCTTTATTTATTCAGCACAATACAAGTAAAAATACACAAGTACAAATACATAGAAATAACAATAAAAACTTATTTTGATGTAAAGAAAACTACAGATTCTGCCTGTTGTATTTACTTTTCAGCTAAATTCGACTTTAATGCTGTGTTTCTCATCTCTTCTCTTGCCAGGTGATTGAAACTTGACCTGAATTTCTGGCTGCGTGAGGAGCAACCTTTCCTGCAGGAGGCTTCAAATCCAGCGCTGCTGGATCAAATCCCTCCTGTGCCAACTCAGAGAGGAGATTTAGGGTTTGCGCTGCACTGGCAGGAGTCCAACTCCTGCAACCAGCTCTGCTCGGAAGTAGCAGCAGAATACAGACAGAAAAGCCTCTGTTTACACAGACTCTACCTCTATTATCCTCACCTCTGTTCCCTTGCTGTCCCGGCGACTCACTTTACTGTCCTCAAGGGAACTTTTTATCTCCTAAACATCACCCATCAGCTCATCTCGGCCCTCTCCCTGTCTTATTCATCTCAAAATGAACTCCTCAAACTCCATTACGTCCCTGTTCTCCTTCACCAGCCCGGCTGTGAAGCGCCTGCTTGGCTGGAAGCAAGGTGACGAGGAGGAGAAGTGGGCAGAAAAGGCCGTGGATTCACTTGTGAAGAAGCTGAAGAAGAAGAAGGGGGCGATGGAGGAGTTGGAGAGGGCACTCAGCTGTCCCGGGCAGCCCAGTGAGTAACACAGTGTCTTAACGGGAACTCATGCAGGGGGCCACAACATAAACCTGAAGGGTCTTCAGATGATTTACAGGATATGAAATAGTTTTTACCCCAATGTTTGAATGTTTCTTGTGCAAAAATCGATACTTTACATTGCTGGACCTCTAAAAATTATTGAAATTTAACAATTTGAGAAGTAAAATCTTTGGTGGACAACAAACAACATGGGCAACACGTGATGAAGGGGGTGCAAAGTAATGTTTCACGTCGTGAGATAAAAATGTTGGCGGCCTCTGGTCTCGTCAGTGAAATATGAGCTCACATGTTTGATTGTGAAAGATGCTTTTTTTTTTCAATGTGTTCTTGCACAAGACCTGGAAACTAAAACTAAAGAAACTGTCATGAACAGCTCCTGAGAAGTCCTTGTAATAAAAGCCTGAAATATGAAATTATACTTTTCTAATTATAATTTTTGTCGAAAAAACATTATAGAATTTTTCTAATTTTTTTATCTTTTCTGAAATGTTTTAAAATTTTTGATAAACTCATGATAAAAAAACATATCTAGAGTCATGTAAATAAGCCGCGCACGCAAAAGAACAGAATTGATGCTGATTCTCGTAGCTACTACCCAAGAGGTAGAAAACATTTTCAACCTATAGAAAAGGGTGAATTTACTCGTATATATTATAACACATAGATTTAAACATGAAATGCATCGGACCATTTCATCGAGCTGTATTGACGTCCGTGCCGTTTCATTTTAAATCCTTCAGGCAAGTGTGTGACGATCCCCCGCTCGCTGGACGGCAGGCTGCAGGTGTCCCACAGGAAGGGTCTGCCACACGTCATCTATTGCCGGGTGTGGCGCTGGCCCGACCTGCAGTCGCACCACGAGCTGAAGGCCCTGGAGTGCTGCGAGTTCGCCTTCGGCTCCAAGCAGAAGGACATCTGCGTCAACCCCTACCACTACAGGCGCGTGGAGACTCCCGGTATGAACATTATCAAAGTAAATCCTCTGAGTTAGCTTTACAACGTGAGGTAATTGTTGAATTGTAATATGGTAACTGTAAAGCTTTTATTGGTTCTTACATAGAGGCGGGACATCTGATCCGACAAGGCGTTCCCGAGCCAAAGGGATTTGCAGTAACATGATCTTTCTTGCTCTTTGTTTCTACCTCCTTCTTTCCTTCCCTTGTCTCCTCTCAGTGCTGCCACCAGTTCTGGTCCCACGCCACAGCGAGTTCAACCCTCAGCACAGTTTACTGGCAAAGTTCAGGAACGCCTCTCTGCACAGCGAGCCTCTGATGCCCCAGAACGCCACTTACCCAGACTCCTTCCCGCCGCTGCCCTGCTCCTCCTTCTCCAACTCTTCCTCCCTCGCCCAGTCTCCCACCTCACAGAGTTACCCCACCTCCCCCAACAGCTCCGCAGAGCCGGGCAGCCCGTACCACATCACAGGTAGGGAAGCAAAAACAAGCAAGCTGACACCTTTTTAAACGTTGCTGTCTTATTCAAACATCTGTCACAAAACCAAACAGGCTGCAGCAGATTCTGACTCCATAGCTGTTTTCAGACATAAATGTCCGCACATTTGGGTCTTAACTTTTTCCGGAGTTTACCTTTTTCATATGAACAATGCAGCAGGAGACTGGTTAGACGTGTTCACAACACAGAAATCTCTGGAGCCTTCAAATGAGGGGTTGCTCCTCTGCAGGGGCCAGAAATAACATGAATTTAGCAGGACTTCTCCAATCTCATCTTTCTAACTTGACATCTTTGTCTGAGTCTTGTATCCGTATTGTGAGTAATTTGCGTACAGGTCCCCCAGAGCAGATTATCTGGAGCTCAGTGCAAATATGAACTGTTTTGCCTATTTATCATCTCGATGTGATCTGTGACATGTGTTCCCAGCTGAGACTCCCCCACCTCCGTACACCATGATGGAGACAAGTCCTCATGACGATGTGAAGCCTGGCAACTCCACAGCAACCACTAAACTTACCTTTTCTGCTCCACACACAGGTAAGAAAGTAGACATGCTAGGTACTATACATATACATATGTATAGAAAAACATCTCTCTACAGGTATAGAGATGTTTTTATTTATGCATACTGAGGCATTGATTCCTTCATATCCTCAACATCTCTGCTTCTGCTGCAGATAATGTTGCAAATCAATGGCACCAATGTGGCGTTATAGGATTTTTACATCCCCATGATAAAGTTTCTAAAGTTCAATACAGCACAGGATAGAATATGTTCTCTCCACCTCTGAGTGAGCCCGATCTGTTGTTTCCTAGATTTACGTCCTGTTTGCTACGAGGAGCCGGAGTACTGGTGTTCCATAGCTTACTACGAGCTCAACAACCGGGTGGGCGAGACTTTCCACGCATCGTCCCGTAGCGTCCTGGTCGACGGCTTCACTGATCCGACCAACAACAAGAACCGCTTCTGCCTCGGCCTGTTATCCAACGTCAACCGCAACTCCACCATCGAACACACACGCAGACACATAGGCAAAGGTAGGCTCGTGCAGGTAATTTATGTCGGAGCACATTCTGGGTTTTTTCAGAAACTGAAAGAAAGTTTTTTTTTTCCCTGTAAAAATCAGTCTTCAAATTTTATTTCCTCCTGCACAGAATCCTTCAGGCTACATAATGTTTTTTTCTCTCTTGGTTAAAGAGCTAAGAAAGGCTGCTTTTGTTGGACAGACATCAAGAGTCTCTGTGGGTTACAGTAATCTGTGCTCTGAGGATGTGTGTGGTTTTCTATGATAGGGGTGACACAAAGGGTTGAGGGTGGTTTGTCCCCAACTCAGACGCTACTGACACGACTCCGACATTCCTCATTTACAAGCGTAGATGCCCTATTGGGTTTTTCTCTGGTGGAATATGAAAATAACCCTGTTGAGGCGACTGACTGATAATTGCTGTGCTTGGTTTTTTTATTGTTTTTATGCTCTTTTGGACATTTTAACTGTTATTTTTGCATCACGGTAGAAGCTTCTAGACATTCGAGTTGTTGATTTCCTTCATCCTTTGCAACTATTTAGACTTTTCCCTCCATCCCTCTCAGGGTTGCACCTGTACTACGTGGGTGGAGAGGTGTACGCCGAGTGTCTGAGCGACAGCAGCATCTTCGTCCAGAGCCGTAATTGTAATTTCCAGCATGGCTTCCACGCCACCACCGTGTGTAAGATCCCCAGCGGCTGCAGCCTCAAGATCTTCAACAACCAGCTGTTCGCTCAGCTCCTGGCCCAGTCCGTCAACCACGGCTTTGAGGTCGTCTATGAGCTCACCAAGATGTGCACCATTCGAATGAGCTTTGTTAAGGTACTGATATAACATGAGGCACGTGGGACGTGTTAGGATTCTCACTGTAACTTTGTATTTTGTTATTTTGACCTTGAGGTTGTCAAATCCCAACGTGGACTGAAAGGTTTAACAGCTGAGTTTCATGGTCTGTCCTCTCTTCAGGGTTGGGGCGCTGAATACCACCGTCAGGATGTGACCAGCACCCCCTGCTGGATTGAGGTACACCTGCACGGGCCCCTGCAGTGGCTGGACAAGGTCCTCACACAGATGGGCTCCCCGCACAATCCCATTTCCTCCGTGTCATAACATGAGCACTCACGTACTCTTGGTCCTTCACACAGGTAGTCGTAGATTCTGTATGCTCCGCTCTGTTCAGGTTTTCTGTCCCGTGGTCCTTTTCTCTTCACCTCTCACACAAAATGAAAAACAAATATTACAGCTTTGTCAGCCCCTGCAGCAAGACTGAAAAGACACGTATAACTGAATGTTCAAGTGTTCTTTAATTTCAGTACGATAATGAATTTATCCCCGTTTCCATTGGGACATGTTGACTGCACCCAAAGTTAAGAAAATGTGGGATTTGTAGGTACTGAAGACTTGTGTTATGTCTTTTAAATGTTATTGCTGTATTATGTAAAGTATTGTATAAGTGTTGAGTAATGTTTGACTTCCTGTACTGGTTGCTTTTTTCCCTCATTCCATTAAAGTGTTTTTTTTTCTTTAAGATTTGAATCTTTGTTTTCTTATGATAAATGAACAAAAACATCACATTGAAATAAAAACAGAGAGAAAACTCCAGCACTGTGGTTGTATGTTTCTGCCGTTTACGTAATTTCCTCCCCCAGATTGATCACTGTGACCTTTGACTACTGAAATCTAAACATCTTTTATTCCAAGTGACAAGTGGTCAAAAGTTAAAGAAAATCCCTCTAGGCAGTCATGAGATATGAATTCAAGTGGCTAATAAAAATGGCTT
This sequence comes from Paralichthys olivaceus, assembly GCF_024713975.1. NCBI lineage: Eukaryota > Metazoa > Chordata > Actinopteri > Pleuronectiformes > Paralichthyidae > Paralichthys > Paralichthys olivaceus. The sequence goes on along the minus strand of NC_091107.1, from coordinate 6,929,353 downwards.
TGACTCTTTAATCAGTTAATCCATGAGTCTTAGTGAAAATGTGCGCCAAGTTTGAGAGAATTCCCTCAAGTGTTAACAAGGAGTGTTTTGTGAGCTCTCACAGTGACCTTGACCTTTCACCACCAACTTCTTGTCGGGTCATCTTAGGGTCCAAGTTATCATAAGAGTAGGAGGGACGGTCGGACAACCCGAAAACATAAAGCCACTGGCTGTCATCGGTGCAGAGGCAAAATTGTTAGCATCATTATTTAAGTCTCATCTTCACAGCAGGGGATACACACCTCAGCTACACGGGAATATAACAGAACGCAATTTAATTTTCAACACACAAATATTCATCCCATCAAACTTCACTTGCATTCCTTTTTGGACACAATTTGAGTTTACTGTTTTATGAATGCTTCACCTGGACATGATAAAAGTTTTGTGTTTAAAATTTCCTGGAGACCCATCTGAATAAAAATGAGGCTACAGAAATGCACTGCACAAACTGATGGACACACGTTCAAAGGAAAGCATTAAAAACCTCAGAGCACTGCATAAATAACACTAAATAAATAGCACAACAACAAACAAACAAAGGCTGTAGTCCAGGGGGTTTCTTGCAGCAAAGGGAAAAAAACAGGAGGATCAAATTTTCAAACATCTGTGCAATTTTAACTGGACATTTATGATCCAGAGTTTTGATCCTTTTTGCCAAATGTGGAATAAATAATGGATTGGAAATCTAATATCTTGCATTTTGGGAATCATATTTCATAAACAGTACAAGACATGTTCTGATTGCATGGTTAGTCCAGCCTTTTAGATCCGATGAGTTCAGTCGATCTGTCTCACCACCTGCAGAATTTGTTGAGTATCACAACGATCCATTCATGCATCAAATGCCAGCGTTCGCGGTGACCAGCCACTGTCAGCAACCCTGGAACTGTCCCTGTGATTGGCTGCGGCTCTGTGTGGCCAGGAGCTGCTGCTGCTGCTGCAGGAAACCGATCACCTCTGGACTCCTGAGCAGTGACTGAAACACACACAATCAATTAGATTTTAGTGTAAAGTGCAACAACAAATATTTCTGAAGATCTAATGTGTTTTTCTGCCTTTGTAGGGAAGATAACGCCTTCTGTCAATTTTTTTTACATCGCATTTACATTCACTAATCACAAGATGTGCATTTTTATTCAGACCTGCACCAAATTTCGAACACTCATAAATATCAGTCCCCCAAACATGTCTGATTTTTTCCATTAAGATCCATGAAGTTTACTGAGAGAAATCTATGACAATGTTAAAAAGAAAATGTTTAAGAATAGAAAAAAAAAATCCTACATCCACCCTGTGATCTTGATCTGCACCAACATTTTCTGATTTATTTTCTGATCCAAACAACATCCGTCCACGGCATCCAATAATTATTTTTTACATAATCCTCCCGACAATCAAATGAAAACATAACCTCCTTGATGTAAAATCTCTGAGACAGATGTGGTACGGGTCAGGGAAGAACCCAGAACATTGTGGTGCCTGTCCCAATCAATTTCTCTAACACTGCGTTTTAAAAATCAGACATTTGAGGGAACAGATGTTAATGCTTATGAGCGTTTTAGTGCAGATCCCAGTAGAAATGTGGATGTAGTGAATTTGAATGTGGTTACATGAGGAACTGTTGGCGGAGGTATGTGCTCTACTGGCTCACATTAGGGACCATCAGTGTCCCACTGTGACTCACCAGTCTCTTCTGGTTCAGGACCTGCTCTATCAGGGAGGGTCTGGCTGGTCGGTCCCCCATGGCACCAAGTCGCTGCTTGTTCACAGACACCGGCCGCTCCTCAGAGTTTTCCTTCAGAAAGACACAAACATCCATTGACTGGGACCGAACCACAGTTTACTAAAGTTTGTAAGAAGTTGCGCAATAACTTCTCTAGTTATGAAAGTATGAACAAAGTTTAATCTCACATCTATCTTTCCACTGGACATGGCCTGGTCGCTCTTCTTCTTCTTGTACTTGTCCTTGTACATCTTGTTGCGGTGCTTCTTGCACATCCACGGCTTCCTCTGCTTGGCCACCTGCGTCGTGGTCTCCGTGCAGCCCTCGTACGTGCACTGTTTGGGGGCGTTGTCGCCCTCCGAGGTCTCCTCGTCGTTGAGCTCTTCCGGGCTGGCGGCGCCGTCCCGGGGGTCCGAGGTGTCCAGCACGTCGCTCTCCTCGTCCGGGTCGTCCATGTCGTAGGAGGAGGCGTTGTTGTCCGGTTCGTGCGGCGTTATCACGTTCCTGCTGTCCACCACCCCGGCTTTACTCACGTAGTACCTCTGCCCGTCTTTAGTGAGCAGCAGCGTGGACTCTCGGTCTTTGTTCGCCGGAGCTGAACCGTCATCTTCGCTCATGACTGCGGCGAACAAACGGCTACAGCCGCAGCTAGCTTAGCTTAGCTGGCGATATACCATTCCGTTCGCTCTCGTTAGCCGAAGCAGCGATGTGTAAACATGCCCACACGCATGTTGGATTATAACCAGACGTTTCTCTGATCAATATAATTCGACGCGGAGATAATTTCGATGATTTGTAGCTTCCTGCCGCTGAACTGCTGCTAAGCCACCGTGCTCACTGCTAGCACCTTCTTCTTCGCTGCTTCAGGTCATAGCCTACACTGACCCCTTGTGGTCAACGTGGAAAATGCATGATCCTTAGAATGTGTATATTTGATGCAAAACAAGAGAAAAACATTAATTTATAAAAAAATATAATATAATACAACAGATGTTCCCTTACGTTCCCCAGCCTCTGATTCCTGAAATCCCTGCATTCATAATTTAAAACGTATAATCAAAAAATAAAATATAAAACAAGTTTTTTACAGTTAAACTGTAAAAGAGCAAAATAGCAACAAAATCAAGTAGAAATATTTATCCTAATTGTTTCCTAATTCTCGTTTTCACAATGTTTTATGTTACCATTTTATGTTGATTTTAATTAATAGAAATATAATTATGTATACTGCTGAGTTGCATGATATATATTAATATGTTTTTATGTTATTCCATTGGGTTGATTGACTTATGTATTTATTCATATTTTTATTTTATAACTATTAATATTTTTTGCTTATGCATTCAATGTATTTTGTTTTAGTTGCTGGTCTAAATGTAAGACATTTAAATATGTGTACTGGTGAGGCCTAATCTGTAAAATTATTTTAATGGGCTGGTCCTACATTTTCTATGTTAAAATCTGTATCTTAAAAACTTACAAGGAACTACAGTTGTCAGACAAAGCTATTACTCAAGTTAAGTACAAGTATCTGTAATTGTACTTAGTTATGTTCTAACCCTGGTAACAAAATATTGTTCAGTTTACAACCTAAACAAAGACATGATGTATCAATATATTGATGAGACTGAATGACTCTAATCAATACTCACACTAAAATAGCTGAGTGCATTTTCAAAGATCTACACGTGACAAAGCTGAATATTTTTGAGGGGGAGCAGTTTCATTTTTCAGTCAAAGCAAGTGTTCAGATCTATAATGGCCCCTCTTGTTCTGCTGTTCCTGGAAGTAAATAAACTCTCAACTTCTGGGAAAATAGCTCAGACATAACCCCTTTTTCATGAAACCTCCAAACTCTACCTTACAAGTGAAAAAAATGTTATTGCTCTTTATCAATGCCACACAGGACTTCTTCATTTCATCAAATATTTCCTGCCCACCTCTGATAACTGCACTTTAAATTTGAAAAAAAGTGTTTTATTGTACTGTAACCACGAGAAAGCCAAAAACAAATTACCATGAATAGATGGAGTGGATAAAGTTTCCTCTTTTCTCCATTATCATCCCACCTGTGTCACGTACAGAGCATTTTGGCTTCCACTTCTCTGACCACAACGGTTGTGGGATTTACGACAAGTGGCCCCTCAGCAGATAGTGGTTAACAATAGCACAATTAAAAGCCTCAGTGGGATGATGTGCATGTGTTTTATGAAATGTTCCATTCAATAAAACTGTGAAATAAATTGACTAGATTCAAAATGAAAAAAATATACAAATTTTAATAAAACCAAAAAAGTAATTGACACGTCCTCAATATATTTGCTTTATTTACTATATTATATTAACTACATATCAGGATGAAAACAGTTTGGATTCACTTATAAGATAAATATCAATCTTTATATAAAGGACTTTGTTCATTCAACTCGTAGATTCTGCTTTTCATGTTTGATTGTTTGAATTCAACTTTATTTTCATAGGAATTTAAATCTATTCAATAATATCATGAATCATTTCTCATCAATCTGTAATTTCCTCATTAAAAATCTACACAGTAACCGGCCCTCCTGGTTCATCACAACATGAATTGTGTTCTACACATCTGGCTGAAGGATCATTTCACATATAGAAGCTCTACAAACAACACCAACACTTTGTTTTTGGAACATGTTTTAATTATTACTATTATTATTGATAGATCATTGTTGAACAGAGGTACAGGTATTGGTATTGCAACAGATTTGAACACTGTGGTGCAGCTGTGAGAGCACTTTGGTAAACCACGTGTGCCCATGTGCAGGGGAGAGTTCGTCCCAACAGCACAACAAACTCATACTGATTCGGTCAATATGACGGCACATCACTGTCTATGTGTGACAATGGGAACAAATACACAAACTTCTAGACACATGTGAACAACAGCAGGGAGAAAAATCTGAAAAGACAAAACCCCTGCATCTCGCATCTTCTCTGTTTTTTTTTTTCTCACATCAGTTATTGGGAATCCCTTTGTTTTTACAGAGGAAGTGACATCATTCCCAGTGTCCGACAAGAAGAAAAAATGGTCGTCTCGTTTCGTCTGTGTTGATGAATGTAAGCGCTGCAACGTCAGGTCTTTTTCAACATTACTGTTTTGTTTCATTTCGACCTGATCGTCTCTGAAAGTTTTTTTCTTTTGCTGACACACACGTATGACTGAGTTCTCTACCAGTAAAGAAATATACTGTGTTGTGGACTATCAAAATAAATACAATTATGTTATTTACATAACATATAAACAATACCTCATCAATAAACAGCTTTTTTTTTTAATAAGAATACGCTACTGAATGTCTGTCACGCCTCCATCTGAATAAATGAAGCCATGAATGAGGTTGTACAGAGCTGAAATAAAACCCTCTTTATCTGCTTCTCTATTGTGCTGCTGGTTCTCCGGCATCCATATTGACTCTGTCAGTCCTGTGTGACTGCACCTAAACCGCAGTACTTTGTGCAAAAAGGCAGTCGCCCTCCGAAACTCTACCTGAAACATTTCTCCAAAGCCACAAAAAGTGTTGCAAAAAATACACTTTTCTTCACTGCTGGAATATGTGGATGAAATATGTCTTCGGTGTCGGGGAAAAAAAATGTAAACAAGGCTTCATATACACAAGCGTCACAAAATAACAAGAAATCAACGGACAATGATCGTGTGAAAATGAGTGCATCACGGGAAAATAGTTCAAATGTTGAGTTTGCTACACAAGCACCCAAATTCTTGAATTTTATGTGTAAAGATGCTATGGATGAAGAAGAAATTTCAAGGAGCGATCCAATGCACCATTATTGTCATAATAGCAGTCCGTGTAAAATGTAAACTGTAAAACTGCAATCCAACGTTACAGGAAGGCAATGCCAATACTGTGTTTAGCACAGGATTATAGCACAAGTGCTGTCTTAGATGTAGTTTTCAGTGAACACTGTTTTCTTGAACACATTTATTAATAAAAAAAAGGTTTTTCTCCTCTCGTTTTCAAACATTACACTGTTTATCAAGGCTATGCTCACACCTACCTCACAATCTGAGCTTCTACTTCTATTCCATTATTTCATTATTCCACAAAGCTCTAAAGGACAAGTCAAGAAAAAATTGTCCTCAATGAAAAAGGGAAAACACATAATCAAAAAAAATGAGAAGAGTATGAATAATAATGAATAAATAAGGTTCAATAAAACATGAACATTAGTCCATATTCTCATATTGCCATAGAGCTGCTCCACCATAAGGAAGTTTCCATGTTGAGCCCGGATCATCACTGAAGGGTGAACAGTACACTGTCGCCCTTCGTTGCTCCTTGAGCCCTGCAACATGTGCTCAGGTGAGAGAACGTTAAAAAAGGAAATAAAGAAAAGTCTTTCACCTCGTTCTGCCCTCTCCCTCTTCCTCGTGATCCCTGTTTCTTGTTGCCTCTTTAGTTTTTCTCACTCAAAGGGCTCCACCCTTTGATCCATCTCTCCTCCAGGTTTAGAGAGATGGATTCAGGGACGATAAAAGTTTTTTCTCCTCCACAGTTTTCCCCTATTCACCCTCAGCCGTAGATAAAATATGTCTCCTCCTCGTCCTCCTCATCCTTCTCCTCCTCCTCCATACAGAGGGAGGAGATGGATGAGGATTTATGTCTCCTCGCTTCTTCCTCTGCACATCTTCTCCTCCACCTGCTCTCTAGAAGGGCGAGCTGGGGGAGGAGACGGTGCTGGCTGAGCTGATGGAGATGTCATCAGAGTCGGACGGGAGGCTGGGGTGCGGGGAAGGGTCAGAGCAAGTCTCAGGGGTCAGAGAGGGAGGGGCCATAGGCAGGCCGGGGAGGCAACTGGGAGGCTCGGCCCGGGGTGCGTTTGTCGTAGATGTTGTCACTGGTGTCACCGTCAGAGTCGTCTGCAGGGGCGGCGGCTTCACATCCGGGTGGCGTCCTCGTCTGAGAACCTGCCCCTCCTTATCAAGAGAGGTGGCCTGAGGGGGGGAGGAACAGGAGAACATTATATCCTTTGATACAAAGGATCCAGTGGAACAGTGAATAAATCCAGTATGAAGGGACCAGGAGAGCCAAATGTATCTAACAATATTTAACTATATGGTTAGAATAAGGATTAAAAAACACATTTAGATTAATAAAGTGGTTGAGAATTACGTGTGAATCTTTGCATTGAAATGAAAAGAATTCAGGCAATGGGTTGGTATTGATGAGTGTGTGCAACGCCAAATAAAAAGCTGGATCTAGTGAATTTAAATGTGATTTCATAGGGTGACTCTTAGACCTTTACGAGTGCTGTTCTCTTTTCTAATATATTAAATTGTTGTTTGGATTCTTATAAAGTTTTGCATTAATTCCTCTTATCTTGTTACTGTAAATATCAACGAATTATTCGATTGAACCGTTATAACCACGACTCTCTGGGTCCTTCCATAAATCAGTGAATACAGTCACACAACAGGGGGCAGTGCATGGGAGCTGAAGTCCTGTGTTCGTAGATGCAGCCATCACATCAAGCAAAAACAATCACTGACATTCACTGACACGAGCATGGGGATGAATTATTTGGAGAGGCAGCATTCACAAAGAAATTGCATAAATAAAAAGTGTCTGTTACTAAAAATAGGACATATTCAACAGAGAAATTTCGAATCCACAGGGTTTCCACCAAAATCCAGGAGACGATAAACAGTGAAACGACACGGAGAACAACGATGCAGGTGCTGTATGAAAACTGATTTGCAGTGAGCATGGGATAAAAACCACGGACACAGATCACAAAGTGGGGACGACATGAAGCTGTCAGAGCAGAAGCATGGCAGGTGGGGGGGGGGGGCATCAATTTCAGAGACACAATTTTGGTTTGTTTGTGAACAATCCACCCCAGTTGTGTCTCTATGGAAACCTGGCATACCTTATCCAGTACATGGCCGGGTGCTGGTAGAAATCCAACGACCCAGATCTCTGCATAGAAAAGCTGTCATCCAGCTGAATACAGAGAGAAACCAGCACAATCAATCTAAACACCAGCACAGAAACTTCACTCAGAGGTGCATCTGTGATGGAAAGAGACTGAGCGTAACCTGTAGGACAAGTTGAATTATGGGTAGTGTAGTTTCAGTGACTTACAGAAATGACTGACACTCCTGCAGTGGTGTCGTTGACCTTCGGGCTGGTGTTGAAGTGCTTCTTTATCTTCCCTGCTACTGACAACTGGTGATCATTCTCACACAGGCCTTCATCCTGTATCAAGCAAGAGGTTTTAAAAACCAAAGGAAAAAAATCTCATATTTGAAAAATGTTGCTACTGAATAAATGTGAGGGGCTCGGTGCACAGTGGACTTACGGTGACCCAGGGGTGCTCGAGCATCTGGAGGGCAGAGAATCTCTGGTCCACCTCCACCTCCAGCATTGATCGGATCAGCTCCTGCAGCAGAGAGCGAACAATCGTGAGGTTTTATTCCTTCGTTATAAAGTGAAGTGACGTGTCTCCATTCAGAAAACACACAAACACACAGGGATGTTCACCTTGGCTGTCTCCGACACATTATCCCAGTACGGGAGAGGAAATTCTAGCTGTCCCATTAGTATCTGATCAAAAAGCACTTCTTGATCGTCACTGCTCCTGCAAAAAAAAAACATTTCCACGTGAACATGAGTATATACTGCTCCAATTTCAAGTGAAAGTTGAATTTCACTCTTTGGAGCAGCTCTTACCCTCGAAATGGTGGGAAACCACACAGTAGGATGTAGGTGATGACTCCAGCTGCCCAGATGTCCACCTTAAGGCCATAACTGCACAAAGACAAATGGCACAGACTCAGAACATTTCTAAGCAATAATAAAAACAGTTAATTCTCTGTAACCAGCATCCCAACGGCAATCAGACCCAGATGTTTTCCATGGAAGGACTCATTACATTAGAGAAGTTGTGTTCACAGTTGTGCCCTCTGAGTTGTTTACGTAACCCCAGAGCCTGCAGCAGCTGATGCTCTCACCCTGTTTCTGCGATGATTTCAGGTGCTACATATGTTGGGGTTCCGCAGACTGTGTACAGAGGTCCGTCCACCACGGTCGCCAAACCAAAGTCCCCCAGCTTCAGGCTTTTGCTGCCGTCTGCATGCTCATACACCTGAGACATAGGAAATACATATGGAAATGCTGTTGAATACAGGATCTTTAACACAGAGGGAAAAGATGGTTGAATATAGGATTATTGAAGTATTGGTTTACTGTATACATTATACTATATACTACTAACAGTATCGAAATATTGGCAAAATGTCTCTAAAATGATGTTAAATTTGTGCAGAAGTATTGCTGATGGTTTCATACAAAGTGTCAGGTGCGCTACTTTATTTTGATCACCTCAAAATCTCTCAGAATATCAGGACCTTCAACAAATAAGAAAACAAATCAAAACTGCGACGTTAACTGAAAAAGAGCCAACGCATGAATATTCAAGTCCAATCAAGCTCAACACTTTATTGAACTGAAACAGTTGGAAAGAAAACAAAACAAGACAAGATGCTGCAATCCCATCTTTGGTCTGTAGGGGGTGAATGTGGCAACACAGGCCACTCTATCATCTATAGGTGGAAAGATCTCGAGAGAATCTGCAGGAGAGAGAACGTCTGGTCCTCACAATCAATGAGTTCCAGAGGAGAGACTCTGGGTTGAAGAGGGGGCAGAGGGGGGAGATGAAGAAGAGCAGTTGGAGGATGAGAAGACGACATGGAGGCTGACAGAGGAGGAAGAGCAGGATGGAGGTAAGGAACATACAAGGCTGGAGAAGAAGTGTGCAGGAGGTGTGAGGGCAGCAGGAATGAGTCATGTTTGTTGTGAGTGATTTTACTTGAGGACGGAGGGAGCAGAAGACGGAGAAAGAGTGGAGAGTGGACTGCGGCACAGACACATGCCGAGCCGCTCTGTGTGAACTCACCAGCAGGTTCTCTGGTTTGATGTCTCTGTGCACAATGTTGAGGCTGTGGAGGTATTTGATGGCGCTGGCCAGATTGTAGAGCATACCACTGGCGTCTCGCTCCGTGTATCTGTTGGCAGAGGTGATGGCGTCGAACAGATCTCCCCCCTGCGGACAAAAAGGATGGACGGGCCGGCTTGTCAGCGATGGGAACAATAAGTGTCACAAGAGTCTCTCTGGCACTTTTCACACGGACAACTTGGCAGATTCACTTTCCAAGTTTTCACAGTTGCTCATCTCCTCTGCTGAAAAGTTGGTTTAGTAATGAAGGTTTTTTCGTCTGCTCAGCAGCTGAGGGATAAACTGTGTCCTCATTCCCCAACTTAGTTGAAACATCTCCTCCCCGTGTCTTAAATATTTCCCTTTCGTTTGATTAGTTTCCCTTTAATTCACACTTTCTCTCTGGCTTTTTCTTTTTCTCATATTTCTCATTCAATCTTAATCTCACTCTCGTCTTACCTTTCTCTCTCTCTCTTGCTCCCTCTGTCTCTCTCTCTCTCACTCTCTCTCCCTGACTGGACTAAGTGGAACGGAGGCTTAAAATAGGGCTGGATCTCTCCCTCTCCCTGCACAGACTAAGACACTGTCAGTGTTCGAAATGCACAGCCAGTTATTTAAATATGAGCGCTGTCAAATCCCACAGCTCGGCCCATGAGCAATGCATTCGTACATCTCTGCAAAAGTATGTGAAAACTCAGTGAGAGGTTACACAGCTTATACAATCTCATCTCGAATGCAAAAGCTGATAACATGCAGCTACAAGACTCCAGATGAGTGCAGACACCTCACAGACAAGGGGTCAGTCAGTTAAACCACTTGTTCCATGTTCTTCTACAACATATTGAAATAAAAAAACTTTGTGGGTGTCGTTTATTGAAACTGTTTGGCTGCGTCCAAACTGTCAAAGTTGGATGCAGCCTTCTATCTGAAATATCAGTGTGTGTTGTCGCAAAAACTATGCTGACGTACTTCGAGTTATATTTTGCACCATTTCTATGTTGCATGCTGTTCTTGCCTCCCCTACGAATTCGTCTCTCTCGGGCCCTGTCATTCTTGCACTTACTCTCCACCTCATTCATCCTCCTCTCGATCCTCCTCACGTGTGCACACACTTCTCCCACAGATTGCCTCTCATCTATATTCTGTAGTACTCCACACTGCAACACGAACAGATGGATCACATTTCTGCCTCCTGAATTATGCACAAATATTTCTTGACTCAGAGAATGAGGAATGTGAACACACGAGCGCTCCAGGCCACAGATTTCTTTCTCTTGATCCCACACTGGGTGACTAGTTGGAATTCAACATTCGTCTCAATAGCTGAATGATGCTGCTCTGTGTCTGTCGCTGATTCTGCCTCCCTGCTTTTCTCCAACTGGAGATAATCATCATCATCATGATACACAGACAATAGTAGTATCAGTTAAATCAGTCAGGCAAAATATCTCGGCCTGCTCCCAACCACAAACATAACAAAACTAGAATAACACTCAGTAGAGCGCAAACCTCTGCCAAGGCCCAACAGTCCCTTTATATGCTGCACCAAATATCTATCTATCTATCTATCTATCTATCTATCTATCTATCTATCTATCTATCTATCTATCTATCTATCTTTATCTCAGCTCCACATTGGTGGTAGGTACAGGTTTGTTTTGTTTTTTTATCATCGAGATACATAAATATTACATTTAAAGCGCTCTTGTGTAAATCCATTGAGTAGTTTTTGCTTAATCCTGTTGACAAACAAACAAATAAACCAAAAAACAAAACCAGGAACGGCAGATGAAAACAAAATACTTTGCAGAGGATGGTAGTTCCCAAACATGGACACACACCTTGACCAGCTCCATGACCAGGTAGAGTTCACTGTAAGTGTCCACCTCCTCTATCAGCAGCACGATATTTGGATGTTTGACCCTGCGGAGGATCGCCACCTCGTTCTGGATCATGTGCTCCTGGAAATAAAATTTGAATGAATTTCATGTCAAAGCTCATGTCTTCAGCCAATAAAGCTGAATTCAAAGAAATGATGGTTTGCACAGAGTTTTGTTGTTGAATTCTTTGTTTTCTCAGCTGTCTGTTAGTTTTTCATGAACGTATTAGTATTTCAGCAGGTTTCAAACACGAGTAATCTTATTCTAAGTAACATTTAGGTGAAGCAAACTTCTCCTTGTCCCGAGTTCGGACTTCTGTACCTTTCCTCTGCATTTGCCCTTGTTGATGATCTTCAGAGCGTACTCCCGTCCTGTGGAGTGCTCCACGCACTCTCGGACCACCGCAAAGTTCCCGTCGCCGAGCATGCGTCCCACCTTGTAACGATCTGATATGTAGGATGGCACAGCTGGAACCTCATCCACAAGAACCTCGGCTGCAGGTAGAGAAACACCAGGTTTAGAACTGAATGTGCGATTTTACTTTGGTTTAGTTGAGTATTTTGTAAACTTCTGTCAGACTGATAAGAATCGATTGCATAGAGGTAACAGAGGTGGTAGAAAATCTTGTTAAAAGCTCCAGCATGGGCCAAGACTGTAATGGCTAATAATTAGTAAAGTGTTTAGCGATTTAGCCTCACAGCTTCTGTAGACCAGTGTCCTTATATACCAGAGATAGTTGATTTCTCTCTCTTCATGTTTTTTATGTTGTTTTTAAATGTGACCTGCTCTTTGGAATCCGACATTTCACACCCAACGTTTTATTATAGAAGTGACAAATAAAGCTGAATCTGTCTAATTGACCATAACAGTGGAATTATTGAAAAATAAGAGGACTTATGAAATGGATGAAAAATAAATACAGACAGCACAGAATCTGATAATAAAATAATTCTTATACTACAAACATATCTTGTTAAAATAGATATTTTTAAAATAGTGTTGACAGATATGAATCATTGAGCTCATGACAATTAAAAAAAGATTCATTTTAAAGTTAATGAGGACCCTGCTTACATCCCACTGATGACAGTTTGTCACACTGAGGCTTAGCGAAGGGTAATCAACGTGGCAAATTGAAAAGTAAATGCGGAACAAACTGTTAAATCAAAATGGGAATATATGCAATGAATGTTCGGTTGAACATTAATTCATGAATTGATTCGTGTCACTTGGGAAAGTTCCCCAGCTCCTTCATAAATGATTAAAATCCAAGATAAATGTCACATGATATTTAGAGTTCTCCACCTCAGAGAGATTAAAATTGTTTGCGGTTTCTTTAGTTCAGTGGATTGAGAGGAAGATTTCTAATTCTATTAGTTCACCAAACAGCAAAATATAACATATACTCTGGTTAATTCATACGAAGATTTTTACTTAATAAGTATTATCCACCTTTTAAATGGTAAGAGCTGCAATCTGTCCCACAACTGCAGTCTTACATTCCCGTTGGTGATTTTGAATGTTTGTTATCTGATGTTATTCTTGTGATTGTTTTAATGTTGTGTTGTATTTATTTGCTGATTGTAAATGTCTCTTGTTTTCAGGTCTCTTGAAAAAGTGACCAAAAATCTCGATGAAATAAATAATAAAGATAGAGTTAAAAAAAACAAATATATATATATATAACAGCACTGTTACTGAGTTTTATGAAGTCAGGAGGATGAAAGCCAGAGGAGGGGAGAGGTGGTGAGAACAGAATGTACAAACCAGAAGAAGAACACAGAGACAGGAGAGATGGATGAGAGAGCGAGAGATGCGTCAAAGGTCATAAACATGATTCAGACACGCATGATTTTCCATCACCTTTGCCCACTAATGCACAGATGGGACGTGTGGAGTTTTCTCACCTTCAGTAACGAGTCTGTCCCCATCTTCCACGGAGCTGGAGACTTTGGCGGAAGACTGAGAGGTGGAAGAACCCTGGGACCCCTGTATGGGGGGGGGGGGGGGGGGGGGGGGGGGGGGGCAGACAGAGAGAAGAGCGGGAAGAGGAAGGTGATTATTTGAATCTGTAGTGTTGTTGGAAATAGTTTGTCATCCACCTCAGACTTAATACAATGCAATGAAACTGTCCCTCCTGGAACAATCCTGAAAATAGATGCCTCATTTCATCTCCAGTCTGTCTGTTGCTGTGCTGCATGAACACTGTGTCCATGAAAACAGCCAGAACCGTTTTGCTTAAGCCTCTTGAGCTGAATACAAATTTGCTTCTTATTCTGCAAACCACCTGTGTGCATGTGTGCACGCAAACTGGCATCCAATAGAATCCTCTCGTTTCACTCCTCACTGCTAAACCATAACATAAACACAACAAATACAGGTTTCGGTGAAGCTAATAAAGGCAGATGAAAACCACCTTTCATGCAGTTTCTAAGTAGGGGGTCATTAGGGGGAGGAGAAGGAAGGAGAGGGGCTGAGATGCGGCGTCTGCGTCTATCCAAAGACAAAAACTCATTACGGTCTCCACCTCATAACCCTCTGTCTGGTTGTCATGGAAGCAACAAGGATGGGTAGCGAGGATGGAGTCAGGACTGTAAATGAGAATCTGCCCCTCTCTCATTTCTATTTCTCTTCTCGCCTGTTGACAGTTTTGAAATTCTTCCATTCTATTTGTTCAGTTTTTGCTTCGTTCGTAAGATTTCGATATCTGTCTCTGCTCAGATTCTTCTCTCCTGCCTCGCAACGTGTCCTGAACACACAGCAGCAGTAAAGCTCCTTTAGGGTTTGTAGGTTTCCAGCACTCTAACAAATCCCACAGGTGAAACTGGCACTTGTGGTCGGACGTCATAGTTTTTCTACAATAAAAGCAGAGAGTCCCTGGACAGATGTGAATTATTAACACGTGCAGTTTGTTCTATACTGTGTGTGTCTGAATGTGCCACTTGCCTGAAACGTTGAGGTGTAGCCAGACATGTAATTTGATGCTCGCTCCAGATAAAGTCATGTGTTGTGATTTATTATTTCACAAATCAGTCGGTCCTGACATCTCAGAGAAATTTAAAATGGAAAGCTTCTGAAGTAATGGACGAAATGACAGCTGCCAAAAAGTGGAAGCAAAAACACCTGGATCTCCCTCTGCTGGCTGGCTGCAGTACATGTCATAAACCCTGCCTCCTCCATGTTATCAGATGCGACAGCGGACAAAATAAAAAAGTCAAAGAAACCTTTAAATACATTTGATGTTTTCTGTCATTTTAGGTGGTTCTTATCACTGGTGGAGCTCGACCTCAATCCTATGCTCACCACTGCTCAGATGCTACAAATTACATAATCACAAGATGCTTGGTGAATCTTGTATCCGGGGTATTTTTGCGTCAATTTTGTACAACAAGAGGAAGTGGAGAGGCGGCCTCCATCTTTATTCAACGTCTATCTAATAATCCGTCAAGTGAGATGGGGGAAAATTTGGCATCAGAGTATTTTAGCAACATATTAATATTGAATAGTAAAGGTTCTCAAAAGAAAACGTCTTAAACTCTGTCAAATTAAATCACACATCATGTTCCAGATTTTTACAAAGTGGGTCTTTCAATTAACAGATTGAAAATATGAAAATGTTCTCTGGGAACAGATCTAATCCATCGTATAAAGGGAAAAAGTGAGTGATTGTTATGTAACGTGTGTATATTTATTATTCACTTCTGATCTCATTTCTTTGAACACAGGCCTCGTGTGAAGCTTTTGTTTCTGTGGCGAGTGTTGTTTTGTCAGAGGGGAAAAGGGCCACCCATCCTAACGACTTAGATCTGAAAACTATTTTCAGAGCTGAGCTGCTCTGTATCTGCGGCCAAGTAACTGTCGGCTCCTTTACTCATCTCTACTGCTGCGGCCTGAGAGCCACCCAGGTGAGTGTGGCTGTGAGTCAGGCAGATTTTGGTTTATGTAATGTTGTTTTTGGTCTGGCCCTTATCCCGGATACAAAAAAACAACAACTTAATACCCATAAAAGCCAATGACCCTCCTGTTCATACTGCTGCTCTTTTATTTTCTCGTCCCCACTCGCCTCGTATATTCACTTCCCTTGTGCCCTTATCTCACATCCAGCCCCGTCGTCTATACTCTCGCCTTCCCATTTTGAATCCTATCTCCCTCTTCCTGCCACTGAGAGAAACAAAATGCTGTTGCTATGGAAACTGCTCACTGAAAGGAGAGAGAGGCAGCTTATGAGACTTTCCAGTGTGGAGACAGAAAGCCTATATATGGCCATTTCCTGTCTGCGGGCTGGGAGGTATAGGGTTGAGCCTTCGATGAACATTGCGTCTCTTTGCTGTGTGAAAACTGTGAGACAGATGGAGTGGCAGACAGAGAGAAAGAGAGAGAAAGAGAGAGAGACGGAGGAAGGGAAACAAAGAAATAGGAAGAATGATGCAGCCTATGGAGCCTGATGTGGTTTGTATTGATCATTAGATTTGTCTTGTTATTGTTAGACCATCATGCTTTCTCGCCGTTGCACAATACAACCGACGTACACTATTCCTGGCTCCGCATCCCTACACTCTTTGCTCTGGGCTGTGACTCACACCACTAAAAAACACACTGACAAACCTTTTACATCATGGCCAGAGCCGCAGCTCTTCAAACCCGCTAGGGCAACACTCAGCGGGCTGAATACTGATCAGTGCATAAATAGGAATTCATCAGGATGTCCATGATTGACCTTAAACACGGGGAATCATCCCAGGAGGCCGGAGTGCGGTGAAAGAGATGATGATTTATTTTGTGGTTAAAAAGGAAGTTCGCCAATTGTGGAATTCAGCATTAAAGATGCACCGCGGATTTACATAACCAACTTAAGAGTAATGCTGGACTTGTCCTCAGTGCCCCCTTTTTGAATCAGATTACGCCACACGTCCTAAAGCCTTCTTTCTCTCCGTCCCTTAAGCTGGAGGAGGAGGGGTAGAGCCAAACCTTCCTCCAGCAGTGCTTCTTCACTTTCACTGTCATGCAATATCCAGCAAGAGCAGCATTTGTTAGTGTTTGCTTCAGTAGAAACACAAGATTTGATAGAATTCAAGTAATGTTGTGTTTTAAATTCCTCACAAGGAACACAAGCTACAGGAGGTCAAATTATTTCACAGCCCTTATTTTGGAAACATGGAAACATAATCTATTTGAGGCTGATCTGCAGGGATCAACCCTGTTTGGGTTTTTATGTCTCTCTGCTCTGCCTGTTTTGACACAGGCACGTTTTCCAATCACGTTCCTCATGGACAGCAATCCTGGGGAAATCAC
This sequence comes from Paralichthys olivaceus, assembly GCF_024713975.1. Classification (NCBI taxonomy): domain Eukaryota; kingdom Metazoa; phylum Chordata; class Actinopteri; order Pleuronectiformes; family Paralichthyidae; genus Paralichthys; species Paralichthys olivaceus. Next base: position 6,912,424 of record NC_091107.1, on the reverse strand, counting down.
AGAAACGCGATTAAATGCTCGAGGGAAAATTAAAAACATGGAGGGAGACTTGGGCTGCAGTGGAGGAGATGAACACCCCCCCGAGACTGTGTTTGTGTTGTAATCTCTGCTCTGCAACACAGAAGTGAGTTTAACAAAGCAGAACCACTGGTAAATGTATATAAACACAATTATTGTCATTATATCTGGTATGAGGTGATTTTGTATTTGATGAACAAATAAATGCAAATGAGGAGCATGAGAATAAATAAAGGAAAAAACACAGAATGAAAATGAAATGACAATGAATTTAATTGACATGAACAAATGGAAATTAATACATTAGACAAGGAAAATACAAACAGAAACAAATGAGCCATGAAGAGCTGGCAGCCTCACATCAGAAAATCAAAACACGCAGATGATGCACTGGATTATTGAAGGGAATTTGCCACAGACAACTTTCATATTTACATATCTTTCATGGCAGTGCAAATTTTCATGTTACCGATTCTTAGATGGGATTTAAAAAAATATGTAAATAGGAATCTGAATGGAATGTTTTTTTGAAGCCAGTGCACCAGTTTCCTCGCGTGCTGCCGCCAGTCCCTCTGACAGCGACAGGAACAGAAATGAACAAACCATCTAATGACAACAACACAACAAATAACAAATACAATCCTTAGTAACAACACACTCACATGAGATGAGACAACAATTCACAAGTTTATAATACACACATGCTTGCTCAGTCTGCCCTCTGTCTCTCTCTCTCTCTCTCTCACACACACACACACACACACACTCACATAATTTAATCATGAATCACCCAACACAAAATATGGACGATCAGAACGAGAGATGGAGCATGCAACTCAATGGATTATGCACATGAATGACTCAATGGTGAGAGGAGGATATAGGTGACATATACTGTAGCTAACTATTAGCTTTTTCTGTCTCTCACACACTCACACAAGCCGACACCTGACTGAATCACAGTTGTGTGTTGGAGTCACACACCATCTGTTTGTCTTGCCTTCAGTCTGTCGGTCACCGCTCTGATTTATTCTCCTGTCTGCGTTTTTTTTCTCTCTCTCTCATTTATAACAGAGAGGGAAGAGTTGTGGGCTCGCAGGTTTCGGCCTCTTCAACTGTTATGAGCTTTAAACCAGAAACAGAAAACTCAGGGTTTTCTCGTCTGTGTTGGTGCGTGTGTCTTTAGGGTTGATAATAAATATTACAGCGACGTGAATACAGAGAGCTGGAGTGCTCTTAGTGAAGCAAGTGGCCGTGAGAAGTACAAAGGAGAGGGAAGAGGGGGACGATGGATGACTTCATGAATGTAGACCATCATGCTTCTGTTGCTAATTCATAAAAATGGGTCATACTAACGTACACCAACTGCACGAAGCTGTGCGCAAATGGCAATTGCATGTACAAAAGTGTTTTTTCTGAAGCCTACATGAATTTACAAGTCTGCACATCTCTATGTTTGCAGTTACATATGTGTGAAACCAAAAGATAAAAGCAGACGTTATAGGTCTGTACATTCTGCTCAGGGAAATAGGTTGTGATGGTCTGAACTGAGCGAGCAACCTACTCCAGGCAGCAAAGTGCCTGTAAGTGTTTGAATGCAAGGTCCAGAGAAGTCAACGTTCTAAATGCAACTCTCGTAGTAGGTCACTGAGGCTCCATGCATGGTGAATAGTTTGTGGAAGCTTTCAGCGCTTTACTGGCAAAAAGATTTTAGCTATTTTTAAACCAGGGATGTGAAAATTCAGGAAAAGGGTCATTTCTGAGTCATGGTTTGTTACGTTGAGTTCTGCAAACGGGTGAGAAACATATTCACTTGCCATTGTAAGTGTAACAATAACAGGATTTGACTTTGAGTAGTCTATGATTATTCCAGCATGTTTACATAGACGGAGAGGAAATGTGAAAATATAGTGTCAGGAACTTGGCGCCTACTTCTCAAAGAAGCTTAGAATTAATCTAAAAGGGGAACTGGGGAAATATTATTTCTCCCTGTGAAGTTAATACTCTTTCACATGGGGGAGAAGAAAGGGGGATGGTTGGGGGAGAAATTAGAAAGTGTCGGGGAGAACGAGGAAAGAGGGAGGATCACTAACGAGACGATTAGGGGAAAAGTATGACGTGCGGGAGAGAATGAGACCGTAATATGGCAGAAGAGTGTGAAGCTGCAGAGTGGAGGGGAGAGATAATGGGCTGTGAGGCTTCCACCCTTTCTTTCCAGCCAAGAGCAGTGCAGGCTTAGTATGGAGTGGATGTGAGTGCAAAGCCTGGAATTATCTCCGTTTGAGAAACACACATGCTCAGCTCGTTGTGTAAAACTAAAATTTAAATGTTGTTACACTGAGGTCGGAACTGCACGACATGGTTGATTTGTGGAGGCTGAGGATTGATGGAGAAAAGTGGGTGGAAGCAAAACGACAAACATTTCCAGTTTAATCTATGCTGTCCCACTTCCTTTGTGCGGACGACTGTGGAAGCTCCACTGCACCTTGACCTCCTCTCAGTCCCTGCAACCCCAATTTGATCTGTTTCCTGTCGCCTGGGTTGACCTTTATATCACATCAATACAACCTCATCACTGATGGAATCACAAGCCTGAGGGCCAAAATCTCCAGCGTCAAATGCATCACGAGTCTGAAGCAAGAGATTCATTCTTTACACCGCGCTGGTTTTAGTGTACATGGTGGAGTCCGACCAATTTATCGGCCGATATGAGCCTTTCACAGACATATCGGCTTTTATGTTTGTCGATATGCACTGATATGAAAACTTTTATTGTACAGAATAAACAAAGCATTTCTGTTGTCAAGTACGTAAAATAAATATGTTTATTTTCAAAATTTAGGTTATATATATTTGGTTGTGTCTGTTAACTTTTATTTATAGTTATTCATTCGAAAGTTTATGGTTACTGTAAAAAATCAAGCCTCGATTACATTACTTTGTAAAACTGGTTTGACAACATTGTAGGAATAAATGCCAATTTAAAAAATATACTTATCGGCAGATATATCAGTATTCAACATCTGTCAGGCTCTAGTATCGTCACTCGTAAACACAGCCACACAAACTCAGTTATGCAAAAGTAATTTACAATCACTCTTTGCGCTCTTTTAAAATGTATTGACTTCAGCCACATTCTTGCTTCCTATACCCTAAGAAAGAGTTGTGCCTGCACCAATAAATATCTAAATAACTACAAAATAAATCGCAGCTACATCTGCTCTCAGGGAGAACAATGTATGCACACACTGAGTTTTCAATCGGTCCAAATGCTTTAGAAATACACGAGACACGTGCAGGCTGGAGCCCATACGAAGGCATCACAGGTCCACATATCTACACAGTGAGGGTGACGTGAACTGAACGTGTGAGTGTTTGTTCACGATGGAGTGGGATCTAAATCAGCGACAGGCTTAGGAGGCTCCTGCAAATTAAAGAGCGGCTGTTGGGATTGAGGCTGATATTAAAAGCTCACCATCACTGTCAAGGACTGGATTAACACATACTTGATCTTGAACTCACACGCCCACACACACACACACACGTACATGAACTCAACCTCTCTAAAGTGAGATTCAAGGTTAACTGGTTGACTTGCATGCTCCTGCTCTGCACAGCAGTATTTTACAGTAACATCAAGATTTACAGTCCACACAGCGAGTTTGTATCTCAGATCCTTTCCTCATTGTTCGCTACAGAAAATAGATTTACTTTTGATGTTTAAACACATTTGTTTTTAAACCCAGACCAATAACTGGCTGCAATAATCAAATATACTAGTATAAAACTGTTTTTCTAAAACTTTCACAGAGTAGCACATGTACAAAATGACACAACTTGATAAAAAAAAAAGTCGTCCCTGATCAAAGGATCCGTAATGTCTGGGTCTTTCCTTTATGCTAACATGCAGAAAAGCACTGCCTGGTAGCTAACAGGGGATGCTAACCCTCTTTTTAGCAGAATAAAATGTTGAAGGTTGAAGCACAAAGCCAATTGTCAGTCTCAGTCTCATCTTTAGATTAGATTTTGCACAAACCGCAGACTGACAGATGGGGTCGAATGGAAAAGTCAGTGATGGCATAATTCGCTGTTGAGCTACCAAAGGCAGAGAGAGTTCTGCACGAAGAGCTTTACGTCAGCATCTGTGGGAATGTGACAGAACATCAGCACGAAAGGGGGGAATTTGCCCTTTAAGTCAAATTAACATAAAATTTGTAACATAAGTGGGTCTTAACATGAGCCTGCCAGTCTTGGACTCCATGGCAGCACTGCATGAGGTCAAAGGTCAACACTTTGTCCCTTTCTGAGACATTATAGATGCTGGGATGTTGTGGTTCCTTCGTATTCTAACAACTCTAAGATGTAGTCGGCCTATGCTCAGTCACAGCTTTGTCCTTTTCCTGAGAACATAAAGGGAATGTGTTATAGATTTAGTGTGACTAAATGTAAAGGATTAGTGTGTGTGTGTGTCCGTGTATTACCCGGCGTTGGCTGAGGCTGCCTGGGCTGGTCGGGGAGGGGCTGGGAGATTTTCCCGAATGAGGAGTGGAGAGCTGACTGGCCGGCGTCCCGTTCACTGGAGGGAGAAGGGCGAGAGAGGAAATGGAGCAGGGTGAGACCAGGAGAGAAATATTGAAATAGATGATCCTTTCAGGGTGAATCCACATTTTCTGGAACAGCTATATTTCCGAGTGTCTGGCAGCAGCCCACACTTCCTCTCCTCAGCATCCATCCATTCACACGAGTGAGGCAGAGGAGGAAGAGGAGGAGAGGAGGGGGAGTAAATGAAAAGAGCACTGAAGTCCACACTGCTCTTTTTTTTTTATTTCAGCCAAACTATAAATCCTATGTGCATCTAACAATCACAGCACGCTCTATGCATATACAGGCTGTCCTGATTTTCACCACTTCCCCCTCTGTTAAATGCACTTGTGACCTCTCAGCCTGATCCACTTCTTCCAGCTGCGGCACGGCACAAAAACCCAGCGGCAACACCTCATTATTAAACAGGAACATCGGATTAATCAACGCTGCCCCTGAATCCTGTGTGTGCAGTCGAGCACAAGTCAGACACCGAGCATCACATGCAGCAGAATCACTGACCTGCACTCAGAACACCAGCCTGTTTGTCATCCGACTGAAAACATGGGTCATTTTCTCTTGGCTGTACCAAACACTGCCTCACCTCATGTCAACCCAAGGCTGCCTTGCCTGAACCACTGGTCTATGAAGCTGCAGGGAGACAATGATCAACAAAGCAGTTGCATTATGGATCCTCATTTTATCCAAATAAATAAAAGATCCAGTGTTTATTTCTTTTTAAATCACCAGTCATCTCCTAGTCTATTTTTTTAATATGATGTTATCATGTATTAGCCTACAGCATATTAAACAACAGGGTTTTCTTGTTTCCTTTTATATGCATTAAATTCACATTATAAGTCAAAGCCAATGACATTTCCAGAGCTCCAACCGTCACTGTGTACTGTTAATTATTCCCCTGCAGAGATCAGACAACTTTGTGCATTATTCAGGACAAAGAGGATGAAGCCTGTGCACAGCAGACTGAAATAACATCTGCTGCCATTGCACTACACGAGTGTGTTGTTTTACTGAAAAACGAAGTAGGCCAATGCAATAAACTGCCTTTGTTTCTCCCCTTCCCAGACATCTCCATTGATGAAATTCAGCATCAGCGTTACGCACACGGACAGACACTCCTCCGGGTTACACAACGGAACAACATTAACATTTCAACGCATCTCTCATTGACATTATAGTACTACACGATCACACAGTTGCTGGAATTCAAAAACACACCGGCGGCGACACATGTATGTCCGAGGGAACAGATATGAGCAAGGACGCGTGAAGTTTACGCGTTCGTCCGAGGGAATATGACAGAAGCCGCTGAACGTGTAATGATCCTACCTTCCTCTTCCAGCATGACGGAAAACACAGTGATAATCCAGAGATGTGAACAGAGGAGAAGGAGGAGATGATGGACAGCACCTCTGCACGAGCTCCGTCCAAGGGTGATAGTAAACTGTGGTGAATGGAAGAGAAGGAGCAGCGCTGTACTACACCGGAGAGGCGGGGAGGAGGGATGCTTGCGCAAAGGCTGACGCTCACCGGAGAGAGGCGGGGGAGGGAGGGAGAGAGGGAGAGAGAGAGAGCGAGAGAGAGAGAGCATGGCACTGTGTTGTCCAAACATCCCCAAAGCATCGCTGCAACTCTGCTCTGCATTTCAGGCTTGTTTTTCTAACTCCTGCAGCCCTGCACTGACTGACTCATACAATGAAGCCTTGAAGCTGAGAGATGGTCAATAATCTGAAACATGAGTGGCCGCACACACGTGTTGGATAAAAAATGATCAACCAACTATAACCAGTTTGGAGATGTCCAGGTGTTAAAATGTGGTGCAGCGAGACACTGTGGATAAAAGCGATTGCCAGGTGACCATGTGTCTGATGGTTTTGCATCGGCTGTAGAGGAGCTGAGGTGGATTTGATGACGACTGCAAGCAATATAAGGTAGCACTTCTTTCTATGAGGGACATTCAGGGTTCAGTATCTTGCCCAAGGACACTTCGGCATGCAGATGAGGAAGACTAGGATTGAACTGCTGACCCTCTGGTAAGAGGATGACCACTCTACCCCCTCAGCCACAGCCGCCCCCTCTGGCTGGTGTGTTTCAGCTGAACTAGCTGTGAATACAGGACAGCACCTTATGTTTCTGCTTGTCTCCAGCTGTACCGTGTGTTTGATGATCGGCCTAAGCATCATAACATGGCCTCACAATGAGATGCAGAGTCGAACACAACACCTTCAACTCAATCCAAGCATTTAAATGCCAAAACTAATCACTGAGTACTTCTGAAGCTTCGCAGTACTTCATTAGTATTTGGTCATAAGCCAAAGTAAAGCGCAAATTAAAATCTTAATGTTGATCCAGCAGCTGATGACATTTCACTCAAAATCCCAAATGCCAAACTCAAGGTGGCGCTAGAGGAAAAGACAGGGTGTTGTTACAAGTCATAAGCATTCATCCTCTGGAGACCATGAATGTCTGCACAAGACGTCATAGCAATCCATCCAGTAGCTGTTAGGATATTTCAGTCTGAACTAAAGTGGTGGAGCAACATTAACTGAGAACTGTGATTCCATAGTGTGACCAACAAATGCAACACTAGCACCATGAAACAACACAGAGGCAGCAGTGCATCTTTTCATTCATAAAAAAAATTACACAGGAGTCTCTGGAAAGATAAATAAATTCTGGATCATCTTTAACAGTGATAAATCAGCCGGATGCAGTTTTTTTCATCTCCATCTTGGAAAAGACTTAATACATAACAGCCTCAATGGATTAATGAGTCTTGATTACCAGTCAATCACACCCTTCACTATACATCTCATCATATTATCATATATGTTCAAGGTCGCACAAGTAAATAATCACACAGTTATTTTAAGAACTGCATCTCACCACACACATACACTCTGTTTACTGTATACTCTCATTCATTAAAAACACATTTGGATCTTTATATAAACATTCGATGAAATATGGAAGATAATGCATAGTCTCAATGAAGTCTGTCAAAAGAAAACGTGGGAAATTCAACAAACTAAAACGAGCAGGTTTAGTAGAAATATACACCCCAAGACAAACAGAAAGTTTTGAGACATCTTGTCCTAAAAAAAAAGGAGCCTTACATCTCAAATTCATTAAAACTTCAGTTTCATAAACTCAAACCTGCCTTGAGGCATGTTTTAATCTCACCCTTACAACAAATATCAATACTGCCCTAGCCATGAATTAGTTTTTCCTTGCAGCCTCTATTTCATACACTCCCTGTGCTCATCTGGTTTGTACTGTGTAGGTTTCTATAGCGAAGAAAAGTTGGCGAAAGCAGCAAACCTGGTGCGATCACAGCTCAGAGAGTGTCACAGCAGCATTGCTGGAGACGCACAGGATTTATTTGTTGGTCGTCTGCCCCGTGCACTTCCACGTAAAGTCGTCTGGTGCTGCTTGTGACAGAGAGACAATGATGAGACACTGAAGTATCAGCGTGACGCCCATTGGCAGCATCTGTAGCCCTCTGTTAAAATTAGCTGACATGGGGCCTCAGAGGAGAGCAGGGAGACAGATGGTGGAACGCGGCGAGAAACTATGTATGAGTGCAAATTTGTTTTCTCACATTATTCTGGTTGTGTGTGTGTAGAGAGCAGACACTGAGCCGGGGTTGTGAGATCAGAGTGATGACAGTGTCAGGCAGTCACACAAGAACCTGCCCACACCCGCTCACACGTATACATACACAGAACTAAGAGGACGTATACCAGCACATCAGATCATCTACAGCGTGAGGGTGGATATCTGGCATTTCTTTCAACAGTGTCTTTTTGTTACAGTGATATTTCAAATGAGATGGAAATGCTAAAAAAAAGTAAAGATGTTATTTGTATCTTAAGAATTAATCAGATAAATATACACATTTTCAGACACTTAGAGGCTCTTAATTTATATCACAACCAGTACTTGATGAGTAATGATGATTAAGACTCATGATTCACTGACTGAGAGCCACAGTGTGATTCACCTCCCAAACATACAACACACAAGTCTTAATGCTTTAATGTTTGTCAATATAAAAAATGACCTTGAGGAAAATTCTGGGCTATAGGAAGCAGCCTGATAACAATTATTTGACTTATTACTGTGTTTCTAAAATGATTCTGCCTGTGAATTGAAACAAAAGAGCAGAAACCCAAACCTTTACTTTCTGTAGGATGGTTTTCTTTTGGAAAATATGAGGTTAGGTTAAATATCTCAATAAGTTTGCACAAACTCCAAGGCCCAACAGTTTCCTTAAATTCTATCCAGCTCCGCTGAATTTTACACACTCGTAGATATCAGTTCTATCAATGTGCCAGATTTCATGTCAAGTCAGAAGATTCTGGAACTGCCGCCCGATCCCATTCTGCGTCAAGATTTAAGGGGTTCTTCCCTGACAAATACAAAATCCTTCCATCAAGTTTCATGGAAATCTGTTTCACAATTTTTGAAGAATCTTGCTCACAAACAAACAAACAAACACACAAAACGGACAGGGGTGAAAACATAACCTCCTTGCTGGTGGCAATTATCTTTCAATTTGTCGTCTGAATCAATTTGGATCCAACTGTGTCCAAATAAAGAAGTAAATTCTACTGCAAACACATTTTAATAATATTATGTATGCAGGGCGAATATTTATGATTATATATTTAATTTTGTGTGTGTCTACAAGTGTGCAACTGTCTCTCAGTAGTGTCGAGGTCTCAGCTGCAAACACACACAATGCGAAGCGGCCAGACACGCAGAGGGACACCAGGTGGTGTTTGACAGCGTGTTGTGTTAAAATCTCTCTGTCTGTCCTTAACTGACTCAGACATCATTTACACATCACATCTTCTCTGTGCAGCTCCTGCAGCCAAGATTATTACATGTGATGAAGACTTTTCTTCATAAGCGTGTGTGTTGGCTGAAATCTTATATCGGACTTGGAGGCTGCTTTCAGAAAAGCCTGAGATCTGCAGAGTTGTTTATTATCTTTAAATCTCTGAGTGTGGATGAGAAATAATAAGATTCACTGGTGCTGGTTTCTAAACATCACAAAAATAGACAGAGCTTTAATTGTCTGGTGTCGAATACGTTTAACTTCACTGCCCAAATCGTAAATAAATGAGTTTGTTTTGTGTGCAGCTGAGATTAAATAACCAAATAATTAATGGAATCATTAATTAACTTCTGTCCGCAGAGTAAATTTTCTTAAAACACAGGATTAGTTTGGTATGTGGTGCAAACCAGACTTCACTGTCAGATTTAGTTCAAGGTGAATGTCTCCTCCTTCAATGTTGTCTAACTGAATGTATTCATTTCTCTCCAACAGTTTAGTTGAACATTAAATGTGTACGTGACCATGTAACTTGAATTAACTTTTACAGATGCATCTTGGGAAACAGGCGAGTAAACATGTTTTGGGGAAAGAGGAAAAAGAGACTTGAAAAACTAGAAGTCATCAACAACAACATCATGAATGCTTGATTACATTTAATTCCAGAAGATGAGGTTGGAGAGTTTGTGCAGTCGACAAACTTTCTCATTGTTGGTTAATCTATTTATTAGTTTTTTGATTAATTGACTAAATGTAAATGTTTAGTCAATAGACTTCCAGAAAACAGTGAAAATCCTATTTTCTTTCCAACTTTCCAATTGCTTTGTTTAGTCAAGTTGAATTTAAAATTATACACAACAGAGAAAAGTTGCAGGTCGTCACTTCTGAGAAGCTAAACCCATCTATATTTGGTATTTTTGCATTTATCTGAAATTAGGATTAATTTTGCGTAGATTAGCTAATTAATTAACTGACTAATCCTTTCAGCAATGGTTTGACAGGATAAGAAACAATTTTAATTGTTCTGACAAAACTCAACTCAACTCAGAGTTTGTCTAATATTGAATAAATTCCACACGTGTATCACAAGTGTAAAGGAAAGTCTGACATCATCATCATAAACTTGTAAACTGTAAACAACTGTAACACAGTGAATCTGTTCAGAAATCTCTAATTTCCTTCCCACATACGTGAGGTATTCTGCTCTATCACATCTAAATGCTTTTTATGTTCATCATTAGTTTTGAGTCAAGATCTCAGTGAGATCAAAGTTAAGGATCCATCAGTTTCTCTTATCTCTCGTCGCTCCAACAACACAACTCTCCGGGTGCAAACTGACGATGTTTTGGGGACTGAATACAAAACGCGGTACAGAACTGTCGACAGCAATCTGTGGGCATGTGATGATGTTTGTGGCTGAAGCGGCGCCTGCAGGGAAACATCTCTCAGGAAGGTCTGACTCAGGGTTCCAGCGAGGACCGAGCATCAGCCAGCTCCGTCCGTTCTCCGCCGCAGGCCACTTCCCCGGAAGTCACTGCCAAATATGGCTGTCACAGACTATTGTGTCTGAAGCTACATGCTCCTACTGTGCTATGTTTCTATGGCAACCAAGACGAGTCAGTCTTATCTCTACCTCTCTCCACACACACACACACACACACACACGCACACGCACACGCACACGCACACGCACACGCACACACACACACAAACACACACACACACACACACACACACTTTAATTCCAGACTTGCTTCAGCCGACAAGATCAGATCGCGCATGACTCACTCTCATAACCTTTTCCCCAAAGTTTTCAAGCCGTCAACATCCAGAACTTTCTCTCCTCGTCCCAGTTGTTTCTCTCCACCACCTTGCTTTTCACTGCCACCTCACAACTCAGCACAAAACAACAACAACTACAGGTTTTCATCATAGGACATATATATATATATATATATATATATATAAGAAGCGTGTGTGTCTGTGTGTGTCCGTGCGTGTCCGTGCCTCAGCTGCAGGTGGACTTGCATCCTTCTGGGGAATTTCTGTGCGTTGCATCACCAAATTGAATTATCCCCAACCCTAACGTGTCCATGCACTCCAATCACAGAAATGATGATAGTGAGAATGCGCAGTCAAGGGCGCTGTTGCATAACTGGGCATTCTTTTCATGCAGCCACAACACAAGCTGTGCAATCGGGAAAAAGAACAACCAGCTATTTGGTGAAGCTCAGAGCAGATCGCTAAGTCCTCAGCAGCTTTTGTGTTTGCCACACACAGAGCTGCGTTCAGCTGTTTCAATTTTTCCTGTGTTGTGGCCTGGATTTTTTTATTCTTGCATCAAAAGACATTTGTGGCTTTTTTATTATCAGCCATAAATATGGTGTTCCACAGGGTTCAGTCCTTGGCCCCCCCTTTCTACTTACTTCCTCTTGGCCATATCTTCCGTAAATTAATAATTACTTTCTATTGCTATGCAGATGACACCCAACACCTCATCTATCATTCACTATTTAAAACTCTTAGTTTCTCCCTCCCCTCAGGTTAAGAGTCTGGGTGTCATCCTTGACAGCACTCTATCTTTCCAAGCCCACATCAATAATGTTACCCGGTCCGCATACTTTCACCTACGCAACATTAATCATCTCCGCCCATCCCTCACGCCCAACACCACTGCCATTCTCATCCACACCCTTGTTACACCGTATTGATTACTGTAATTCCCTTCTTTTTGGTCTCCGTAATAAATGCCTTCATAAACTTCTATTAGTCCAGAACTCTGCCGTTCGCATTATTTCCAGAACCCCCTCCGTTAATCACATCACTCCTGTCCCTCAGCAGCTTCACTGGCTCCTGGTCAAACACCACATTGTTTTTAAGATTCTGCTCCTCACCTAAGGCCATCCACAAACTCACTCTGAACTCCTGCATGTTGACACACCCTCAGTTCTTCTTCTTCCATTCACCTCACTTTACCACCTGACCGTTTGATCACCATGGGATCTAGAGCCTTCAGCCGCTCTGCCCCCCCACCTCTGGAACTCCCTCCCACCAAACATTCGCAACACTGACTCTCTGTCCATTTTTACATCATGTAAAAATCTGCTGTGTAAGGTGACCTTGAGTGCTCTGAAAATAAATAAAATGTATTATTATGTATTATTATAAACAATGCAGTAGCCCCATAGCAAGCTCTCACCATTTTATTGCATTATTTTTGTATATCAGGTGAATAGCGGCTGGTGGGGAGCTGCAGGATTGCATCATCAACATCTTCCCCTCTTCTTTCCCTCTCATCTTCATTCCCGCTCCCTCGCTCTCTTTATTTTTACCTCTCTGTTTGCCTTTTCTCCATTCCCTTGTGAAATCGTTCTCATTTGAATTAATAGATTCTGAATGCAACAAGACTCAGCTTACACATGTACACGTACACACAGTTGACACTGCGAGACACTCCACACACTGAGCGCTGATTTCTTCACAGCGTGTATACATACTGTTTTCAGAGTCTGCAACACTGATTGAGTAATGAGCTTGAAAACACTAAGCAGTCACATGAGGATGTATTAAGACGCAAACAAGTCCCAAGTGTGTCCATTAGGACTGTGAGGCTGGACACACTCCTCATGCAAAGACTCACATACACCAGGAAACACAGACTCAATGAGAAGCAGGAGGTTACACACTGTAAATACCCTAATAACTCAATGTAACTTAGTTCATCTCAATAAGATGCAGATTGTGTCTCTAATCTTATTGGTCGTAAAATGAAATGCATTTCTACAGTGTATGACATCATTTTCTGAATTCATGGTGTCGTAAATGATTAATCAGTCTGTAATCTTCGGGTCGTCTCTTTAGTCCCACAGGATGCACAGATACCTCAAAAAAAAAAGCTTTGAACTAAGCAATCTTTATTTTTTTCCAGCTTCTTTGCAACCTCTTAATTTTATGAACAATATAAACTTTGGATTAAATCTTATCTGTGGAGATAAATGACCATATTCTTGTTGTCCTTGACCTTTAACAGATCATCAGGAGATACCCTCGCAAATAATATCTAACTATACTCCCACATGCACACACAGACACACACAGGGGCGAAAGCAATACCCTTAGCCAACACGCATGCAGGGTTAATATCTGTCAGGCCAATTAAACCATACAAAATTCCATTAAGGGATTGGAGGGGAGGAGGAGACAAAGGAAGAAACTTAATTGAATTGTCTTACAGGATGCAGGAGACTTGCTGCGTCGTGTTTGGACGACTGTTCTGGGGGAGCCTCTGGTCAGAGAGCCAGACATCTTCCCATAGTTCACCGACTTCATCATACGACACTCTGCAAAAGAACATGGACGAAACACGGATTTGTTCAGAATGTATTTGAAAACCAGAGATTCCCTCACATTTGTTTATTCATCCACTCAAATATTCTACAAAACTTGGAGTAAGAAAGCTGCTGCACTCCTGCTGCTGGTAAACACAAACACAGGCACTGAAGGAACGATCATTAGAGTGTAACACTGTGACATGACATTTTTGATATCGTGTTTAGTGACACACAACTTTAATCTACAATAACAATTTAGCATCTTGAAACACACAAAACACAGATCTGTTGCACTGAAATTCAAATTAATATCATTATATAGTTTACAAACCAAGTACTGTTTTAATATTTTGATTTATTCGGACCTTTAGTCAAGAAAACACCAAACCACTCATGCATCAACACAGCTGTTTTAGTTTTTTTACCTGTAGGTCGCCTGCAAAAATTAGCTCTGACCTTCCCTGGGCTTTTTTATTGTGGTGTTGCAAGAACAACAGCAATGGCTGACAATTTGATGGCGCATGCACGCACGCACACATGCACACACACACACACCCTGCCTCCTTTATCCCCAAAACTTTTTTTCCTCTCCTGCTCATTAACCAAACCCCATTATAGCTCATTGTTATTTTACACCAGCAGGAAGGAGAAATTATACACAGTCTGGCATTTGTCTTCAGCTGCATATATGAGTGCAGGGGGGGCATGTCTCTGTGTGTGTGTGTGTGTGTGTGTGTGTGTGTGTGTGTGTGTGTGTGTGTGTGTGTGTGTGTGTGTGTGTGTGTGTGTGTTATGAGCTTGTGTGGCAGTCATTGTGGCCCAGTGAGTAATGTACAATGCAGAGTGTTAACATGATGACAGTGTGCCAGAGCTGAGGCAGAGGCGATAATTATAGTGATGCTGAGAGGAGGCAGAGTTGTCTGCAGCTCTGACTGCGACTGTCTCTCTGCTTCGTTTGCCGCTCTGCTTTTCTGTCAGTGTGTTGCTGCCTCCTGTGCCTCCTGTTCCCTGTGCTCCAGGACATGAGGCATGAGGAGGTGTCAAAATGAGCTCTATGTCCCAGAGGACGTAGAAAAAATATAATGTCTGTGTGTGTGTGGTTCAGGTATTACTCATGTTGATGCTGTTTACACAGTCACATTATGGGGACTTGTGTTCCGTATGGGGACAGAAAGCAAGTCCACTTTATGTAAGTCATTAAATTTAAGGTGAAGACATTTTTTAAGGTTTAGGTTAATGTAAATATTATAAGTTATTTTCAGACAAGGTCATTTAATCTTAATATAAGTTTTGTGTGTCCGTCACATTAATGTTTCCAGCACTGACAGTGGGACAACGCCAGTAAATGTCAAAAAAGAGGGTGAGTCCCAAAAAGACAAAGGCCAGGTTTAACAAACAGATTTGTCAAAGCACCTGAAAACTGTGAGCAAAAGCTTGGTCCTTCAGCTTCAATGGCCTTATGAGAACAAAGTAGCTCTGTGCCTGCACCCCCTCTTTTCCTTTAGACAACAAACCACTTACGAAGACAATCATCAGTAACTAATGAAAGTGCAGATACCCTGGAAACATGGTCTTTGAATGTCTTGTTGCGTGTAGGAGGCTGTTTTATGGACTTTATCAAGAGAGGGGAGGGTTACCAAAGGGAATCTGGCTAATGGAAGCAACTAGCCATTATATTTTGCAAATGTAAGGAGAGTAAAGGGGCAGAGAGTAAGGGAGGGGGGAGAAAGGGAGACAAAAAGAGGGAAGAGGTGGGCACCAGCGATGCCCGTGGGATGGATATTATTATTAAATTGCTGAAAGGACACAGAGGGGAACAAATGAATTGAAAAAAACAACCTTTGAACAAAAGCCTTGGCACACTCATTCAAGTGGGAGACAGGAGGAGAGAGACAGGAGGATGAGAATGCAGATGAGGGCTAAATGGCAGGAGTCTTCTGTGACAGCAGTGCAGGAGAAATGGGGGAGACAGAAACGCAGGTGGGTGAAGTGAGGACAAGCCACATCCAGACAACAGTGGAAAGACAAAGAGAAAGGAGGAGGAACAATGATACAATAGGTGAGGAAGGCTTTGGAATAAAGACACAGGAGATGAGAGGAGCGGTGAGAGGTGATGGAGCGTAATGAACTGGACAGTCCTCACAGTGCTCTGCCACCTGAACCAGGGAGACGAAGCACATGCAGGGCAGACAGGGTGATGGGTGGAGACGGGACATGATGATCTTTTTTCGTCAACAAGGAGAGAATATGTGGCCAATATGGAGGCCATATTAATGCTGTGTGTGTGTGTGTGTGTGTGTGTGTGTGTGTGTGGTGAGTTGTGTAACAGTATCTCATTTTGTGTGTGTGCATAATGAGGTTTGTATATGTGTAAAAGAATCTGCAGATGTGTATGTATTGTGATAGATCTGTGAATGCGTAGATAAATCCTATATCTCTTTTACACCAAAATTAGCAAGAGTACCTGGGTTTTTATTAAAATGCAGGTAAAAACAAGCTGATGACTCCTCAGTATCAGTAGAGAAGTTTGACTTTTGTTTTGTGTTTGTATAACGTTTAATGTCATTGAACACTGAAGTGCTCTCTCCCTTCGCTGTCTTGTCAAATTAGCGTATTCACCCAGGTGTCATGTTTCCAGTGGAATCATCAGTGTCTGAAGTGTTTTGCTCATCAGATGCTTCAGGCCATGCAATCTCTTATTTTACATGTGATATTTGCAGCATTTCTTCTGTAGCACATCGGCAAATGCGTTTAGGGGTCTGCACAATAGCCACAATGTTTTTTATGGCAAGCAAGGTGGCCATTAATGTTATTTTTCTCATGCATTTTACTGCATGATACAGTTACACAACTCGTCACACATACACAAACTTATATTGGCCCTGTAGAGAACCCAAGAGAGGCGAACCAATGTGAAATGTGAGTGGCCTCACCGCCTTCGTCCAGCATCAGGTCATCCTGGTAGCGGAACTTCTCCGGTCCACACGCAACAAAAATGTCTTCATCCCCGAAGAAGTCCTGCAAACATGACACCTGGAAACAAAGACACGCAAATGACTTCAGTTATTACTTACACAGACACACACATTCACCTCTGGTAGCTGCAGAAAGCAATGTCAGCATTCCACTGTTGGGGACTGAACGCTTTGTTCACAGACACTTTTGTCTGCAGAGATTTAAAGTTCCTCTCCAGGGAAAATCAAGTTTATAAATATGTTACTGTGCCCCCCCTCCCCCTTAAGCATTTTATATGATAAAAGCCAGGGGGGGGGGCATATTTGCATATTCATTGAACCCAAACATGACATGAAGAAGGAAGGTGGAGAGTCATATTTAATTCCAGGGGACTGATGCTGTGAATGCATAAAGGACATTAACTATATTCTGTGTTGCGTTCTGCACATTGTCACAAAAATCATCTTTCCTTTCCTGTACTCAGGTGAAGTCACACTGCACTCTGAGCCCAAGGAGACAGACAAGAAAAATACTGATTGTCTATGTGTTTTTGTTTCCTCGTTTGTGTCTGTGAATAACCAAACAAGTCCCCGAGCTGCAGGTCTGTGTCTTTTCTGCGCTTTATCAGTCCATCAGCGACCATATCGAGACCTCGCTGACTCACTAATTTGCTAATGCGCTGCGGTACATTCACCGGATGTCAAGAGAGGTGGGTCTGTTCCCTGAAACACCAGCGTCTCATGAATGGTAATGAATTGTAAAGAGAAAGAAACCTAAGAGCAGAGAGGGAGACATGAACAACACAGAGAGCGAGAGTGTGTGAGGCAGAGAGAGGTTAACTCTATAAGCTATCTGACTCACAGAGACAAAGCCGTCCCTCTGACTCACTGTCGTTCTTTGACTGACTCCATGCTGTGACGCTAATGCCAAACGTACAGGGACACGCTGACAGGGATTATGTTAAAAACATTAAAACACTGAGTCACTAAACACAACACGACAGGAGCTGGATCAATAAAGAAGAAGGGTCCTCTGGAAAGAGGGTCTTCAGAATCTTGCATATTTTGCCTGGAGGTGCCTGATTAATTCACTATTCCAAACCTAAGCTCCTAATCTGTTCATTTTGTCAGCTCAAGACAGATGTTATTAATTTTTTTATCCACAGAAAAGTCTCTGCACTAAGGTGTTTATGATGACAAATTGGCAAAGCTGCTGTTCATTATTTTCTGTTTGATTTAGTTAGCTGCTGATTCCATATCTGATCCTAACTCAGCACGATTTACACAAATAACTTTAATTACACCCCACAGGCCAAGCATCACATTTCAATCCGAAGACATCAATATCCCAAATTATATTTCCCGATGGGCAGAATAGGATTAATGGGCAGACAATAGTTTATTCATCCTCCATGAAGAATCCCTCCCCCAAAAAACCTATTAAGAGCTATTACAGTTTCAGTGGCACGCCTGGAGTTAACACACAAACAAAAAGCTACCGCTGCTGTGTTTTCATGGCAATTACCGCCAAAGAATCCATTTAGATTTTTATTAGGCAGCGATCAACACCCCAAAAGAAAAGTCACAGCTGATATAACAGCATTATCAACAAAATACCCAGTAAAGAGCAAAGAGGCCATTCTCTCTCTCTCTCTCTCTCTCTCTCTCTCTCTCTCTCTCTCTCTCTCTCTCTCTCCCTTTCCTGCTTTCCCCGACACAAGTTTAATCTCAGACTCAGACTCTCTGTGGAATATGGGCAGGTTTCATTTAACTTTTCAAATCAAGGCCGGGCGTCTGTGTGTGATTCTTCGTTCGTTTGGCCACACATCGCATGAGGACGCGTTTCTGCACACAAGGAGATTCAAGTTTCATAAAAGAGTGCATATTACCTTTTTCTCTGATGTCCCCTGATACCGCGTTACTGATTATTTCACAGACACGAGTGTCTCGAGTTCCTAACAAGATGGCTGTGATACAGATGCCGGTGCTATCAACACTTCCCCAGTGTGTCTGAGCCACTTCTATCTCTAATCACACTGTTTATTTATATCACTGTATTTTCACATTATTTTCATCTTTACCATCAATTTCATACTGCTGGCTGTTTCATAAACTACTTATAGACTCTGTTGCACACTGTGTCCACTGTGCACAATCTTTTGACTTGGAAAATATCATTAATAATGCTGTTTACTGTTCTTGGCCAAAAACTGCATATTAATCAGTAATTAAAATAATCAATAGTGCTCTGGTGCAAAGTAACCAGCTATTGACTTGTAATGGTTATTCCATTAATCAATTGACAATGATATAATTATTATGATTTTTTGTTGCCTGAGAAATCAAGGAAAATGTTTGAAAACATAATACTAAAGAAAGGAAAAAACTATTCCTGGCTCCTCCTCCTGATCAGGATCCACACTAGAATGGAATGGCTCCTTTCTTGGCTCATGCCCCACCCCTCCACAAAATTTCATGTGAGTCAGTTTAGAGGTTTGTGCGTAATCCTGGTCACAGACAAAAACATAACCTCCTTGGCAGAGGTATTAATCAACTGAAACTGGACTGCTGCTGCTGCTGGACTCAACCAAGAGGAGGCTGCTGTACAGAGGCTCTTTGAAGCTGCTCATCCTGATCTAGAAACTGTAGCACCAGAATACAGGGAGGAGAGTATAATCAGGAGGAGGTGGTGAGGACAACAGAGGAGGTGAGTCTAGGAAGGAGTCTTCATGTAGGACAGCCTCTGAAAGCACCACTGAGCTGAGGGTAAACTAATATGGAGCAACACACAAACACAACATACTGGGCTGTGTTACTGAGGAAGGGTGTGAAAAAGTATGGTTGCCATGGTGACAATGCCCTCTAGGCACTGGTGCATGGCTGGTGCGTGCCACCGATTCCACGGTGTGCAAACTGTGATAGAGCTCCATCATTCATAATTTATCTACTATGGGCACAATACTCCACAGAACTGTGTCATTCAGGCAAGTACACACCAAGGCATGCATACAAACGGCCTGGCTCTCATTGAAATACAACATCCCTTTGTTTCAAACAAGATGAGATCCTGAAATGCTCAAACAGACTGATGAATGATGAAGAGGAGAGGGAGCTGGTAAAGATGAAAAGAGACGAGGAACAACAACAACAAAACAGTCTGAGATGAAACCAAATCTCCAAATCCTCCGAGTTGCAGAGGACGCAAGCAGACAGAGAGAGAAAAGAGTAATCGATGAGGATGAGATCTATTCCTGACTGCTGCAGCTGCTCTGAGCCCAATGACAGAACAAGCTGCTTTGATGTCTCTGGTGCTGCGTTCACACAGAGAACAAGCGTCGTTACACAACATCCAGCGCTGCTAAAACAAGGGCGGGAGGAAACAAACAAAGAGGCAGCGAAAAAGAGCAACTATAATAAGATGATGAGGGGGATAAGAAGCAGAAGGCTTGGTATATTCATAACCCTTCTTACTCTAAGGGCAAGTCACAAGCATAACGTTAAATTTGATATTTAAGTTTAATTTAAAATCAACTGCAGGAGTCAGGCAGAGGGTTGACAGGTTTGAACAGGTTTGCGTATCAGATCTCACATGTCTGAGAAATCCTTCATCTTATCATCCTGCCACCACGACTGGTATCTGGAATATGATTGACATTTAACTTTATCTCACACTTGACAACAGTAATTACATAGAAAAGCTCAGACAAAAAAAAACATTGCTCCACGACTGGAGAGGTGTGACCGCCAAATATGTGACCATCATCCCCTCCTGAAAGGGTCTTATGCAATAAATCATAGACTATCTCTCAGTAAAACCATTTATACTCTCACTACGCCACCTAGTGTAGAAGCAAAGACCAGACACCTTCTAATCTACAGTGTCCATTTCTGTCTCTCCCTGGTTTGTTCTTCTGTCTTTCTTTCTTTAAGATTAAATCACATTTTCGGTCGGATACACGGAGCTGCACGTCACTTCATTTGCACATCATTACTGCAAAGGATCAGAAAACCGAGACAGAGTAAATGGTGACACCACATGGTGGCACTGTTGAATAACCACTCGCTGAGGAACCCAAAAGCCGACTTTGAGTCTGTTTGGTGTTTGTCAGGAGGGATGACTGTCCAGATTTTTAGTTTGTGTTCTCGAGGACACGCAGGAGACCAACAAAAAAAAGGCTGACAAAGACACAACAGATATAAAGTAGACACTATCTCACCCTTTATGAAAACACAAACACTCTCATATGTCCATACACGCTCTCACTGGTTATTTATCCAGTCTCACATGCAGAAATCTCTAGACAGCTAGAGTGATGGTGCAAAAATTTTCATTTAACCACCGTGTCTGGTCATTTCCAGAAGTTCCCGTGAGTCCGCTGGTGAACAAACGACACTGTTTAGCTCTGTCTCCATGTTACACTTTATTTTTGGACTCTTCTATCAGGACCCTGATTCACACAGCACTGTGCATGTGAGCAAGTCTTTGTTTTCACCTGTACAAAATAACCAACAGATTTGAAATATAAATAATTTGTGGTTATAATTAGTGCTATAATAATTGTTTTTTTAAATTTCATAGTCATTTATTAAGAAAAATGAAAAATATGTTTCAGTTCCAGTTTTTTGTACTGTTGATTATATAAAACATAAATGTTTGCAGCCATGGTTACACTGCATCAGTTAATTAAGTTTTTTTTTATGTTTGGTCGCTCTGATAAGAAACAGAGACAAACTGATGCCTGCAAATCCAGAAAGGAGGAGAAAAGGGAGAAGCACTAATCTGCTGCACCACAATAGACTCACAGCGGTTACACAGAGGACGCGGTGAGGTCAACATAATCCTTCCCGCAGAAAGACATGTTTTGGACGAACGAGCTGCCGCTGCTGGGGGAGCTTAGCTCGGTGGAGCTGTCCCTGGTGCTGAACCAACTGCAGCTGGCTGAGCTGCTTTGAAACACTCACCACAGACAGACGGACGGACAGACGGACAGACGGGTGTGATAGATAAGACAGAGAGACAGAATAACAGATGGATGTATTGTAAAAACAAAAAAAAAGATGTAGGGAGATAGAAACAGAAAGGGCAAGGCATTTGTTGCGAACAGGCAGTGCATTCGAGGTGAAGGGATAAAAGGGATGAAGTATATGATGAAGCTTAAATACTGGCACAGCAGCATATCAGAACATCCAACATCAGTGTTTCTGAACTGCATTTAAATATATGGACCATTATCAATACAAATACGTAGGTTTGACATTTGTCACACAGGCAAAAACTGACTAATGTTACAGAAATTTGCCGTGATTGATATTTTTTAAAGCAGATCAACATCATCCATTGACGTCTTATATATTTACTGTACAAGCTTTGATATGACTGTGGCATTCCATCCATCTCTCTATTATTTATACCACTTATTCTTTGAGGGTACATTGCCAGTATAGTTTAAAAATGTTATTTTACTGGTAGAGAGAATTCTAACAGGTCACAAACTCTAAAAGAGCAAACACATACCTCGTCACTGTCAAGAACACATATCATATTAAAACATTGACAGAACAGTCTCAGTCACAATCCCAAAAGGAAACAGGAAAATACATTTCCTTACACCCCAGGGGTTTTCAAAGTATCCCCTTAGAGCAAAAAATTAGACAGAGAGATAGGCAGGCAAAGAGACACGCAGGCTGACAAGAGAAGAGGGAGACAGAAATCAAATGGACAAAACCATCTCTTCCCCTTGAGGTAGAATTCACACATCTCGTGACCTCCCCCTGGCTCAATAAGCAACCTGCGGATAGAGCGAGCCGGCTGGGAAACAAGGGGAGAGGAAGAGAAGAAGGAAGAGCTGATAAACAAATAAAGGGAAAGAGAACAGTGGTGATGGGAGCCAATTAACTGTGTGGCGCTCTGAGTTGCTGTTCCTGCATGCACCTCAAAGCAGCGCAGCAGACTGACTGCCAGGCTGGCTGCTCTGTTGCATAACAACTTATGTAACAGCCTCTGCTCTCCAGAGGGGGATAGCAAACTTTCTTCTGAAGCTGGATCTGTGTAAGCACATCCTCCTGTCCTTCAGGGAACCAATGTTTTCATTCCGACATGAATGGAATAAAAAATAAGGTTTTATGCAGTGCTCGGACAAGTAGGACATCACGTGGCGTCAGTCCAAAGTTCCTTTTCCTCTTCCAGACCCTTTTTTCTGCTTTTTTTTGGCTTCATCTCTTTTTCCTAATCATTTAATTATTTTATGCTTTTTAATCTGACTCCCATTTTCTCCTCAAACCCAAAATGTTCATCTTTTAGTAGTGTCTTTCAGAAGATGACATCATGAAATGTCTTGCGTAGTCTGAACAACAGTCTGGATGCAAAATATATTCAATATCCTGTCACAGGAAGGAACTAACTTCTGCCAATTTTGCTCAATAAATTACTTTAATGATTGATTTTCTGGTGATGGAGTAATTGATTATTCAACTTATTGTTTTCGCTTCATACGAATGCAACACAGGCAAACTCTTAAATACAAGATGGAAAATATATGTAAAGAAAATCCCAGTTCAGTTTAACTGCAGTAACAGAGGGGCAGCAAATGAGCCCTTAATTACTGTACATATACAACTGATTAAGCAGTGGTGGTGTATATTTGAAAACTGACTAAATAACATTGCAGACTGCATCAGTACAAAGTTGATATTGACAGACAGGCAGAATTAAAAGAGCTACCTGTGCCACAAAGACAAATTAAGAGAAAGAAAAACAACCAACAAACCCAGAAATCACCGGAAATACAGTTAACCAGGACTTGTTTTATCATTTGAGATCAGGTTTATAGTCATTGCATCGTACTGAATTTCCCATTAGTTCAAAATGATGCAGTTTCCAGCAGGAGTAAAGAAGCTCTGTGCTGGTTCTTACTAAGTGTCTCAGTGCCTCGCCCACTGAGTCATGATTCGACAAAACCTGACAGGTGATGTGTGTAAATTTTCAACAAACAGAGAGAGGGGACACACACTTTCAAATGCAGATTTAACTGCGTGAGTCAGGAAAAGCATGAGCCAGACTGTGTGTGTGTGTGTGTGTGTGTGTGAGTGCGTAATGGTGGTGTGACGAGGTTCTCGACAGTCTGCCAGAGCCTGAAACGTCTGCCATCGATTCTAATTTGGCAGCCTGTCTTCTGACTACAGACAGCTCCCCAAACTGCCACAGTCACCAGACACACTGAAGCTAACTGACTGACTGAAATACAGAGAGACGGAGAGAACGCAAGATTTGTGCAGTGTGATACCATACAAGCCATTTCTCAACAATGTAATTTACTGCACATATACTGTATAGTAGCTTATATACTGTATACTCAGTCCCCACACTCCACAGACGCTGCTGCGCAGACTAGCTGTGACTCAGCAAATCAGCAGGAGAAGATGGATTTTGTTCCCACAATCCTCCCATGAAGAAAAAGTGACATCACCAGCAAACAACCAATCAAATGAAGATAAACAAACATCTAGATGTTTTGTTTTCGAGCAGAGCATAATCCCTGCTCTTCATAATACGCAATATTTTTAAGTGATGTCCCTGCAGAGCTTGCTATAGCCAAAAAAAGTAAGACAAACTGAAAAAAGGAGGGTGTGGAGGGACAGACAGAGAGAGGGAAAGAAGGAGGGTTTGGAAAGTGGGGGAAGGAGAGAGTGATGCCATATGTTGCAGCTCTTGGATTTGGGGGTGCATGTCGAGTGTGCTAATTAAACGAGGACTAAATAGCCGGAAAAACAATGGCACCTTGACAGGAAGAGACAGAGTGAGAAAAAAATCAAGTAGAGGGAGGTGAGTGAAAGAAGATGCGGGGGGGGCATCTGCAGCTATTGGTGATGAGGAGAACATTTGTTTGATTGGAGGAAAACTAAACATTATGTAAGAGAATTTAAAAAAATATGCGAATGAAGAGAGAAGCAGAAGTTGGAAAGGGTGGAGGGACAAAAGAAGTGTGCTGCACTTGAGAAGACAATAAAGAAGGAGGAGGAAGAGGAGGAGGCTGCAGAGAAAACAAGAAGATAAAAGAGTATTAAAAGCTCTTCGGCGTTGCCAACATGGAGAAGGACAGGCCAACAATGCAGCTCGAAAAGTGAGAGCTGCACTGCAGATATTGAACAAGTGGTTCACACTCACTCCTCTCCTACAAACAGTATAACCTTTGTTTAACATGTGACATTCAATTAGTAGAAAAACAGACCACAGTATTATCAGGGACACACTGTGTAGAAGAGCTGGACAAAGGGAACTAATTAGGAAAGGACCAATCAAGTTGAATGTCAAGTAGCAGCACAGATAATAGCCTTTCATAGGTCTGTGCGAGTTTTCCAAGCAGCATGAAAACTCCTATCAACGTACTTGATACTCAGACAATGCACAAATAAAAACAAGAGATTTTAATAATGCAGGGTGGATCCAGGGGTGGGGGCTAGGGTCGGTTAAAAAGACAGTAAACAAGGAAAAACTTATTTTTTTCAATCACAAAGCCCAAAATCTACTAGTGGTGTGATATTTCAGTCTGGACGAAACAGTAAACCAACAGATCTCTTGTAAAATTAACTCGACCAAACTTCCTACATACAACTGAGGAAGTATTGAAAATACTGACCACTTAAACCTTAAGTGTTTAATGTACAGTCAGTTAATATGGGAATTATTGATGCTCGCAAATGCTCAACCTGCAGAGACACTAAGTGAAGGATCTCATTAATGAGAACAGAATGCAACCAACCTAAAGAGTGACTTCGTGGAATCACTTCATGCATTGGTTGATAATTGCCTATAGTAAATGGCCACTGATGCATGATCCGAAATCCAGAGGAGTCCATTAAAAAGCGTGTGTGTCACTATTCGTGCCTAAGTATGCGTAAGCCTCGCACGGCTCCAGGCTGGCAGCTGGGGTCCAACACAGCGTCTTTGTGTGTGTGCGTGTCTTTGTCTGTGTGTGTAAACAGAGCTTTACATGTATTAATAGACCAGCCATGTCCGTGTCCTAAGCCACTTACGGGTCGTCTACCTTCTTGATCAGACCAATCCTGCAACGCCACCATAGCATCGCATCGCCGCGGGTTGGCTGGTTCCTCGGCAACTAATTATCATTAAAATACGGCCAAGGTGAAGAAGCTTGCCAAGAAATGTGAGGTTGTGGTCACCCCCAGAGGAGAGGGAGATAAAAATACCACCTATCAGATACAGTGAGACCTGAGACAGGGGGCGAATCAATAGAGCAGTGGGGGGTGGAACTTGATATATAGCTTCTCACTCGGTTGCTCGGATTACACACAGAAATATGATATCCACAATGATCACAGTGGAGTAAGCTCACAGTGGGCAAACTAAGCATGTGGCACATATCAGATGCTCAGAGACACTTGTTCATAGCCTGTCATATGTTGTCTCCTCTCCGTCAACATCTCATTATATCTCATTACATCTCATCGACAAAGAAAATTGTCAATCTATAACAGTAATGAGAAGAAAAGACTGAAAACAACAACAACAACAACCAAATCCAAAGTTTTATAACACAATGCTTATCTTGTGTCAAAACATAGTTGTAATGGCAAAAGCATCTTAGTCGCAAATTCAATTTACACCCAGAGAAACACACAAATGAAGAAGCATAACAAGACAACTGAGAGAGGACCAGAAGAGACAGACTAACTCTTGGCTGAACTCTGTGCTTTCAGATACCAAACACATGATCTATTATTCATCTCAATGCATTTTAGCCTCTGCAACAAAATTGAAAGTAGAATCAATTCAATACAAAGAGAAAGGGAAGAAGATGAAGAAGAAGGCTGTGTGGTTGTACATATACATCCTGACCCACTGTCACTGGCCTCAATACAGGGGTTAATGAAGGCAAGGAGCCTGAGCTGCGGATCTCAGATGCTCTCTCGGGGTAACGCAGCTCTACTGGGACCCAAGTTACTGCCAGTCAGGCCCAGAAACCTACTTCTGCCGTAGGCTGGATGACGGACGTGGCTCAGCTGATGGCAGCGGCCCATTATCATAAAAACACTTAACCCTTAAAGTAACCTTGTTCCAGTGCAGATAATTACCTTTAGCCCACTTCACATATTCAGTACTGTATATTTGAGTGTCATCAACATACAGAAAGTTCACCAGTCATCCCTTCATTCATCTGTTTGTTGTTGTTGTTATGATTCTTTTTTATTCAAATGTGTATCTTTATGCAATTGTAAGTTCATCATTATTTCATAAAACATGTTTGATTTTATGGTAATATGTAATGTTGTGCTGAGCCTAATTCCCTGAAATGGTTAAGTTAACATGGATTAACCACATTTCACAGGGGTTTAAATTTATGACATGATTATCCAGTGTTTTCTGAGACCTTTCACCCATTCAGAAGGAGAACGCTGTTCAACTCTGGCCTTGGATTTCCAAGCACTCATGGAAACTCTTTTTTATTCATTCCCATCTTGCTTTAGAATCCCTCATTCTTCCATTTGCAGTTCACTTAATGACATAATCAGAGACGCACACGCTCCCACACACATTAACCCACGCACACATTCGCAGTCACACATACAAAAAAACGAGAACTTGGTTCTGCACTCAGCCCAGGCCCAGCCAGTTTGGTAGCGAGCGTGTTACCATGCCTACAGGCCCAATCAATATCACATCTAAAAATAGCATGACCATAATAGTCTAACTTTCAATCGCAGTGGGGTGAACAGGGTGAGAGCAGCATTATTGTGTAATCTCCAGGAGAAGTGTAACAAATGGACACCGCAGAGTTAGTGAGCACTTGTGCAAAAGCGTGAGTTTAATCCCCGACAGGAGGTTTCTCGAGGAAAACCTGATCCTGGGATTTTATTGGCTGGTGCTGGGATTTCGCAGCAGGTCAGGAAATCTGGAATGACTTCCTGCTGGGTTAAAAGTAGGTCATTACATGGACAGTGTGAAGATTACTCTTTACAACTGGGATAAATGGTAACACTGAGTGACTGAAATGGCAATTTTAAAAAAAATATGAGCATGAGTCACAAATTGATCAATCGGGAGATGATTGCTGCCCTTGATGTCAAACCAAAGTGTTTCAAACTAATGGTGTCATTCTGAGGCTATTGCTCAATAACTTGGAGGAACAGGAAGTCACCATGAGGGTTAAAACAAAAGCTGAAACTCTCAAAGAGATGTTGTATTTCTCTCTGTGCCTTCCCAGCTCCACAAACATGAGCATGTGCCAGCACAGATAAACTGCATTTAACTGCAGTGCAGTCCAAGGTCAGTGCCGTTTCCACATACACAGAACCAGCTGAGAATATGTGCATGAGTCTCTGCGTACGTTTACTGTGCACATAAACTGTCTTACAGTAGTTCTTTTTATATTCTCTACCTCCACAGCTGAGCTGAGAGGGAGCTGGAAAGGTGGGTGGACTGTCAAGGAGCCCGAGACTTATTTTTGTGTTTGGAGGCAAAGCTCTGGCACACATTGCTGCAGCGTGGGTGAGAACCCAGACTCCATTCATGCACTTTTACCTTCTCTCGACCTCTTTCAGGCGCTGTGTCACACATTTGTCTCCACAGCTCCGACTCAGAACGGGGGACACGACTGCTCTTCATTCATAAAGGGCTCATAAAAGAGAAACAAGCGCGTGTTCATTAAATATTTATCTGTTTGGAGCCTTCTAACAGCCTGTTGATCTGTGTTTTCCCTCTTCAGCCAACACCATCGCAAAAACCACCACCTGCACATAAAACCTCGTCCAGCACAGCAACAGAAAAAAATCCCTCTTATTTCAGCGTAACAACAAAACAACCGACTGTATTCCAAGAGTTTGCTTCTAGAAGTGCTCATAGAAACAAAGCTACCTTCAGTGCAGGGTGACAATCAGCAGTGCCACCCATGATAAATACAAATTAAAGCCATGTCTGATGTCCTAACAATCCAATCTCCATGACACATTCAGACATAAATGAGAAAATTGACTGATTCAATGCAAAGATTTCTCACCAGTTTTCCCTCCAGTGTGTAAATCTTCTTCACTATTCCGGAGTCAAGCTTGATGGCATCAGTGATGTCGGTGAGGACTTGTTCGTAGGAATGGGCTGTTTTCTTGTTCAGCAGGATCCTCACAGCTTTGCGGGGCTTCACTCCGCTCCGCACCACTGTCACGAGCTTTGGACGTATGAACTCCTTGTTTTCACGGTTCTCTGGTCCGCCGGCCATGGCGCTGCCCAAGGATGGAGGACCTCGTGAGGACGCGGCCGCGGCCTTGACGTTCACCGACCAGTTGGGGTTGACGTTCTTTGTGTAATCCAACTTTTTGTAGGCTTCAATGGAGCTGCAAACGTAACTTTCACCTGGGGTAAGGGAAAGAAAGATTACTTGAAATGTGATACAAGATTTTAAAAATATCAAAAGAGATGAGAACCTCTTTCTCTTGGGAGAGGAACAGGTCAACAAAAAAATGGTGGCCTCCAGAGAAAGGACCCCCGCCATGTAAATAGAGAACCCACTCTATTGTAAAGAAAACAACCATTGATATAATTTAGATGAAACACACCAGTGAAAACATCTCTAGGATTATTTTATATTCAATTTCTGCCAAAGATTCCTTTCACCTAAATCTTACACACTGGACCTTTAAAGAAGATGCCAACAGCTTACAGCTCCTCCCATCACAGTAATGATACTGACATGCACAGTATTGGAGTAAAACAGATCAGGAGGGAGCTAATCTTGGATGAAACATATGCCTCTGACACCAGCTGGCAATCCAACCAGTGATATAATCTTCATAATAATAATCTACAGTCTGCTCTGTTGGATTAGCCAGTTTTAGAGCACATATCGTGTTGAGCCTGATTTCAAATGAGTCTAATTGTGGGGACATAGTGTTAAATGAGTTATTTTACTCTGTACAGCAAGTAAATGTGCAGGAGAAGATCACAGAACATGGCAGCTGACAGGTGAGGCTGGTTCTATAGGAGAAGAATGGATGCACTGAATGTGTCCAACTGGATCTCGGAATAAATCCAGGACTGAAAAGCTTTTACATGTCAACACTTGTAGCCCTGAAAGTGTGCCGTGTAGCCTACTTATACCAACCTTCTACAAGTTGATCAATATTGGAGATCTTCTTGGAGCCATCCAGGGTGTAGATGGTCCGGACCCCCTGGGGCAGGTTGACATTGTCGGATAGAGAGCGGGTCAGATCCGCCAGCAATGCGTCAAAGGTCCGGAACCTGTCCACGGAGATGGCGTACACTATCCCGTTGAAGTACCGGTCTCCGTTGCGGTAGAAGCGGACCTTCATGGCCCTCTTCTCCGCACTCAGCGTCTTCAGGGTGCGGGTGCGATACAGGCTGCAGTGGGCGCTGTGCGTCGGGCTCGCCACCCCGTTCATCCGCGCACTGGAGCGGCCGTGCCTCTGACCTTTGTCCCGATCGTCGAAGTGCTCCAACTCCATCTCTTTGCCGAGGCTCATGACGACGGCTGTGCTGTCTGGGAGACACACACAAGGAGAGACGGGGCGCAGGGTTGTGGATGAAAGTTTTCAGCAGCGGATAAGTAAACAGAAACAAGCGGAGGGGAGGAAAGGAGATGGTGATGAGGCGTAAAAAGAAGCCGGAGTTCGTCGCTGGCGCACGGTCTGAAAATAACTCCCTAATGACAGATTAAGTGTTCTTAAGCCGAGCAGTGCTGGACAGTGCGCTTCATGACGAGCCACACCACCAGGCACAGTTGTCCTGAGGCGCAGGTGGATGTGCAGAGAGGGAGAGGGCGACAGTCACGAATCGATAATAGCCCATTAATGCCCCTCTCTATAAATATTCACAGGCTGCGCGCACGGCACACAGAACCGCAGCCTTCACCCAGAGGGACCAAACTCCAAAATAAACACCAGAGGATGCCACTGGAGCGAATAATCAAATCTATATATTCACATTGGTTGGTTTGGATCACGAGGCGTGGGACATCAGAAGTAGAGAATTCAAAAACAACATTTAAAAAATGGGTTACTTTCATATAAAGAGGATTTTGACGCACTTACCCAAACGCGCGATTAACGCTTCCCTGACGTTCACCTCCAGCCTGACTGATGCTGCGTTTCCCTGCAGATATGAAAGAAAAGAGTTCAGTGAGCTTGTCGCTGATGGTGAAGTGTGATTCCGCTCCTGGATCCTGCAGAGAGAGAGCCCCCCTCTCTCTCTCTTCTGTCTCCTCTGTGTGTCCCTTTGTTGTCCGGTTGATTTCTCCACCACCAGCACCAACACCACCTCCACCACCAAACACCAGTGTGCGTGCGTAAAGAGGCACAGGCTGGACTGGGAATGGACGAGGTGGCAGCTGTTTCCCCTCCCATTCTCTCCTCACCCACCTCCTCTCTCCCCCTCCACGTCACTCGGTCGTGATTTCCATTGAGGCACCCTCCCACCACCACCAGCTCTTCATTAGGATGCAAACCTACGCCTGCTGGACGCCCCCCCTCCAAGAGACACGCGTGGAGGAGGAGGAGGGGGGGTCGATCTTGCGTAGATTATGACAAAATTAAAAATGCACAAAATTATAATAATAATACATGTGGGTAAATGTGGTCTCAGAAGTACCTTGATTATAATCCTATATGTATTTCTTTCATTTTTCTTTTACACATACTATATATAACATATAGGTATATCTGCATGTTTGTGAGTGTGGATTATTTTGTTTTATAATTACATTTTCGAGGACCCCCAAAGGTCCACGGACCCCCATTTGAGAACCACCAGCCCACATACCGTATAGGTTGGCGTGTGTGGACTGATCTCATTAAAATCTTGAGAGTGCACGAGCACAGCAGCAGCATAATGTTTAACCCACTGAAACATTTGCACGTGAGATGTTATGTAACACCTTCACTCCATTGTATAAACTACAGAAGTCTCAAGGCAGCTGGAAATTAACTTTATCGCTCACACCACACAGAGCAGCGTCCACGAGGATCCAAAACCAGTGGGACAAATGTGATCTGGGACAGCATGAGAGCTAGAGAGGAAATACTGCATGTGTCATTATCATATAAGCTTGTTTCTTCCCATGAGCGCTGAAGTTTGTTTGCATGTGACGGCAGGAGATACAGGAACAGACAGACCACTGGCCTACATCCTGGCCCCCAAGAGACCACCCAATTCTGCTCCATCACCACTCCCTGATGATCCAAATACGAGTGTTACCCAGCATTTATCTGTGCCAGTTTTCACAGTGGTTCAACAGACGCTGTTTTACATGTTGAATACACCACAGCTTTATTGTGTAAAGTTTCCCTTTCTTTGCATTTACGTTATACGTGTGTCACATTTATTCACTGCTTGTTTTTAGAAGGTCACATATCTACTTCATCTAATCCAAAAAGTCCAACAGGGCTATTATCTCTGCTTCTGCGAGCAGACCAGCTTGCGTGAATATGAATCCATCAAAGTGTGTGACAGTGACAGAAGGAGGAATTTTTTTTAAACCCCCCACACACACAGATTTTTCTATTTCGAGGAGACGCGCGCAGGGACCCAGTGTGCGTCACGAACTGAGGGCTGAGAAGGTGTTCCTGTCTCAATGAATCCTGGGGAAACAGGGCATGTGTGGGGGAGACTGTCGTTAGGCCAGGGTAAGAAAGATGGAGGACAACGGCAGAACACATTTAGTGCTCTCATTTCCAGAGGAACTTGTGAGTCAGTGCCGGTTTTTGTCAGTGTCCAAATGTATTCAAATAACACAGGAACACAGAAAAAAAACAAATTCTGGCATTGCTGTGTATTCACATATCTGTAGCTTTTCTAAATTCTAGTGCTTTCATTGGATCAGAACTTTTTATCAATAATTGAAAGTCTCGAAATTATTCAAAGATGGAGAATTCCGCTCTCTGTTAGCAGGGCTATCAAAGTTTCTTTGCAGAAACTATTTATTTTAATTACAACTTAAATTCAGGGAGCATATTTAATGTGGAGCGGACAGTTTCATGATTTGCATCATAATAATTAAGATAATTAAGATTAAGATTAACAAGATAATTACTTTTTTATACCAGTGACCAATTTTTGACTGTAATAGTTGTTTCATTGAAACTAAAACACAAGTTAAGACCCAATTAAGCAAAAGTGTAATTGCAATTTTGTGAGGTGAACCATAATAAACAAAGTTCTTGCAGCATGGTGATCACTGAGAGAACTGAATTAGCACGGGCGGGCAGCAATGGTGTGATTCATGTGGTGTTTTGACACATTGCATATTGATTTGTCACCACGTTTCACCTGATTTGAGGCAGCATGCACTGAGTTGTAGTAACATGAGCTTGAAGACGGAGGGAGAGAGCAGTGTGCCGCAAATGTGCTCTCTCTCTCTCTCATGAGGTAACACAGCCTGGCTGTCTTTAAATGAAGTCATTAATCCAAGATAAACAACCCGTCACTGCAGCAGCACATTCAGGATCGTTATGCCAACTCAGCCGGGAACAGACACATCCAGAAATGAGCCTGTAAAGCAAAAATACACCTGAAAACTGAATTAACTCTGTGCTGCTGCAGAGATTTGAGACCATGCAGTCGAGTGCAGAAAACACAGAGAAACGTCTCCTGTAGGTATTAAAGCATTAACTGATTCTGGAGTACTTTTATTGAATTAACAAATATATTACTATGTGAGTAAACCATGTTTGAGGTACAAAATCCAAATTAGTTGCAATATATCAATTATCTGTATATATAGTTTGTAAAAAAAAGTTTTCTTTACTTTTTAACCCAGACTTGTCAACAAAAATATAATACCTCTATTAATTTGTGTGTGAAAAGTGTTGAAGGTAGAATTCAGTGTTACAGTTCTGCACTCTGATGCTCGGAGCTTGATCTTTGACCTCCTAGTTAAAGTCCAGTTCCCTTGTTATTACAAAACACTGTTATATTCATGAGATAAAGCTTAATAGTAATAAGCCAGATTGATGAATTCATGCTGGTATTGCCTGTGAGACTGTGTCCTTTGTGATGAGATAATGTTTCAGCTCAGAGTTTTGAAGCTGACAGGAACTGAACCCATCCTCCGCACCTCTCCACAAAACACGAATGAAACGGCTTCTGGCAATTTTCACATTCACTACCGCGTCTTACTTGGACACAGATTTCTTACTCCCACATTTGTGAAGGTGGTCTGTGGGCGGGATGAGGGAGACTCTGTTGCTCTGCAGATGAACTACATACAGAGAGAGGTGGATGTGGAGCTGCTTACATAATCTACTGTAAATTGTAGGAGATGTGTAAACTGCAGTGACACTAGAAATGTCAGACTCAGCAGGCCTCTGCCACCTATGGAAATACATCACTGCGCTCAAAGCTTGTAGTAGCCACCATCTCTAATATGTCTCCCTATAGAGATGCCAGACTTCATTATAAATATGACATTTTATACCGTGAGTTCAGTGAAACACTGAATTGTGATACTGGCTGTGGCACATGGGTAGAAAACCTAAGAATCACTTTGTTTCCTCACAATCAGCTTTTGAGAATTGTTTACAAAAACATATGAATCTGACGGAAGTGTAAGTACAAAATGAAATGCACAAATAAAACAGTATATAGAAAATGTCCATCATACGTATAAGAGAGCAACATGACTGGATTTTAAGAAAGGGCCTCTAACATCAGGGTCAGGGATTGTGTTTCAGGTATAGTGCTTTAGGGTGGGTAACCTGCTTCCCCTGTGGGACCTCTCCTCTTCTCTCCTCTCTGCTGTTGCTCCACAACCACCTCCTCCTTTCACGTGCGCTCCTCCTCCATCTTCTTCATCTCTTTCTTTTCCTTTCTTAGAATATGCCTCTGCGTTCCTGCTGCTCTGCTTTCCTCTACACACCAAGAGATGAGAGGAAGAAATTAAAAAACTGCAGTATGTGAATGAAGGCTGCGCTCATTTCTGCAGCATGATTAATTTATTAGCTACATATCAAGAGAGCTTGTGCACCAACTGTAATATTAAATCTAGGCCCAAAACACATCAGTTGCAAGGAAATACTACGATGATATCTACTCACAGTAAATGGAGTAAAATAATCAAGGAGATACAAACTGACATTTTTGTGACTTGTCTGTCTCTCTTTATTCTCAGGTCACCATGAAAGATTGTTCCTAAATAAAGCAATAACTCTATTATTTACATAATGATTCATTTGCTGTTTTAAATTGGATATTTCCATTTTCATACTGTATTATGATCATTGTGTAGTTTCTTATAAATAAACCCAATTAAAAAGTGAAAGTACAAACAAACTGATATTGAATTCTATAATTCATAATAAACACAACCTCAAACAAGTGTTCCCCAATAATATCCTGTTTTTATTCACGTATTCAGTCATTTTGTTCTCTGCACCACAGCTCATATTTTTGTGTCCATCACCTCTACCTGTTTTGCCTCACTGAGCTTCTCAGTTTGCTGTCTAGCGCCCCATGTGGTCGGGTGGAGTACTGTCTTCTTTGGGCATCGATGGTGGAGGACAGCTGTGGCAGTTGGGGACAGTTCGTGAGAAATTACAGTTCCAAGCAGTTCAGACGTATAATTATGCACTGCATGTGTGTGTGTGTGTGTGTGTGTGTGTGTGTGTGTGTGTGTGTGTGTGTGTGTGTGTGTGTGTGTTTTGGTCACACGTTGTGAAAAAGCTTCAACATATAGAAATATGTGATTCTAAACTGTTTTTGAGGGAAATGTGTGAGATGCAGCTGTATTTCCTTCAGCCCTGCAGGAAACCTTGATGTTGCAGCATAAGGCAGAAAGACCTTGAGTAACTCTTTTCACTGAACAGGGACCCGCTTGTTACACAACAGAGCAGCTCCAGAGGATGAATGCAACATCAGAATTAAACCTGCTGCTCTCTGCACTCTACTGTACTTTTGTAGCACTTTACCATGGCAGCCATTCTTCAGGCTGCTATATTAAGAATATCCATTATTTGTAGTCAATATATTGGTTTGAGAGCGACGTGACATTGAACTGTCAGGAGTTGTGAGCACTTGTCTATCACGGATGAAGGAGGACGCTTACCTTGGCAATTTCTGAAAGATACGCCCGTCTCTCATCGTTGGTTTTATGAAATGCCTGAAAGAAACAGAGGAGCTGTCAGTAATGTGCTTGTTGTGTGTGTATTTTCTACAATGTTAATGAGCAGCAGATTACAACAGGGAATTAGTGGTTGCACGTGTTGTGCGTTAAATCTTCATTCATCTAAAATCGTGCTGTTTGTTGAGCAGAACAATAAACAAAGAACCAAATCACTAACCTAAGAGCATATTGGCCCAGTCGCAGCAGCACAAGGCAAAAAGAATGCAAAAAAGAAATATCAGACAAATCTTTTTCAATTCTTTGCTAATGATGGTAATTTGTCTTTTTATTATGTGTTACATGGGAGAATTTTAAGCTGATTGTCTAAGAAATAATCAAACTGGACCAGGACACATTGTGACCTTCGGTAATGCTCCACAGAAATTCCATGTCACTGTAACTCTATCAGCGACAACAACTTCACCAACACCTTTCCCTCCTGTTCAGTTCTGAGGTGACAGTCCATCAGCTGAGTCTGGAGGTCGGACTTCTCTTCGCTCAGGAGCTTCAGACGCTGTCTCAATGTTTCCTGCAGGAAAACGTGTAAATGCGAGAGATTTATTGTGTATTTAAAGATGCAACATTTAAAATGTCTCCTGTTTGTAAGAACCAGTCGCGTGTTTTTAACTCAGGAAAGTATTTTACGCATACCTGCAGGCTGCAGTTACATTTGCATGTACACATTTGAAATACATATGCTAATCCTGCTTATTCAAATACTGTATGCAAGCATGGCACGTTTAAAGCATCATGTTGTTTTCACCGTTTCTGTGTGTGGGTGAGCGTGTGTGGTTAAAAAACAATGCAACATGCTTGGATGGATCTTCACAACCTTATCTCAGCACTTATGGAGCAGATCTAAAGCCTATGATGATCAGAATCTCAGGCCTCC
Source organism: Paralichthys olivaceus (assembly GCF_024713975.1). NCBI lineage: Eukaryota > Metazoa > Chordata > Actinopteri > Pleuronectiformes > Paralichthyidae > Paralichthys > Paralichthys olivaceus. The sequence goes on along the minus strand of NC_091107.1, from coordinate 6,875,666 downwards.
ACAAGTTCGCATACTAACTCAAAGTATATGTTATTAAAAGTATCAGTTATGGCATCAAACAGAGATAAATCAATTTGCTGATGAATAATTAAGTTCAGATTTCAGTTTTTCAGTAATTGAAAATAATCCATATTCTTCTCACATATTCAGTCTGTGTTAGTGTCACTCTCACAGTTTGACTCCTGATCTCCGGTCACTGTCATGGTCATGGCTCCACTAATGAGCATCTGTTAGTTCTGCCTCGAGGCACAAGCACAAACACATAGTTAGTCTGTATAGAGAAGCGTTTGGGTTGTGGTGCGAATTCATGTATGCGGGGTAACTCGTCGTAATTAGTGAGCATCACTCTCCCATGGTTTGTAATCCTGTGATTATAGTGCTGTGATTAAACTGGTGCATCAGTGGAGAGGACGGAGGGAATCTGTTGTTACAATTCTCTCTGTGCTGCCAGTCTCCCGCCCCCCCCCCCCCCCCCATTCTGCGTCTCTGGCTCTCTCTGCTGGTGTGAACTTATATACACCTCCAGCTCTGTGTTTCATCATCAAACCTCACAACACAGTGAAAAACAGATCACTCACTACTGCCATGTCATCATAAGACCTGATGGAGGCCAATCGATCTGTGAAAAACAAGAAAGTGAACATCACGTACAAACACAATATATAAAAACTTACAATGGATAAATATATATGAATAAATATATATTATATTTGAATTTCCACATGCATCTTTCTAAAGGGAACATTATGAATTATATATATACCCTGATTGACAGTGCATAAGAATAATAATATTATTTTTCTGGTTATGATGTGAGCTGTAATGGATTTGTATTTTTTGTATCATTTGGATTATTTGTTATTTATTGTCTATTTGTGATGATATTAATTTGGCAGGAAGTAGGTCATATGGGATATGGGCGGGGTTTTTAGGTTATATGAGCACCTTTTCACCTTTGCATGGGGGGAATGAGAGTGAGTGGGGACGCCATATTTTTTTGTTGATGGCTATGCTTTTTTACGTTTGATCACTGCGATTGATTTACTGCCTTTAAGAGCTGGAACTTACCCATGGGGTTCCCTCGCAGGTCCTCCAGTCTCTCATGAATGAGTGAGATCTGTCTTTCCAACTGTCCGTTTAGCTCTATCTGCGTCTCGTACCTCGTCTTCCACTCGTTACCTGGTGCATAAGGATAGACAGAGGAAACTGTCACATTTCTTTAGAAACAACCCTGAAGAGGGACAGTGGTAGAAAATAGAGGACACCAGCTAAGCTAAAGATTTCTTTACAATGAATTCTCCCCTTGTTGATGGAGAACCTTTTTTTTTTATTATTGACTGAGCTTCAGGGTTGTGTATTGGAGTCATCTTAGCTGGTTACTCACTTACTTCAGAGAAAGCAGCCATTTATTAAACCAATTCTCTAAATGTTAAACTGATAAATATCTGAAATTTTTGAATCTTCAAGCTTAATGCATGACAATTTTCTTTGTAATTAAAGTTGCAGCTTTAATCTGGTTTCATTGACTGTTCTCCAGGTTTGTTATCTCCTGACTCCAGTTAGCTTTCGTTGATAATAATTTATATTTTTATTTATTAACTTACTTTTATATCTTGAATCTTGATTTTTGGCATTCTGAATCATCCCTCTATCAATCCATCCACCACCCATGCATTTATCCATCCATCCCCCCATCCATTTATCCCCCCATGTATCCATGATCCACCCATCCATCTTTCTTTAGTGTAACTTCCATGATCATGTGACACATTTTCAGACTTCAACTTTAGAAGACAATTCCAGAGGGCTAACTAACTTAGCATGTAGCTCAGTGTAAACAGCGATAGCTCTATGGTACTGACCCTCTCCATCCACACTGTGGAGTCTCTCCTGCAGCTCACACATCGTGCCCCGCAGGTCACACACCGACTCCTCCAGCATTTCTCTGGAACGAAGAGCGACACGACGCTGATTCCACAGTCGGTGATAAACTCCTTCACATAACTTCAGACACCAACTCACCTCGTCTCCTTCTCCTGCTGCATTTCCTCCTGCAGGCGACTCGCATCGTATTTGCTGAACTCGCTGTCTGCAGCCATGTTTCTGTCTGAACACACCGACAGCAAGTTTGTGCCACGGGGTTTCCATGGAGACCCCTACTTCCGGCTACTTTCAGGCCCGCGCCGGAAATAACGCAACACATTTGGCGGGAGATTGAAATGTGGATTTAAAAATGTCTTCCTTCTGGTTTTGAAAAAAGAGAAATGACTCCTCTGTTCTCTGAACATCCATGTTTGTGTTGTTGTTCTAGTGTATTTTCATTTAAACTGTGCAATATTTTTGTCAGTGCAATGTCAATATCTGTAAAATAATTCTTGTATTGTATAAATGTTTGCTTGTCTTACACATTTCCTTATGTTTATGTTGTAGGTTTATTTATTCGTTACTTTTTATTGATTTTTCTTAATTTTTCGCTATGCTGCTGAAATGCTGCAAATGTCCCTGTTGTACGTTAAATAAGGGATAATCTTATTTTATCTTATCTTGTTTTTTTATCCCTCTCTAAAAAAAAACATAGACCTACCATACGCTTCAAAAAAAGTGTCAAATAATCACAGTTAAATGTGAAATTTCTGTTATTTTTATATTCAACACACGATTCATACAGATCTTAATATAGAGGAGGTATACACACACATACAGAGAGAGAGACACAAAAACAATGAAAAGCTTACAGTTCTACAATACAAGTATCAGTAGTTTTGTCTAAAAGTTTAAATTCACATTGAACAATACAAAACCATATATATAAATAACTTAAATAGCTTTAGATCTGGACTTTGATTCAGGCTAATACCTGAGTTTGTTTATTTGTTTTTAGTTCCTTATCTTATAAAAAAAACATCTCTTCTAAAACCATGCCCTATATTTTCTTTTATAAATCTACAAATAAGGAAGTGACCCACCACAGCACTAAAGCACGTCCTGTGGAAATCTTATTTTTTCATCTCTTTATCTTCTTTCTTCGGCGCCTCCTTCGCCTCAGTGTCTGATGACTGTCCGTCTGGTCTTTTGACCATGGCCTTGGCCGTCTCTTTGCCTGCGCTCTTCAGGAAGGCTTTGAAGCCCAGATTGTCAATGTTGTACGCAGTGACACCGACATTGACCACCGACCGCAGAGCTGTGTCTGTGGCCTCACCTGCATCATTACCGTACCTTCACCACGGATGATACGGTAGAGTTAGGGAAGAGTAGTTTGGTGTAAATAAATAACATGTGGAGGATGTGTATGGAAATGAAATTCTAGGCAAGTACGTGATGTTCATTCTGTCGCCAGTTTTAGTCAACGCACCGTAGTTCAAGAAAAAGTCACAGTCATAAAACGCTGTGTAGCAGTTTAATTAGTAACAAAGCAAGAGAAAATGTTACAGATAATGTGAACAGCATCACCACCCAACACCAGAAGACACTGCAGGTAGCACAGAAAGACAAACACCAGAGGATTCAACTGTACAAAGTCAAAAAATAACTCAAAATACAAACATATACAATTTCTGTGTAAGCTGTTGCTTAGATTAGGATTTTGCCTTATTTTGGGTCATTTTCTGACTTGATCTGAGAGTGAGAGGAGTGAAAAGTATTGAACAGGATCGGCAGTTAGTTCACAAGTATTTGCCTTTACTCCCCCGTGCAGTCAGATGTTGCTGGACATGTTAAATAGACTCGCTAAGCCCCTAAATCTGAAAAGGAAAGGGTGTGAAAGCAGGTCAGTTTCCCAGCGTACCAAGAGGAAAGCAACACAGTAGGAAACTGTAAAGATGGTTTCTGTTCTAATGCTGAACGAAAGCTCGACAATCATCCAATACAATTAGAACATTTCTATCTAGAGGCAGATGTTGTAAATGTCGGAACTTACTTGTAGGTCACAGTTTTGACGGTCTCGGCTGAAACACTTTTGCCAACAAGCTTTGCTCCATTTTCCAGACTGGACCAAACAGTAGAAAAACCTAGTTTGAATGTAAATGAAAATAAATTTTGAGTGCTCTTAAAAAAAGATTTAACAGGATTAAAAATGATATTTCAACATTTTAAAATAGACTGAGATGATGAGAACATTATGTACATTTATATAAGTGTATGTAAGTAATCAAATAACTTGATTCTTGATTCCTGTTCTCAGGTTTATACCTTGAACACTTGTGGCTGCCACTAACTTGGCTCCATCCAAATTCGAAGGCTGGCCATCTTTGCTCTTCATGGACTCTGGGACCAGCTTAGCACCATGTTTTTTAACATGTGGAGCCACCTTGTCTGCCACATGTCCTGCCACTGCACTCACTCCATTAACTGTGAACATAAATAATCATACAGGGAGAGGCATACACACAGATATACAGCCACAGCAGTCTCCAGTAAGTGAAATAAAAGGAAAATTAAAGGTTTATCGAGATTTACTTCAAGTGTTTGTATCTTTATCATCATGTTCATGCACTCAAACTGAAATCTAGTTCTTGTACAGTTTGTATGGTTGTACTTATATTGTGTTGTCTTGTTTTTCATGTATTGGCTCAAGTCCTTACCCAAGAACTGGCTGACTCGCACAGCACCCCCAGTGGCCTGTTTAGCAACCTGCAGACTTTTGTTGACCCCGGGGCTGACCTCTGAGGGGGTTTCCTCAGGCGTGACGTGGTCCCGGATCTTGGCCGCTCCTTTATGAATGGCCCGACCTGTGGCCTCTGCTCCTTTAACAAGCCCTTGACTTAACCGTGATGCTCCTGAAAACATATTTTGCTCGTTAAATATTCACTGGGAAGTGGTTGTGTTGTCAAATGATCAAATGCGGCGACAATTTCCTTACTTGATGCATCAGTAAACACCACCCTCCAGTGGCCATTTTCTATACAGATCACACAGCCTTAACAAACCTGTCAGGATTCCTTGTGCCATCTTCTCACTCCATGCAGGAAGTGGTGGTTTTTCCTTCTCCCCTGTCAGTCCTGTCTGTTGTTCCATGGGACCAAGGGGGACTTTCATACTCAGGTTGATGACCTCTGACCCCTCTGGACCCTGTCAGGAAATACATTTACACATATGTCAGCTGTCATGAAAGGAATCATCATATTCTGCATTTAAACTGTGCGTACGTTCCCATGACATGAGGTCTTTGTACCGGCAACAGGATAACTACTTTCTGCTTTTAAAATAGTTCCCACTGAAGTAGGAAGTATTTTGTTCTTACAACTGTTTTCCAGGGATAAAAGTGGCACATACTGTATATCTCAAAAGAGTAGGGCATTTAGTGTAACATCCTGATAACATCAGAAAATGTGTTTTCACTTTCAACAGCACAGCATCATGGAAATGCAAATGCAGAAGTGCAACAGTCAGGATGTTTTATACTATGAGGCACGAAAAAACCCTGAAACATTTTGCATGCTCTATCCACACCATTCCTTACATAAGCTCCGTACTGAGAGTAAAGCCTGACCTGGATCCTGAGTTCTGTGAGCTGTGATAGGAGGTCCACAAACATCTCTCTGTAGGCAGCGGGCAGTTCAGAGGACAGCACTATGCCCACGTAGGACCCTGGAGTATTTGCCAAGGAGTCAGGGAACATGAAGATCCCGGAGTTGGCCAACAGCACTGGAGTTTCTACTGTCAGTGGGTACAGCCAATTACATACCTTGAAAACACAAAACCACAAATCAGTAAGGATGTTGGGCCTCCATAGGTCAGGGGTCATCATCCATCACTCAAAGAGGTTGAATATATTCTAACTGATCACCAGCTGTAGTTCATTTAAAACAAAAATACCTTTTTTAAATTATTTTATAATTAAATCCTACTATACGTCTATAAGTCAAACAACGAAATAAATAAATCCTTATAGATGTGTTTCTACTCCAAATTAAGCATTTGATCACTAGTTATACACAGTATATATATAGATAGATCCAAAAATAAAATTTGAATGGAAAATCCTCCCTTTTCCAACAGTATTTTCCCAGTTAACTTAATATGTGAATGGATGGTTTCTTGTTTATCTGGTTTTGATTCATAAAAACGCACACTTGTTTCCCAGCAGGAAAAGTGTCCCAAACTTTGATGTTTACGTTACAGGATTTTAGCACCATACAGGTTTGATGTCCGACATAACACAGATACAGACTTGCTGTAGCATCGTGCCACTGGTATGCCGCCCAAAAAAAATGACCCCATGTGAGGGTGCAGGACGCCGACCAGCAACACAACAGAAGAGCAGAGTCATCTGTTAAATGGGACCATTGTCTTGCTGGGAAACAAAGCAGGCCCAGAATACAGGAGAGCAGCCCACCAGCCTGGTGCTGTAGGAAACAGAGTCATGGGGTAAGACTGAGGTTTACAGTGCCGCACAATACACTCTTTGTAGAGGTGCCAGAATACAGGACTGTTGTTTGCAAGTTTTATATTTGGTCAATACAAAAATCATCACACAGCTCTGAACCCTGCTGTGATTGGTTACACCCAGAGGTTTTTAAGTCATACTTTTAGATAAGCTGTGCCTTAAAAGTTATAACTCTTTTTTAGCAAAAACTTCAACAATCATGTTCTGTTTACAGGCTTAAACTTCTGAAGCATAAATATGATAGAATTACTATGGGACAGGCTCAACATCATCAATTTAAAAACTGCAACTATGCAATGTTTAAAATATCATATATAATGTTTTAGTATCCGTCAAACATATTTCATCTTGGACAGCTGAAGTATTTGAGTCTCGGACTGAAAATGTATCTGTTATATACATATTTATATATATGTTTTAGACCTTTGGTCCTTTGGTAAACAGTTGAGCACATTACATTTAGTTATTTTTCACTGTTTTGTGGATTACACAAAATGATCAGTTGAGAGAATAACAGTGATTAATCACTAATTATTATTTATTTTTTTAACTTATTGTAATATCCTTGAAGATCCAACAAATAATGTAAAGGGAAGGAAAACATTTTTTTATGATGTAGAAAAGAAAAAAACATCCAATTCCACAACAGTTTTGACATGTTTTATCATATCATGTGCTGTCAAACTCAACGTGTACCAGGTATGAGAATATTTCACCATGACAACAGCTGTGTATTCATTAGTTGGACATATCTTTGAGACTACTACTCATCTGAATACCAACATAGTGACTCATGTTACAAAACTTGTCAAATAACCATGACGTGGTTAAACGCTGTTCACACCTTGAGGACACACGCCCAAGAAAAACGTTTTGCTTATGCAGCATTCAGATACTTACTGTGACACACTGTTTACTTACATGTAGAAATGCTGAGGGTTTTCCCGCAGTGGAATCCTTGTTCTCAGCATCAAACGTGATGATCCGCAGGAACCCGGGATTAGACAAGGAGCTGACCTGTCCGTTTGGTGCCACGAAAAACATCTGCACACCAGAGGGGACAAAAAGCAACTCATTTCCATCTCGTCCTGCTGCTACCACTCTGCTCGGTTGCCCCGACCAGAGGCCGGCTCCAGCAGGGCCGTAAGCCAGGCTGCTGTGCCCGTCTGTGGGATTTGGTGTGTACGCTGGAGGCTGGTCCCCTGGATTAGCCATGGCTATAGCTCCTGGAGCTGCTGTAGAGAGGGAGTATCTGTACAGAGGAGAGGACACAGGACGGGGAGGGAGTGTAATTGGGGTTGGGGTTGTGCTCTGGGTGGGGGGGATGGTGGGGTACAGGTGGAGGAGAGAGCTATTGGGAGGCTGGCTGTTAAGTTCCAGTAACAGTCGCTGCCTCTGGTCTCCTTCTGTCGGCTGTGAGGTCTCCAGGTCAGAGAGGTGGGTGTTGACAGTACTCAGAGTGTCCCTCATTTTCTGTTGAAGCTGCCTGGCTGTGTCCCAGGCCGCTCCATGGTGCCTCTCCCCCCCAGTGGGAATCTCCACTCCCTGCGTCAGGTGCTGTCGGCCCTTTCTGTAATACTCCAGGGCCTCCGCTCTTTCCCCAGCCTCTTGGGCAGTCAACCCACGACTCAGGGAGTGAAACGCCATCTCATACTGGTCTTTGATGAGCAGCAGCTCAGCAGGCTCCACCATACTGAGAGTCAGATGGAGACTAGAGAGAAAAGAATGGAGGCAGAGATTAAATCAAAAGAACCAGCAGAGCTCTGCCAATTTTTGGGAGCTCATACCGATATTAGGGAGCAAAATACAAATCCTATATAAACAGTATATATTTAAAAAAGAAATCTGCCCTTTTTTAAAAAGAAATATAATTGATAGGGCTTCACCAATATATTTTTTTTGCAGGGTATTGTCAGTGATGGTATGAATGAGCTAAATCACCTGATACAGTATAATATTCTCAAAAATTGAAATAAATGATCAGTTATTACTGAGATGTTAAACTTAGCGATAAATAAAAGGGAGGCAAATACAGCCCAATATATAGAATTTGAATACATGAACATAAATGCAAATCTTCTCTGTATTGTAAAGATCAACACATTTCAGCAAAACATAAAGGCAGATACTGGTTTGTCTGTGAAAGGCTGATATCAGGGTCATATTATCGGCCAACCGATATAGGGTCTGGCTCGAGTAATCGAGTCTGGATACTTTACATACAGTAATGTAGGCAAGAATATAAACATGTAAACTTCTTTTCTGCACTGTTCATTGTGTCAAATGAAAGTTTAGAGGACTTTTACATTAGTACAAATTAAAACTCTAGTTACTGGTTGTTAAAACGTTATATACTCTTTAACTTGTGGACTGTAGTTTGTTCTATGACAATTTAAACTTCAGTTAGTTTGATGGGACAGTTTGAATTAAAGAAAAAACAAGTGAAGGATAAGGAAAACAATGAGGAGGGAAGGTAGAGTCCCTCTCACCAAGATATGCAGCTAAACCAGGTGAGAAAAAGGAAGAGAGAAGTGAATCAACTAGAAAACAGACTCCTCACTGACACAAGAACTCTCCACAGGAAAGTAGATGTGTGTAAATCTGTGTAATCTAGGTAGTTGTTGCAGGAGCAAACAACACATCAGGTTTTACCTGAACAACCTGAATGTGAGCATCGTGCAGACATGGAGTTTTAACTTTTAAAACAACACTGAAACTTTAACTCACTTCTAAATGTATCAAGCAACAACTTTTCACACCTGACCACTGAGCCAAAAAAAAAAGACCAAATTCCAAATTCAATGATTCTTACCTTCAGCCTAACGTTAAAATCCTGCGAGAGAAGAACCAACTGATGGTGAATAGCTGATCTCAGAGAATCTTTACTTCACTTTTCCAGATCTCTTATACTCTCTTAGATGAGTAAACGTCTATTCACGTATCTATTTGCGTTCACTGATTTTTACCTGACGCACTGACGAGCGTCACTCGCGAAGATTCCGGTCAGCACTTTCAAAATAAAACGTTAAACAATAAAAGCTTTTTTCAGAAATACATGCAGCATTGCACTGATACTTGACATATAAGAAATAAAGCATGGCCATTTGATTTTGCAATTCATGATTTAACATGAATTTTATTGAATTCTGTACAAAACATAAACATATATTACACCTCACAACATTTAGGTTTATAAACCTTTGAATTAAGTCAAATCTACAAGGATTCAAATTCTTGAGTAATGTGAGATAGTTTTATTGTATTACTATTTATTGTACTTGAGAAAACAAAACTTCAGGTCAAAATGTGTCCAGGGGAGAGACAAATATCTGCAGACAGTTTTGTTCTCAGTCTTTGTTCTGGCAGAAGTGTCAGTCGATGGGTGGAGCAGTGAGTCATGAAACAGGCAGAGTATCAGGTGGACTGATCCATGACACACAACAATACCTGTAAAAAGACAGAGGAATAGACGTCAATTTACAGATGCATCAACTACCCAATGGAACTGAAACAACACATGAAGTCAAACAGCATTAAAAACAAGCTACGTCTTACTTTGAACTCTTATACTTGTCCCTGATAGCTTGTTGTGGGTGACTCTCTGCCCTGATGTATAGCTTGTGGAGCTCATTTAGGCAAGGGCCAATGTCAGCCATGGTGTAGCCAGTAAACACAGATAAGGAATCAGGCTAGAATATAAAAAGACGTATTTTTTAAAAAAAAGTCTAAATCTCACAAAGTGGATTTTTAGGACTCAAAACAATGATCTTAGCAAACTTACCCAGAGTGATTTGTTCACAGTGTACGAGGCGAGGCAAAAGGCTGCGGCTGCGACTATGGATGGGGTATAGTGTAGGAAGGGTTCGATTTCCAGCAGGCTTAACTCAGCTACATACTAGAGACAATATGCTTAACGTAAGTTGAAACCTGCATTTTCAAGGGTGGAGGGTATAAACCCAGAGTCTGGTTGAAATGACTGATTGGTTTGACTCACCAGTGACAGGTTCTCTGTGTTGGCACAGACAGGGTGGATGGACATGAAAAGACGAAAGAACTGGTTCGTGGTGGGCGCTGCCATCTTGAAGGCCAGCACGTTCAAGAGAAAATGCTCCATCTGAATCAGCTGCACCTTCGTGTAGGTGCTGTCGGTGATGTACACAAAGTCATTCAGCTTAGGAGGGTAGATCTCCTCGTATTTTCTACAAGGTAAAATGACAGACAACATCAAGTTACCATCGGTGGAGTTGATGCTACTTCATTAGGAGTATCAAATCTTTTGGAAAATCAATACTGAAAAAATGACGGATGATGCATACGTAAGCTGTTTATACCCCAATCAGGCAATGCTCGATTTTTTTATAAAGTGAAGCCATTTCATAATGACATCATTGTGACATAATACTGCAACAATTGATTGGTTAGTTGAAATTAGTTGTAGGTAGAGCATGACTACACAAGGTTTTACTTCACAGTAATGTAATGATGACATCATTCTTCCCTATGATCAAAAATAAATTTTTCAATCTGTTCAAGCTTCAGGTCGTATCTCGTCCTATAGGATGCAGATACCTCAAGAAATGCATTTTGGAACAATGCATGACCTTATTTTCTAAATTCTTCATGATCTCACTCCTCACTTCAAATGACATCATCTGATAGTGAATCGATTTCATCCCTATAGCCCAACCAAGTTTCGTAAAAGTCTGTCCATGAATAATAAAATAACCTAAACGTCTGCTTACGAAGCAATCAGTAAAGCTGCCGTGCCAACCAGCTGCAGATTTCCCCGTTTGATAAATTCTGTGCCGGAGAGAAAACGGTCCAAGTAGTTGACAGCGAGGTGCAGAGTCTCAGTGCGAAGCTTGTACTCCTGGGCGACTTCCACCATCCAGTCCACCAGGACGACGTGCATGTTGCTGGTGATCTCGGGATGTTTCTCCAAGTGGCCTGGTTTCGCCCTTAACTTCATCTGCCATTAGAAGCAGAAACAGTTATCATGATGCATTTGTAGAGAACCAAGGAGCCATTCCTCACAACCAGGGTACTTAATGCTGACCACACATGAGTGAAATTATTCCGTGCACATAGTAATTCAGATCATTACGCACTTCACTCTGCCTCAGGTGTTTGTGAATTTCCTTTGCGTACTCAGACACACACAGAACCTCGTCTGACATCAGGGATTCATCTTTTTCAGACTGCATACACGATTCCTGGCATTGACCTTTATGAGAGGGAACAGTCATCAGGAGATAAACAAGACAACACGATAAAAACGTCTTGATGGATGTTTTTCTAAACAGCGAACTCACTTGAACTAAGCTCCAGCAGGAATCTCAGAGCTTCATTTTGCAGGGCGGAGGTTTCAGTGTCAAGGTGATAACTCTGTGACACTTCTTCTTGACCAGAAACTGAAAGAACAACTTCACAAGCCTCTTCAACATAAACATCATAGCCAGAACTGGAGGTGCAGCCAAGGAAGGTGACCTGGGAGCTGTCTGAGACCGAACTGTGTTTGGAAAACTGGCCTCCCTGTTGAGAACAATGAGTCGTCGTGATTACCACAAGAAGTTGAAAAGAATACTCTGTGAACTGAATTGAAAATCAGTAAAAAAAAAAAAAAGTGTTTTACTCCCAAGTGCCTCCCTGTTTTACCTTGCTGACAGATCGGCCACGCTGCTCATTTTCTGACAGGACTCCAAGCACTGTCCGCTGTTTGGGCCTCTGGGCCTGTGAGGCATCTACTTTACTTGAAGGTAGGATATTTTCTTTGCTGGTGTGACTGCCACAGTGGGTATTTGAGCTGAAGTTCATCTTTAAACAAGGAGACAGGGAAAGGTGAAGTTGAAAATGGCTAACAGGGTAAAAAAAGGTAAGGCAAAATAAAGAAAACACAAAATTAAAATAGCTCTGAGGAACCTAATTAAAGCACCTAAAACATGCACCTAATTACAGTATGCTGCACTGCAATGATCTAAGTTAGTGGTCGTTATTGGACCCCAAGGTTACCCCAAGATGAATCTGAGGGGCTGCAAGATTAGTAAAATCACACGCAATTGGAAATAAAGAATACAAATAATCAGATTTATACACCCTCACACCCTGAGGGTGTCAGAAACATCATCACCATGGTTACACTGATTGATCAGCTCATGAACAATAAGAGACAAACACTAAGAGAAAGAAGGTGAGAAAAAAAAACCCAAAAGAACAAATGATCTGGATCAGTCCAGTGTGATAAACTGATCCACGGGGACTTCCTGTTGGTTTTCACTGTGAACTCACCATGTTCAGGATCCACGTAGTTAACGTAGTGGAGGCGGAGGGATTTGTCCTCTAACGAGCCAACGGACTAATTAACGTTGACTTCCTTGTTATTAACTTGTAGACAAACAGCGACCTCTGGTGAATTAACGCGGTGTTGTTGGAGGTTAGTTCCGCACGTTACCTTGTCAACCAATCAGCTGTTTCCTCTGAGCCGTTCCTTTCCCTGATGACGTATGGACGTCATGCGTCGGGAACGTAAACAGCCTCACTTTAAAATGATCTGGATAAAAACTCTACATGGAATTTATTCTATTCCTCAACATATATTTCTATGTGATCTTAGGTTTGTATTAAAGTAATAACAATGATACAAACTTTAGTTATACAGCAAAATACAGTTACAGTAGACAAGTTCTTTACAAGTAAGAAAAATAGTAAGACAATTAGTTGGAAACTGTTAAATGGAATTTGAAGATCACACCACATTAATGCTCAGGTAGTGAAATAAAAAATAGTTACGAATAACATTATACAATTCTTTAAATAGTTGGTTGATCAGAAGTAGGAGAAAGTGTAGATATGGAAATTTGAGGGATTTAAAAGAGGATAAGGATTTTTCCGGACGGATCTCCTCAAGGAGATTGTTGCAAACGGGAGCCCTGACAGAAAAGGCCTGGTCCCCTCTGGTCCTCAACCAGGACTGTGGAGTAGACCTCAAGTTGTGAACGGGCACAAATGGCAGAAAAAGAATCTTATAATCATATAAGCCCATTTTATTATTCTATAAATAAAGTTATTCTAAATTAACAGCCACCGTAGAGGAGACATGGACCTGCTCACGTCACCAGTGTTATATTGACCATGTTAACACAGCTACAGAGAAGCAGAGGTTACACAGTGGTTCTGACCTGACCCGTGATTTTGCACTGTCCAACAAAAACGATGCAAAACAGGTGATACATTTAGGTCGATGAAAACAGATATTGTTAATAAAATAAAATGTCTACTTACATAGAAAGGTCAATGTTCAGTCTGTAGAGAGTAACCTGCTGACAGCCTGCAAGTCTTTCATTGTCCATTAGATGGCAGGCTTCCTCTTCAGAGACAGCAGCCTGATGTTTTTCCATCAGTTCAGTCAAGCAGATTTACAACATCTTGTCACCTCGAACAACATTTTGGAGCTTGTCACATTAGGCCACCGCAAACACACAAAGGCTAACTTCCAGGCTGCAGCCTCAACAACACTACTAAGAACAATGTGAAATTATCATTAGACTTTTTGACCCTTGTTATTTCTCATTTTTTTCCACTGAACTTCTGCTGAGCCCAACTCCTCAGGGATGGAGAGGATGAAAAGTGGATTCTGTTGATTAAACCACTTTGAGACTTGGACTCTGATTTAAGTATCCACTTTTCTATGACTGCAAACCACATGGATGTTTAAATGTGTGTAGTCTCTATTATTATAAGAACAGGAGGTATAGAGAGGAGGCAGGTATAAGAACTTGGGAGGATCCAGGGGCATTAACTGCAGTCTTGTCTTGCCACTGCTGCTTCTGCTGAGCAGCTCCACTGGAGCAACATCGGATTACAGATTCCAATTTGCAACCTTTTGGCCACAAGGCTGCTTCTTGAACCTTCTGCCAACCATCACTCTTAATACTTTACTGACACATGAATTTGATGGAGGACACCCTCTCTTGTTTCTACTGGTGCTTTTAACCATATACCAGAATAGTATGTTAAAAGGAATGTTTTTTCCTTTGCCTTGTCTGCTTGAATTTTAGTTTTAGTGATTTAATCCAAACACGCATTATATTTAGAAAACAAATATCCAGCGTTATCCATATAGAGGAGATACATTCTCCTCCACAGGGCATATAATTATACAGTTATCTATAAATGAAGGGTTTGCTGTCACCAGCTTATAACAGACTGAAAACATAACACAAATTTTGAGAGGTCTGAATCTATATTTTATTGTCACAGAGGGAATCTTGATGTCACGCAGGACTATTTCTCTGTGATTTTGATGAACTAAAATATCATAAATTCTAATGTTGTAATGGTAAAGCCATCCTGAAAACTTTAATTCCTCCACCAAGTGCATACCTCCACCAAGGCCCCTTATGGAACCAAATTTAAATCAAAACATCATAAAAAGCTTGTAATGTTAAACAAAGTGGATCCACACCAAATGGGAACAGGTTCTTCCTGGACCCATATCACATCGCTACACTAAGTTCCGTGGTAGTTCGTCAAATAGTTTTTGCGTGATCTTGGCTACAAACAAACGGGGGAGAAATATAACCCCTGATGAAAAAGATAAGGCATATTTCAAGTGTGTGAAACTTGTGTGCAGCTTGATTCAATCTAAGGGGAGTGTTGGGCATTTGCAGACGTATGCTGTGGGTCATTCTAGTTGGCAATGTAATTATATGTAATTCTAAGAGTATGATTCCATTGTAAAACTCTGTGGTAAAAGACCTAATTGTATTTAAATTATGGAAAACAGCAATAAAAGGATCCATGTGTGGAAATAAATAAAACATTAAGGACCAGAATGAGTTTTGGTATCACAGGGCAAACATCATGACTCACAATCGCCTTTTTTATTTGAACTAAATTAAAATTTGACAAAGTTACTTGCACTGTAATCTGGATCAGAGATCATCAAGTCAAAGATGATTCAGTCCGACCAAATCTTCTTATGCAGCTGCTCTCTGTGTGTAGTTCATCAAATGTTTGTGGAGGATTTCACCGTGTTCAAGAGCTGAATTTGACATCAACACCAGTTGCTTGGAGGGCCAAGGCTGAGAGAAACAGAATATAAAGAAAAAGAAGGTTAAATGAGTATTTTTCTCTTTTCTCTGTCTCGCAGTTATGACGCAATGAAACTTTGTTCTACCACAGAACTGATGAAAATAATCCTCTCAAACTAAACCGGGTTTCATGTTCACACAGTGCTGAAGAGCAGGGACTGAGTCATGGATGCACACATTCATACTTAAACACACAGAAGTGGAACCTGCTTGGGTGGAGATGCACAGTCTCTCTGTCTTCCTCCGCCTTTTTATCCCTCTTCCTCATTTCCGTTGAGATTGTTTATGATAGATAGCACTGGGGTGGTGCCATTTCATTAGTGTGATGTATCTCTGGTGACAGCATTGAGGCCAGATGAGCCAGGAGTCTGAGCATCACCCATTTATATACAGTCTATGGCATCACCTCTAAAATACTGTGCCGTCCAGGAGCCTCCTCCCAGCTGAGGATGGACATGTCTCATCTGTCTCTCTGTCACCCCTGTCAGGAAAATGACAGCCAAGATTGTCTCACACCATGAGATGAAAAATATTCCTGTTGTTTTAGGTCAAAAAATGCAGTGGATGTGAAAGAGGCTAAAACCTGGAGGACAATGAGATGAAATATGATCTGCTGAGACGTAGATTTATTCTCTGAGAAATCAACGAAAATGATGAAATGTTGCAAGATCTTGCAATTTATGAAGGAGTGAAAAAAAATTCCTGGGTTCACATCAAAATTTCATGGATTCTTTTCTGAATCATAGCACAACATTCCACCAAGTTTTCTGTTCAATCTGTTTATGCATAATCTTGTTTACAAAAAACCAAACACATATGCTAAACATAACCTCCTTGGCCGATTACAACTTGTAGTGACATCTCAGGAACCCTCCGCTGATTGGTGATATCTCTGTCATCTGCTATCCTTCTCCATCCAGAGCACATACAGTACCTCCACCAAGACCCAGCGGTCTCCTTACATTTAATCAAGCCACAACAAATTGTGCGTACTCACTGATATTAGTCCTCTAAGTATATATATCTCGCACGCCAAAGTTTAATAGGTTCTTTCTTGGGCCATGTCCCATCCTTCCACCAGATTTTGTGAAATTGCATTCAGTAGTTTTTGTGTAGTCCTGCTGACAAACACAGACAGACAGACAGACAGACAGACAGACAGACAGACAGACAGACAGGGGTGAAAACATAACCTCCTTGGCAGAGGTAAATGTGGGTCATGTTAGGTTAAAGGACGATTACCAACATTTTCTTTTTTTGCTGGCATTCAGCACTTCAAAGCAACATGTGCAAAACTGCAGGGGGGTTTCAGTGAACTGCAAAATCATTTAATATGTGTCGGGGAAGAGTCTCCCCCCCCCCCCCCCGACAAACAACAAACTGCATCAAATATGAGCAACAGCGATCACAGGTTCAAAATATCCAACAGGCAGTTTATCGGTAAAAAGGAGAGCGGCTTATGCTGCTCAAATCTGGAAGACACACCACATACACAGGCTCTCTAACCAGAGGGCATCATCTGATGGAATATCAGTGAGTCACATTAGTGCCACAAACCAATGATGAAACTTTAATTGTTCACTTTGTGGAATCTGCTGCAATTTCTTTCGTTAATTAACTACTCAGAGAGAATCACAGCGGAAGACATCGACAGAGAGGAGGAAAGATACGATTCCAAATCCACTGAAGTGTAGAAAGTCGTAAACCGACTCACTGAAAGACAAAGTGTTGCACTGCAGACTTGTTTTATCTCGACGTACCAGACGTGTACATCACATATCTCCCCGTCTCTCCCGGCCCGAGCTGTGGAACATATGAATTATGAATGTCTGAAGAGTAACAGCTTTTTTTATTTGCAATTTAAGGGCCCAAAATCTTTTGGTGCACTAAATTATTCATATATTCAAATGAATCTGACTTTGAGGACATTTTTCCTTTCTTCTTCTCTTTCATGAATTTAGATTGTGCCCTTCAGAGGGACAGGTCAAAATTAGTGGCAAAGGTTTAAACAGAACAGTTTTTTCAAAAGGTTTCAGTTGGGATTTTTTTCCCCCCACTCAGACATGTTTTATTAAATTGGGTCCTGTCGTTTTTGATTCTCTGCCCATGGGAGATCCCTTTTGGGATTGTGTCAATATTGCAATGCCACCTCTCTCATTGTTATTCTGGAAGACTACCTGCCTGTCAAGCTGCTGTAATGTGTGTCAATGTACGAGAGTGTCACTCACTCACAGCTCCATGCCCTCCCATCTGTGGACATCACTTTGATTGACATTGCAATGAGACGAAAAGCTGGAGCCCAGTGCTGAGGTGAAGATGTTCAGGATTTTTTACACGTCACTGAAGATCACAAATAATTCTGCGCGATATCTTGGAGGCATGGAGAAAGGTTTGAAATTCAGAGTGTGTCCTCTAGATTCAGGGATGCAGCGATCCCATGCTACTGCAACGAGGAGGAGACAAGTGAAAGAGTCAGATTTCATGTGCTCATCATTCTTAAATTTAGCTTTAGGGAGCCTCCCTCTCGGTGGGGTGCTTTGCAAAGGAGAGATTTAAAGCATATCTGCTGCTGCATCTAAAATACAACTTCTAACATACTTGCAACTAATTCCTTAACACTTTCCTGAGTGTTATCTCAAGGTTTAGCGATGTTCCCACAGGGTTAGCAGGATGAGCATGTCAAACCACTCCCCAAAGCACACACACAAACACACTTTGGCCCAAAATAAACCCCGTAGCTGCACGTCCCGGCCTCATCTCCTCTTCTTCGCCTTCTGGGATTAGTGACAAAAGCCAGCTGAGGCCGAAGCTCTTATCTCCATCCCACAGTCGTCTCTCGCGTAAACACACACACACACACACACACACACACACACACACACACACACAGGCAACATAAAAGCACACAAGAACACTTGAGTTTGCACAGACACAAGCACATGTGCTCATGCAGCCTAATTAGCTTTGCCAAACATATTCCCCTCTTTAGGAAAATAAGGAACTGTGTGTGTGTGTGTGTGTGTGTGTGTGTGTGTGTGTGTGTGGGGACATTTAGACCGGTCCTCACTTTCTGACTCCCTTTAAATAGACTTTTTAAGGGTTAAGACTTGGTTTTAATGTTAGTATTAGAATTAGATTTAGGTTATGTTGGGTTGGGGTTATAGGGTTAAGACTAGAATCAGGTTTTGGTTAGGTTAGGGTTAAGACTAAAATTAGGTTAGGGTTAAGATTAGAATTAGGTTTAGATTAGGTTAGGGTTAGGGTTAGGGTTAGGCAATTAGTTGTAATGGTTAAGGTTAAGAAAAAGGGCTGGGGAATACATAATAACATTGTGCACAATGTGATAATTACATCGTGTGGCATGTGTCCTCCCTCCGTCTTTGGTTTCTCCCTCAACACAACTGCCAACAGCGTCTCTTTAAAATATTTATCCACGATTGTTTATTTTTCTTTTTGAATGCTTCAGATTAAGAAAATATTCACAGATCCAGGCTCATCAGATGAATCCCAGACCTCTCCGCATGGCTGTCAAATTTCTGTGTGAAGTGCACATGAATAGCAGCCATGTGATGATGTTGGTGAGCGCTGCATTGGTTTGGATGTGAAATAAAGTCGTCTCCCTCTCATCTCCGCACTCTGTCTGTTCTCTCTTGCTGCCGTTACCCTGCGGTGCCGGTGTCAGCGGGGCAGATGGCAAAAGACGAACACATCTGCGGAGTGGGAGGTGTCTTTTTTCCCCTTCACAGAGCAGGGACAGGTGTCATCTGCCACACAATTAACACTTTCATGAATACCATTAAGATGCTAACAAGGTCATACTTCAGATTCACAGACACGCACAGAATGGATTATTGATCAGCTTGGACTGAATCATATTTGGAGCCCTTCATTCCCAAATAATCTTTAATCAAAGTAAAGCACTTTAAAGTGTCGGCTCACCCAAATGACAGAGGATGTTTTCTCAACTGCAACAATTAAAAAATCAAGAAAAAATATTTTTCAAAGTAATTTAACAGTCTTATGTTCATTATGTGATTCTTTCATCACAGGTGTGAGTGGTTGTCTGTCTCCATGCGTCAGTCCTGGCAACCTGTCAAGGGGATACCCGCCCCTCCAAATAGCTGCAAAACTACATCACATCATCAGCCTCAGCTTTACTTGGTGATTACTGCTCATTTGCACTTAAGCTCCACAGAGATGCTCTTAAAAAAAACATTAATGGTGCCCGCACCACAAACAATCCCACCTCCATTGTGCCGGGTTGAAGGCAGAAACTGCAGAAAGACTACAGTTATTCCTCACGGCTTTATCCTGCTTCGGGTGAGTGAGATTTCTTTTAAATTATTTGCTGGAACTGGCCCCTCCACGAGGAGTCTGTATGTGTTGAGTCATCCAGTGCTGAACAGTTTATCTTTAGAGAATTGCATCATCTTTGTTTATCGATTGACGAATATATTTTATTCCTCCTCAATTTATCACTTATTTAAGTGACATGCATATGCTCTTCTCCGAATTTAAATTTGTGCAGAGGAGGTTTGCTCAGCTGCTGTTTACAGAGACACTGTTTAGAGGAGGGATAAGAGGAGGAAAGGAGGGAAGTAAAAGAAAAGATAAGAGCTTGAAGATGAAGGGAGGCAGGGAGAGCAGTGCTGAGACACTGAGGGATGTTAAAGGGTAATTTTTTTTATGTCAGGCCACACTTTTCTTACTTGTTTGTCGAGCTGAGGGTCTCATCCAAACAGTTCAGTCGGCAGCCAGTTACATATTGCTCACCACTGGATATTGTCTACTGACGCAGGTTGCTGACAGCAGAAAGAGGCTGTACCCCACACACAAATATGAGAAATGATGGCTCAATCATGTGTGTGTGTGTGTGTGTGTGTGTGTGTGTGAGGGAAGGAGGGGTTTGCAAGTGATGATAAAAACAGATGTATTGATCAGTTTAATCAAACCATTTATCGACCTGCACGTCCTGCTTTAGATTATTCTGCCCTGTTACTCGACTAATTATTGAACAGCTTCACTGTGACGAATGTTTGCTCAGTGAAAACGCGACAAAAAACACAGAGGAGCAGAATTGCCTATTGATGTGATCGTTATTCAAAGGTGATGAGCGGCACAGACAAAAGTGGGAGGGTGGAGACGGACTGAGTCGCGCACACACACATACACACACACAGAGAAAGAGAGGGAGAGGGAGAGAGGGAGGGGATGGGATGGGATTAGAGTGAGCACTACTCCCTCTCTTCTCTCCTCTTCACCACTTCTCTACTAAAAAAAATAAATTAGTGTCATTCATTAGTTGCAGCCCCTCAGTTGCAGGCCCTGTCTGTTCCCTTTCTGAATGAGAGCCTGCTCACAGAGAGGGTCTGACATTGTCTGCTCTTGCTGTAGTGTTGTGTGTTTGTGTGTGTGTGTGCAGGAGTGTGTATGTGTGTGTGTGTGAGTCACATTGAATGATAGAGAGAGAGGGAGAGAGGCTCACAGAGAAGATCTCTGGGCAACAGATCCGTTTTGCTCGGCTAAAGACCAAACACAACGGGATGGATTTCTGCACGACATGAACAAAAGAACAAAGGTCTGTACCTCTACGATTTCATATGTGTAGCTGATGCTTCAGATAGCTCTTAATGAAATGATTCCGGGTTAACAACGGTATTAATCTGATCTTTTAGAGGAGTGGGGATTCCTGCTGAATACAAAAAAAGCTTAAATAATCAGTCTCCATTCGGATGCCAGAAACTTTATTCAGCGATTTGTCACTGCCTGAAGAGCTGTCGCGAGAAAACAAAGGAAAGACGGGTACAGTAAAAGGAAAGATAAAATAGTAACAAAGAAGGAGGAGAAAATATATAAACGCTGAGACTTATTAGCAGCTGAAGCGTGCAGTAAAGAGGGATAGAGGGGGGTAATCCACGTACACTTTAATTCAGCAACTTTGCAAACAAGGGGGCTTTAAAAGGCAGTTGAGAAAAAGAGGGAAGGAGTGAGTGATTGAGAAAAGAAAAGAGGGGGCCATACAAATGTCCCAATGAGAACAAGAGCAGGTTTGTTTGTGCTTAAGATGAAGTGTGACTCACCCTGGTCACCGTGATAAACAAGAGCCGAATGACGTGAACATTTTTTTCTCCATTTTTAGACAATTGAAAATTGACATTTTTGCATCAAATTTTCTCTGGGAATGATGATGGTGGGATTTTTGCAGAGGTCTGCAGTGAACATGCATGTTCCCTTAGGTCCTGATAACAAGATTTATAGGCCGGGGGCCTGTCTGCAGCACCACACTGCTTCATCCATCATGGTGTGTTGTGACGTCCCACCTTTATCAAACATTGCAGCTCCTGCGATTTGGATATTGCACTTCGGCCATATTTTGATTTGAATTATTTAGCGTAAAAACTATCAGTAATCAGTAATTAACAGATAAGATAACGAGGAGTAAAAATACCACAGGGGTGAGCTGACACACACACACACACACACACACACACACACACACACACACACACACACACACACAGCTCATTATGTACCATGGTCACTGACCAAAAAAACATCCAACACTAACCATTCATTGCGATCTCTGGTTTTAACCCACCCACTGTGTCACTAATATTTTTGGAATATCTTTGGGATCTCGTTCCAATTCTCTTAACATCTGAGAGAGTCAGATGACTACTGAACGCCCGTGTTCGACCCTTGCAATTGCCTCGAGTGCACTCAGGTGCGCTGTGGGATTTTTTCATTCAAATGTAAACGTGATGAATAAAAACATCAGTTTATTGTTTTGTAAGCTAATTAAGATTCCACCTTCCAAAATTTAGTATTCCTATTTGTATTCATATTTGAATATATTCAAGCCTTATAAGGGACAACATATTAAACAACCCGAACTGGGGCAGAAATAGTACAAAAGTGGTTGAGAGTTTCACACAGATAGTGAAACATCATCATTCCTGATTATCTCTGACCTCTCTATGGGTTATCTGTGGTATTTGGGCCTGCTGAGGCGATTTGGAATTCATGCAGTTAAGCCTCAGGTCTGTTTTCAGATGATCTGGCTCAGAATATGAGAAATTTTACATGTTTGAAATTCAGGCTACGCTGTTATCTCCTGGCAATCTGCTGCTTGAACTGAGACTGAGACTGTGCATGTGTGTGTGTGTGAGAGAGACACATCTTGGGCATATTTTACATATGGGCATGCATGAGAATGAATATCACTTGTATTTCTACTACTGGCTCCGCTTGTCTGTGTTTGAGCATTTGGTGTGAATACAGTATGAGAAAGTGCATGCACACACACATATACAAAGAATATGGTCCAAATGCCATGACATTTTGCCACACATGGATCTTCTCCATTATTCATGAAGCGAAGAGCGGTTAACTGAACAGACAACAGAATCTCTCTCTCTCTCTCTCAGAAGTTTAGGTTTCAGTAAATATTTGCATAAAGTGCATTCATGGACTGTAAAAATCACAGTTATTGCCAAGGCTATTTTCTGTCATCAAAAGAGAGCTGAAGGTTTAACTGGAAACTGTAATGAGTTTATGGCAGGCTATGTTTGGCCCTGAGTGGACTATAAATAAGCCACAATTCTTATGATATATTTTATCAATGGAAACATAAAGTGTTCTATTTTAATGTGTAATAAAACTCCATGAATAATGAATATTCATGTCAAAAGGACACATTAGATAAAACAAACTGCAGATTATACACAGCACAGTGACAGTGAAAAGATTATAAGGAGATAATGAGAAAACGAAGGAGGGCGAGGAGCAGATTGAGAAAGTGGAGCAGAGGAAGCGACGCGGCACAAAGTCTCAGGGGGAGTTTGGCTGAACGTGCAGAGGATGAGATGAGATTGTTGGAGGAGTGAGTTGCAGAGATCGTGTCATTCAAGAAAGAGTTTGATCGGGACAAAAAGGGGCTTTGAGAGTCGACTGCAGAATGGTGGAGCAGAAACAGAAGAAAGCTACGGAACTCAATTCAGGGGCTGCATCCTACAAAGGAAACGACGTAACCAGTCCATTAAGAGCTGAAATGAGACGGTCTGGTCTACAGAGGCTTTTTGATCGGAATTACCAAGCTCATCCTGACCTCAAGTTGTGCATGACAAGAAAGTTTTAACGCCCTTTGTCTTCTTTGTCTCCAACATCTATAGCCGTTAGCTGTTCAACTGAGTTGAAGCGTGATGAAAGCCTGACATCTTGTTGCTTGCTGGGACCATTACCTCTTTGAAAACCTTAAGAGCACTGAATCCTGGGATAGATTTGGCTAGAAAGGTTCTACCCGTTGGAGGCTTAGTTTCTCTGGGATGGAAGGACACATTTGTTACTGCCGTGACAAATGTCTGCCGTGACGCAATCAGTCTTCAAATGTAGAATCTGAAGGATGCAGCCCCTGACTAAAAACAAATTCACTGAAGGCAGCCTGGTGTGAAGAATGTGTAGTGGATAACCAAGGCTACAAAGAATGTTTTAAATGCTGCTGATAGCACAGAGAGGGCATGGCTGACATTGAAAAGGAAGAGCATTATCAGGCGAAAAATAAGTCAGGTGAGAATGAAAAGCAGTCACACTTCAGTGAGATCTCATTGAGAAGCTGCAGGCTGGGAGAGTCGAGTCGGCAGGGAACAGGAGAACGAGGAGACTGAAGAGGTGGAACAGCCTCAAACACCTAAACTCTACATAGACCTGACTGGCAGAGAGGAGCAGACACTTTAAGTTGATAAAGAGCAGAGATGTTCAGTCAAATCAAGCAAAGGAAAGTAAAATAACTCCAGACTCAAGGTGATGCCCAGTCTCAATGAATGCCTCTAGAAGACCAGTCAGGTCATTACCCTTTACCTCTGAGAGCAGCAGCTACCGCCGCCGTCCATTATTCTGCTGCAGCTGTCCGACAGAGCGGCCTTTAATGCTTTCAAAAGGCCTCGTCTGTTCAGAGGTCAAGTGTAGGAGCAGCTGAGACCAGGCAAGATGTCTGTCAGAGGGACAAAAAAAGGTGGGGGCTGAACATCGTTTAAATTTAACCAAATAAACTGTAGCAAGCTCAACTTCAACAGAGCGACCAGGACAGAGCTTCAGGCCAGAGATATAATTGCTTTTTATCCACGCGTTTACTTACACAACCAACCACTATGAGAGGAATCGTTCATGTACTTTCTATGTACTATGCCTCTACCTTGCATATTACTGGAGTGTTCTTGATCTAAATTGTGTAACATAAAAATGGCATCACTTTTTTTAAAAAAGAGGCAGCACAATTTGTAATTCCTGCTCTCAAAAAAGAAATGCTGATAAGAGAACTGCACCGAGTCTGGGCAGGTCTAAGGGATGAGAAGTGAAGCAGAAGGGAGACAAGGATCAGCTGGATAGATTTAACACCTCAAGAACAAACAGTCAAAGAGGACATGTTGAAGAAAAAACTCAAGACACAGAAATAAACAGCCTCACAACAGAAAATCACACAAATAATCAATGGTAATCTTGTTTTTCCTCCCTCCTGTGGTTTAAATTCTCACCTTGCTACAGGGATATTGAAGTAGAAGTCAGATGGGGATAATGTGGCTCTACACTTTAAACAGAACAAAGAGCAAACACCTTTTTCAAACAAGAGAAAACCACACAGCTCGATATCGTCACTAATCTCAGGATTCTGATTCAATTCACGCGGTTTAGGGGTTAGAGTGGGTGTTCCACCAATCGCTAGGTTGTTTGGTCAATTCCTCCAGTCCACATGTTGAAATCCATGGGAAAGACACAAAATCTCAAGTCTGAATGTAAACTGTATAACTGTATATATTTTGACTGGTTACCTCTGCAAAGAAAGTTATGTTTTCACCTCTATCCATTTGTTAGTTATTTAGCACTTAAAGTTTGTTTGTGAACAAGATTTAATAAAAATTACTGGATGGATTACCACAGAACTTGGTGTAAGGAAGCAGTATGGGTCAGGGAAGAACCCATTCAACTTTGCTGCAGATTAAAATCAAGAAGTGGATCTAGGAATAGCAAGATTTTTTTGGCATTTTAATCGATTTCTCAGGGAATAATTTTTGGAAATAGATGAAAAAAACATTTAGGAAACTGATACCTATGTTGGGCCTTGGCAGATGTATGTTAGTGGTTCGATGATGGTTGGTGGTAACATTAAATGATGTCGTTCTCAGGCTTTATCTAATTCAATATGTAGGCACCACTGCTGTTTCCTTGAATATAAAATGATGCACAATTACACTTGGCAAATGCAAATAATATATTTTTAGGCTTAGGAGTGCATGCATTGAGCAAGAATAATAGATAAGAAACCAGGACCACTTATAAGGGTATTATGATTATGCATATAAGTAACTGCTAGACATGGACCGTCGGTGGCAGTAATGACTGTTTGAAGTGCACTGTAACGACCACTTTGAGCACAGGAAGGACAGAATCCGACAGTCCGCCCACTGATTAATCTGCACTGTTTGTGGTGATGGCTGCAGACTGAGGGTTAGACAGTGTTAGCGTTCCACACGCTGGTCACTCGACCTCCGCCACGCCACGTCTCATAGCTGGAGACATTATCTCTTCATGTGGAGTAAACTCTTTAGAGAGTGGGAACTCAGAAAGCAGAAGATTAATGACCTTTAAGACAAATAAAATATTCAAGTCAAGACATTTAGATAATTTTCCTCAATAAAGATGCACAATTTTCCCAATTTGCTCATGGGGTTCTCTGTACTACCCTGGCAGGTAATCCTAGGCAAAATAACTACTGGTATTCATTATATGTAGGCGAATGTGTGCGTTGATGTATCTGACCTCCCCAGTCTCAGCAGGACAGTGTGGCCTGCCCTCTTAAAGTAGATTAGCTTGAAAAATAACTGAATGCACCACGTTGCCTGGATACAAAAAGCATCATTAAGCACAATTATCAGCCACTTCTGCGCACAATGAACAAGCTTCATCACAGATTTCAAAACAACAAGTCATCAACGACAGCAACCTATACGGAGCAGAAAAGATGAGGAGGACAGCGGGTGTAAGATGGTGGGATGGAGGAGCGGAGGCAGATAAAGGTGGAGAAATGTAGAGCGTGTGAGGATGAGGAATTAGAAACATTAGAAATGACAGGTAGACCTTTTTAATATCTGCATGTAAACTCTCATATCCTTTTTTGTTAAAATACCAGAATCCAGATGATCAAAACATTTCAGGGATGAAATTTGCAGCAGAGAAAGCGACAAGACAGCTTTTCATTGGTCTGCGAGGACCATCGTGGGAGTATTTGATCAAGAAACACAGTTGGGGTTAGAGAGCATGAGACAAAAAGAGTGTGGCCTTCATTCATTGCTCCTCGTTACGCTGTGTATCTCCCTGAAGGTAGAGCAGGCTGTAAATTAAACAGAGACTAAAGAACTTGTCCACTGAACCATCCAGAGCAGACAAACAGAAAGAAGAAGGACGAGGAGGGAAAAAAAGAATAAAAGAGAGGGCATAATTGGAGATGAAGAAAGCGAGTTTGGGGACAAGAGCGGCTGGCTTAAACTTCAAAAGCCAAATTACACAATAGGAGATTAAAAAAGGTTCTGGAGCAGACTCAGAATGAAACACTGGTGCAACACAAACACAACTGTTACAGGGTTTGTGTCGGTTTAAATAAGTTAAATTTAAGACTTTTTAAGACCATAGCCTGATAAATGAAATTTGAGATTTATGTCAGGTACGACATATATGATGAAATATCAGTCAGTTAGCTGCTTGTTATGGTATCTTTTATAAGTTGCTCTTAATAAATATTAACTAAAATAAATCATCAATAGATGAAAAAGAATTTTAAAGAAAATTAAAGGAAAAATCTGTTTCTTTTTACTGTGAGAAATTATTTCTTACAATTACAGGTCACTCAAAACTTTTGAGTCCCGTTTCTTGCCCTTCAGTTGTTCATGTTTTGAATAATTAACTCCGCCGAATTACCAAGTACCCATTACTGTTTGCAATATACCCTAAAACATACTGCTAACGTTTAAGGAATCGCTGTGATATTGAAGAAAACATAAAAATCCGATTATTCTCAATCAAGTTCCGGAATCAGAAGTGGTGTGTTTTCTCCACACTTTCAAAGCGGGGGTGGAGGTTTATTTGCACACTTCCGTCAAATATAAAATTGTCACCGTAAAATATAAGTCCCACTGAATCTAAACATGTGTGTTTTGCGTCTTTTCGTTCAGATTTGACTCAGTTATAACTCCGACATTTAGCGCTAAATAGTTTGAAGCTGCCTACCTTGAAGCCCGTGTGTCACTTCCGGTGCTTCAGCTGCGGCCGCTGATGACGTGGATAATGAGATACATTTAAAAAAGTGTTTTTACACCGTGTTTCTGCATCTTATCACACACTCTGTGGTTTCTACCCGATCTGACTGTTCACAGGTGGAACAGCTGCAAAAACTTTATTCATTTGTATGTCTAATTTAAGAAACAGAGCTCAATATCCAATCTGACGTTATCTCTAGTGTTAAGGGCCCAAACATTTATTATCTCCAGCAGGGATGTTGTCACCCCTGTCTATTTGTTGGTTTATTTATAAAAAATATTCCAGATGAAATTTAACAATTTCCATGACACTTATCATCACTTTCTTTAACATTGTGAACTATATAAATATTTGTTTACACTTTCACAGATTTCCCAGGGAATAATTCATGGATCTTGATTAAACAAATTAGGCACATGTTTAGGGGACTGATATTTATGAGTGTGTGAAATCTGGTGCAGCTTGTTTGGGTTTAAAAGGGGGTGTGGGGCCTTCTCTGTTTACTCAAGTCCTATATGAATATAACATGTGGCCAGGCACACATATGCCATGTGAAATGAATAACCATGAAGTGGAGAGGAAGAAGCTGGCAGATAAGAGAGAAATGTGTGTGTGTGTGTGTGTGTGTGTGTGTGTGTGTGTGTGTGTGTGTGTGTGTGTGTGTGTGTGTGTGTGTGTGTGTGTGTGTGTGTGTGTGTGACCTCTTGCTTTCATTCTGGTCATGGTCAATTATTTTTGCCTTTGAAGTGTCTGTCTCCGCTGTCATAGATCAAGTGAAGACACGAGGCCCCAACCTAAATAACAGAGGAGCCTCGCTCTCCCTCTCCTCCTCTCTCTCTCTCTCTCTCTCTCTCTCACACACGCACACACACACACTACTCTGATCATTTCTGCATTTCAACCTCAACACTCATCAGCTACTATCTGGGTTCTGCAGTCATTAGCAGTGGAACATTATTAGCAGTATTAGCGTTTGGCGGAGGAGGGGTTGGCTCTCAGCCGTCTTTGTGAAAGCTGATTATGAGGAGTTTAATTTCATCAGATAAGGATACCCTCTTATGAGCAGACCCAGCTCCAGGCACCAAAGGCCTGGCGGGCAGTCAATGAG
Organism: Paralichthys olivaceus; assembly: GCF_024713975.1. NCBI lineage: Eukaryota > Metazoa > Chordata > Actinopteri > Pleuronectiformes > Paralichthyidae > Paralichthys > Paralichthys olivaceus. The sequence goes on along the minus strand of NC_091107.1, from coordinate 6,846,778 downwards.
GCAAGTACTCCCCCTGCTGTTACTGCTCATACAGGACGGTCAAGTGTCCCTCACTCAAACAAGCTCTCAGACTTTTCCAAATAAACTACAGCCATATAAAGTACATCATTTTGGATGATCACAACTGATCCTTTGGATCTTTTGTAATCAGAAATTCCTCTGTATATATAATATGTAGAGATTAATTGACAATTCTGAACCCTCTACATCCAAGAATCTTTATTTTTAAAGCAGAAATACCTTTAGGAAAATTTACTGATATTATATTACAAGATTATTTCATACAGATTGAATCAATTATTACATAATCCAACATACTGATTTTATTGAGAGATTTTTCTTTGCTCCAAATATCTTTGGATGGATGGACAGATGTACTTTATTGATCTAAAACTGGGAAACAAGGTATCAGGCACATAAAAGAATAAGCAAGATGTAGAAATATAAGGAAAAAATGACTAAATATAATAAATTGTTCTATTGGATATAGTTTGCAGATATTTGTTTTCCTGCTAAATGACATGGTACATTTGACCTTTTTCCGCATTGAAATAAAAGATATATTGTCAGTGACACTATTTTTAAGTCAAGCTCCTTCTTAATTTTCCTGAACTTTCCATCTGGTGCTTAAAGAGGGCTTTAGAGGAAATTATTAGTATTTGCAATTATTATTTGATTTCTGTACCTGGGCCTCTTGTATTAAATTGCTGGTCTTAAATCAGAATTGCAAAGTGCTCTCTGTGTCCCTTATCTGTCCTCAACCTGCCTCTCAGCCAAGGCTGTTCGGAGGTTGTTTGAGGATGTAGTTAAAAGCTCCTGTGTCAGCAAGTGACCGCCCTGCTGAAGTGTACTGGAGGGAGAATCTAAATCTGGCAGCATACAAAAGAAATGTTTTCCTTTTAGGTCTTTTAGGTAACTAAAGATAAAGTTCACTGTGAAGTTCACACTTGTTTTTCTTTCAGCCATGTCTGGAATGGACGTCCCACTGGTGGACCACAACGACACTGGAGTGTCTTCAATAGACATTGGGACCTTCCTGCGTTTCTCTCCAACCTCGGCCTCCACATCGGCCGCCGCCTCGTCCCCAGGACGTCCAGGCAACGTGTACGTCTACGTGTGGCTCTTCCTCGGCCTGCTGGTGTTCCTGCTCACGCTGCTTATCATCTCCCTCCACAGGCTGAAGAACATCATCTCCTCCTCCTCCTCGGTTCCCGACTGCAGCAGCGAAGGGGGGAGCTCCTTCACCAACATGGAGATCTGTAGCATCTCCTCCCAGAGGTCCACCATCTCCTCACTGTCCACCTGAGGGAGGGAGATGGGGAGACATATGGGCGTGTGTGTCCATTTGCATGTGTGCTCAGACATGCAAGCATGCACACACAAGCTCCTCACTCTTCTCTGTGACATACAAACACAAACTTTACTTCATGCATGCATGGCTCTACTTCCCATGCATGCATAGTCTATAGTCCTGATGGTCCAGTGACTCACAAGGCGTGAGTGTGACTGAGCCTTATTTCACGGACTGTGAGACAAAGCTGAAATTTGCCTTCCCTCTGCAGGAAAAAGGAGGAACTATGATCTTTCCTAATCCATTTTTGTAAAAGTCATTTCTTGTGCTGTACCTGTCATATTTACGATAGAACAAATGAAGTGAATCTTTGTACAGCATGTCTCATAATGTCAGTAGACTCAACTGCAATAATCAGCATTAAAATATTACCAATATCACTTTGTACAGACATGCATGAGATTAGACAACTAGAGATGCTGTAACTCATTTTACTTGTACCAAGCGAAAGGAGAGATATCTTGAAAAGTGTGTAAACGCCAAATTGGTTCATGATTTTGGCGAGAAGATGTTGCACAAAGGAGACGGAAGACGCAGTGAAGGTGAGAGAGAAATGAAGGTTGTCAAGTATTGACGGGCACGCAGCCTCCGACTGCAGCTGCAGACAGACCGGGTCAAAAGTGTCAGAAACTACAAGATTAAATTCAGCTCCTGAAAGACAGGACTACCAGCGGAACGGATAACCCTCTCTTGCCTGTCAGCTCATATGGCATCTGATCGCAGTCTCCATAGTGACTGAAGCATGAGCACTCCAGCTGTCAGCCATGTGTGTTCTAGACTTAAAGCAGTAATGGTTGTTCCTGCTCAAAATACATTGTTTAAAAAGGAAATACTGTGAGATATTGATTTTTTTTGACATGGCAAAAATACTCCTCACATTCTTCACCTCAAACCATAGGGAAAAGGTTCATTCATCATTTTCACAAATTTTAAAAACAGTCAAAAAACCATTTCGTTTCGTCTGATATACGCATTGAAAATAAACATGTGACCAATGACACGTCAAGTCATCAAATTCTTTGCATATTTTATTTTTCTTATCATCATTTTTTTTCAACTCACACATGTCATATTTTACATCTTTGCAATAAAACATGAATACAATAGTTTTTAGGGTTTCATAGATCCAAAAATATTTAACCTTTTTTTTGGATACGTAAGTCGAACCTGTTGATAGAGTATGTGCATGTGCGCATTTGATCAAGATGGCTTCACACATACAGTACGTCCCACACGTCATCCCGGCGCCTGCCTCCTTCCCCCGCCTCTATCAGCTACAGAATCATGATATTGCTTACAACTGTGAGGTTGTAAAACTTAATAATCACACATGAGCTCAACGTTTTAAATACAAACATCAATGCACAAATAATCCCGCAGGGGGGAAAAAAAATGGACCTAAACAAAATGGCAGCCGACCAGAAAGAACCAAGCTAATAAATAATGATATGTGATTGGTGCAAAGTGCAAATACAAAACAAACTTTTACATTGATTTGATTCTCTTTTTTTTTTTTAAATAATCAACAAATGTGGGTAAGTGAAGGTTTCCGTTGCGGCTTCAGTCTTATTCAGCTGATTAAGTCTCCCACCGAGCCTGAACCAAGACTATATGTACATATTTGACAAAACAATCACCAAATATACAAAGGAAATCATGTCAGTATCGTGGTCGTCATCCGTGGTGGCACTGGAAAGACCGCTTCATTGTTACTATCTCCGGCAAAGCAATCACCATCCTTGACACTGTCGTTATTACCATCAGTCTTGTCAACATTATAATAATTATTACACAATATTTTACATACAGCAAGTCATTAATAAATTAAAGGTGATAAGCGCAGTTTGTGTAGTGAAAGAACAAGTGTAGACTCTGAAGGAAGCAGAGTCGTATTTACATAAACATCAGACTTAACCCTGCTGTGGGTAAAAGAAAACAAATTAAATTAGAAAATGAAATAAAAATCAATTAGATAAAATAAAAATAAAAATCATACCCCCCAGGCCATTTTTCACAGGTGAATTTAAGATCAAGCCAAAAGCACCGCTATTTGAACAGTGGGTGGGGCCGGTTCACTATTCTAATCCGTTTAGACACATTGAAGGAGTCTTAAATTCAGAGTCCACTCAAATACTTCCTCCTCCGCTCAAACGAAAAGTACAGAACAAAATTTAAAAGCAAGAAGAAAAAAAGAGAGAGAAAAACTTAGGTTCATAGTCTGTGAAGCATTAAGCGTACCTGGAGCAGCAACTGCACCAGTCCTGTGAGTGGCTCGGGTAGGATCGATCTCTACAGCGCCTGCTTGACTTGCTCTCTTTCCCCATTCTGCAGTCTTGTCTATTTTATTAGCAGGTTTTGGTGTGTATCTTCGGAGAAGGGGGGGGGGGGTATTATGTGTCTGTGGTTACACACGTGTGTAGTTTCACGCGTGCACGAAGGAAGTTTTTTTTCCAGCAAGCTTCTCAACAGATTAGAGCCTAGGGTCCAGTACTTGTTCTTCTCTTCCTCTCAGTGCCTGTCGTTTCCCCGCATCGCAGATACACAGCAGACTGCAATGTCTCCTTTTTCATCTCTCGTTCTTCTCTCCTTTCCTCTTCCTCAAACCGTCCAACCTCAGTACCTGTTCTGGTGTTCGTAGTGCCAGCGGTTGAAGTCTATGTTAAACGCCACAATGCTGCCGGACGCCATGCCAGTGATCAGGGTCCTGAGAGAAGAGCAAACAGAAAGTCACATCTTGAAAACAAACTATAGACATTTTCTATAAAATGCAAATTTTTCGGTCTATTTATTTATGAATCATTTCCCGGGGCCTGGGACATAATCTGAGCTTTGATTAAAATAACTGCCTCATTTATGATTATTCAGTATTCTGCCCTGGAGGTGACCCAACTACAGCAGTGCTTTAGAAAACAGCGCCCTGGATTTGCCTGCCTTCTAACAAACCGTCACACCGCCCTCATCTACTTCTGTCTGACACAACCACACCCCATCTGTTTCACCTCTGGTCGTGTGAGAGGTCCATGGCGCGGATGCCGGCATCACAGCCTGGGTAGATGTAAAGCTGTTTGAAGTCGCACGCCTGCCACACTTCCACAACTCCGTTATCACCGCCTGTGACCAAGTTCTGTCCGTCGCTGCTCAGCAGGATCGCCTGGAGCGAGATCGAGAGGAGAAAGAGGGTAAAAGAGGCTCCAGGAACTATATGTATGAATAAGGATATTATTCATACACGCTGCATTAAAAAGATATTATATCATGTTGACGTAAACCGTATCAACCGTGACCGCCTTACCCGTGTGGAGTCGTTGACCTCCATTTGTGCCAGCAGTTTTCCGTTTATGCTGAAGTTGCAGAAGCGGCCTCTCTCGTAGTAGATGATGCAGTGGCCTTCGCTGGACACTGAGATGAGGCGAGGCCGCTGACACAGCTCTGGCCCCTCCAGGGCCCTCAGCAGGTCCCCTGTGATGGTGTGGACCAGGCACGGGCCCTCTGAGGAAGCAGCAATGACATTGACATCGGCGATGGTGAATTTCGTAAACAATACATTTCGTAAAAAACTGTCTGAAGACAGTTTAGAGAATCTGCACAATTCTTTCTGAATTTAGTTTTTTTTAATTTAACGTAGTCAATCATTAAGATCTTGAGCAAAGGGCTTTCAAGTCTTGGCAGAGCACAATAAGAGATTTCAACTTATTTATTGATATTCAAAATTCACTACACACAAATATCAAAAAATTTTGCCCATATTAGGCTTTTGTGGTTTTTCCTTTAGTGTTTTTGATGCATTTCTAGTGACCTCCAAATCAAAATCATCTACTTAATCTCCAAATCTTTTGCCTCTCTTTGGCACAAACAGATTATGAAAACACACAAACCTTTAGCTCCACTGATGACCAACCCCAGCTCCGCACAGACAGAGACGCACACCACCTCGTGGTCGTGTCCCGTCAGTACTGCCCTGGGAGCAGGATAGTCACCTGAAGGAGAAAACACACACATGTCACCACAAAGCTCTGGTTAGAAGAGCCTCACTCCTGTAAAGCTGTTTATTGAAGTAATCTCTTCGCAGGAACATATTCATGCAAACAGAAACATTCACACCACGCTGCCACTCACTGTTATTGGGGTTGTCGCCTATTATGTGGTGTCGTCCACTCCAGTACCACAGAAGAAGAGTGGCGTCTCTGGAGCCAGACACGATGTAGCAGTCTCCTCCGATGTAGGACTCTGACCTCGCCAGACACGTCACCACATCCCAGTGGCCAAAAACGATCTGGGTCAGTTTTCCTGTGGAGAGGAAGCAGGAGGACATTGAGTCTGTGTGTGTGTGGACGCATTCTTTATAAATCCATGTTTTTTTACTCTCTGGGATATAAATGCACTTCAAGATGAGGGTTAGTGAACAGTGTGTCATTGGTTTAAATCTCTGGACTAATAAATACAGCGATGCCTATTTTAAGAGCTCTCCAAATCTCCTGTGGTTTATTAAATTGAAATAAAAATACAAATGCAAATACAAAGTCTGCATGATCCACATGTAAAGTTGGACCTCTGACAGAATAAAAAAATAACTTCTGGCAGCTACTCAACAAAATCCAGAAAATGTGTCATTAACAAAACCAAAAAAACAACGTACCAGTTTCAGTGGAGTAAACACGGAAGCTCTTGTCCCAGAAGCCGCACACCAGGATGTAGCGGTTGTCGGCGGTAACCACAAAACAGTGTGTGTTGATTTGGATGCTCTGGTCGACCAGGTCAGTGATCTGACGCTTGTTCACGCCTGAGTTGTTTGCTGCAGGGGAGAACGGACACAATGTAGGTTAATGAGGGCAAATGGATGCAATAATGTTCTGAAACCTTTGCAGGAAGTTCAATACTCAGGTCAGCGATTTAAATGTATCATGAAATATATTGACTTCAGTCCCGCTGGTGACCTGGCTGCCCTCATTATCTCCTTATAGGAAATTGTGTCCTTGATAACATCATTACTGGAAGCTGGTAATGCTGCAGATACTATCCGTTCAGATCATCCAGCAGTTTTTAGGAACAGATTAGCAGCTAAAAACTTAACACCAGTAAAATCTGCATGTGCACTGACCTATGAGAGGATCCATCTCGATGGGGAGATGATGAGCCTGTTCCAGGGAGTATCCTGGAGCTCCTCGAAGGCCTGGAGGGACAAAGGATTACAAATAAATATTCACATGTACATACATGCATCATAACATGGTGAACGGTAACTACATCCTCTTGTACAATTTACTTGACTAGTGTTCTCTGATGTAATATCCGAAGTGGAAAAAGATAAGTCCCTAATGTGGCAATCAACAAGAAAACCCATTTGAACTGCGTCATGACCCTCAATAATCCCTTTAGCATAGTTAATTAGACCTAGCCTGCTGCGCTAATGAGTCAATTAACTGGGTTAATTTAGACTTTAATTACAAATATTTCCATGTCAACATACAAGATGTGGGGTAAATCAGACTAACAACTAATACAACACAATCAAATACAAAAAACTATGGGCTCAGTGACCAACAGTGACATGAACTCTTATTATACATGTGTCCATAAACTGGTCTAAATTATGTGTCAGTAACAAATCCTCAAAATAAATATTACGATTCTAAAAAGACAAAAGCAGCAAATGTTCATGTTTTAAACAAAAGAACCATCAGGTCTTAGATAAATGACTTTAAAAACCAACTGGTGATTAAAATGGCTGTGGATGTTTGAGTGATCGATTGTCCGAACGATCGCTCCAGCATCATTATGAACTCTGTGTGTTTCTGTATTATCAAATATCAATATCTCACATTGTCTCTTCAATAGATTAAACCACTGGCGCAAATGAAACCATGTATATTGATCAGATAATGTCATGTCATGCTTCAGTCTTTAAAGTGGCATCATGGTGCAGGTATGACTGAGCTCTAAGCTCTAAGGATTTTAGTTTGATACTCAAATTATTTTGAACTAAGTTGCAGTCGATGTGATGTTGCATTCTTTGTATTTCTATGGAAATCAACATTCTTCATGCCGGTCCCCCTGAACACAAACACTCACCAACTGTGTTGTGCCAGCGGTTGACTGCGAACAGCCGGCTACACGTGACGGTAACAGCCGCCGGTATGCTGAGGTGTGGGAGCGTGTTGGCCGCGACGTGCGTGACGGGGGAGTTGGAGGGGAACTTGAGCACCATGATGACGTCCTGCTGCATCTGATCCTTAAACATCAGAGGGCTCTGGGGAAGGAAACACTGGTGAGACAGACAGAGAGAAAGAGAGAGGGACAGAGAGGAGAGCAGAGCGAGGAGGGAAGGTCGGGGAGGGGAGGAGAGGAGGGGAGGGGGGGTGGGAGGGATGGCGACGGAGGTAGAGGGAAAGACAGAACAGATGGGTCAGAGGGAGGGGAAGGGAAAAGGTATATTAGTGGGAGCGCAGGGTCAGAGCAGGTTCACACACTGAGGGTGGCTCTGGGCCCAGGGGAGGAGATGGAGGCTCTGGTTGGTCTGGGTTCAGGACTGACAGGTTTGGGTTGACATGGATGTGGCTCTGATGTGGAGACACTGAGGCCTCGTGCTGCTGAGGGGAGACGGGGGGGACGGAGAGGCTAACACCGGGGTGGGGCTCACTTTGAGAAAACATCATTACATACACAACCTGTGTGTGATGTAATTTCACAAATACATTCACCTTGTAATGGTGGCTACTCATACCATAACTGATATTAAAGCAACACTATGCAACTTTATTACCTTAAAATAGCAGATTCAAAAATCAGTTTTAATGATTAGAGAGTAAAGCTGAAGTGCAGATAAGTTAAAAAGCGTTTATCTATTTATTTATAAAACTTTTTAAATATGAAGAATTCTAAACAGAGTTTGGTGAATTTGTTACAGCGGCAGTGCTTCTTTTTCAGGGATCATGGGTAATATCCACTGTTTTGTGTTTAGGTTCAGTGAGTGGGAATGGACATTGTTTTTTGTCCACATGAAAACTGCTCAATCTCTGGCAGGGGGCGCTGTTGCTCAGTCAAAGTTACATAGTGTTGCTCAAATTTGATAATTAAACACGCTGATGTCTCCATTTTGTGTTTCAGTGGCTCTGCGTGTACGATTGCAAAACTCAAAAGTCCAATTTCCCCAGGGAGTCGAGGTTTTCTCACCAGGTGCATGGCGGAGGAGCGAGGTGGGTGTGGCTCTATCAGCAGCTGCGAGGGGACCTGACCACAGAGCTGAATCTGCATCTCAATAACCTGCAGGGAGAGAGAGAGAGAGAGATGATGTTGACGTGGGAGCGGAGGAGGAAGGTTGAAAGACATTTGTCTCCCTTTGATTTCATGGTGGCAGGTGTGTTTGAAACCAACCTCGCGTTGCGGAGCGTCTAAATTGTCCAGGGTGACTGCTCCCTCGTAGGACAGGAAGTCGAACACATTGAGGGCTCGGACTGCCTCCGGCCCCCGCTGCTTGTAGCCAAATATTAGATCGATCCACTGGTGAAGCTGGCACGACACAAACTCGCTCTCCAGCGCCTGGTGACGTGCAGAGAGAGAGAGAGGTAAGAAGAGGAGAAGAATATGTTACACGTATCTCCGGTGGATTTAAATCCATTTTTCATATTCTAGAAGAGACTGTAACTGCGTCTCTCACCATCCGGTTAATGCGGACAAAGTCTTCAGGTTTCTTGGCCCAGGCAGGAAGCTCCACATCACACACAGGGACGCCGTCTTCACGCATCCCGAGCTCGTACTCATTACTGTTGACAAACAACTCCGGCAAATAGTAGAACTCTGGGATCAGCTCCTGAAGGACACAGCAGAGTCACAGAGTTTATTTCCACACAATCATTGCTTGATGTTCAAAAAAACCCTGTGACCACAATATTGATATCATTCTCTCCAGCGCCACTTTAGGATGTTGATCCTTAGTTACCTTGACGTCAGCCGTGTCCCTCTGGCAGTTCCGCCACGAATGGCCGATGCCGGAGAAGGATCTATCTGGATGGTCGAACTTGTCGTCGTTGGCGTTGAGGAAAAACGTGGTGAAAGGCTCCTACAGGCGGAAGAATGGACAAATAATTGAAATCACTGCTGGGGTTTATAGTTTGTTAGTGTCTTAAGTTTTTACTCACTATTCTGAGCATCCACATCAGTGTTGAGTGAGCAGTGGAGTACAGGGTAGTGTAGTGGTGAGGAGACGTGCTGTCGTCGTCCCACGTCTCGTAGCGCTCCGCGTAAAAGGCTGCCCGCTTGGGATTCAGGGCACCGATTGGCTGGAAGACACCAGGGAGAAATACAGGAAGTCAACAAATATAAAGAAAATATACATTAAGTCGTTTTCTTCTATTCTTCCAGAGAGCATTCATTCAAACTAACAACCTCAAGTCCATTTTGATCCTCTGTAGGATGACAAAATGGATTTTCCCTCTAAATCTAAGTGGTACATGCAATTGACCTGATTTCCCCCTCATAATATCGTCTTAGTAGCACATTTTCAATTCAGCGTTATGGGTCTGGGGGCTCTTACCTTGGAGAGGTCTCTGAAGTTTCCAGGTAGAGTGAGATCCAGCTCCTCTGAATCATAGTTGGTCAAGACCCAGGGGAAGATGGGATACTGGTTCAGATCATTGTAGGTTCTCCCTGCAGGGACGAGAGATGGATGGGAGAGAAAAAACAAAGTGGATTAATCAATATTATTAACTATTATTAATAAAATAATCATTACTACATTTAAAGTCATGAGATGGCCCCGTACAGCAGAGTGTGGCTATGGATAAGGTCATCTCAGGACCGACCTTTTTCATCAGGCTTTTGACACATTTTCATTTATCTGCATATTATTTGCCTTATTCATACATCTTAGAGTAGATCCTTTTATTCCGATTCATGCATTCAGTTATTTATTTACTTTTGTTTTCAATTTTAAATATTTTATATATTTTTACTTACCGCCTTTAGGCATTTTTTTTTATGATATCTCTTTTGACATTTAATGATTTTTTTTTAAATCTTTTTTTTCTTGCCATTGCTGTTTCCCTTTTCAACTTAATGAGATTTATGATGGAGTTTCCGTTGTAGTGGGGGTATTGGTATCTATATTCTATAATATATATAGTATATGTTTCTTAAAATAAATTCCAGTACATAAAAGACTTAAAATAGCAATTACTTCAGACATTAATTTCCAATGCATTGCTTTTAGTACTTTGTACATCAGCCATTGTGGTCACTTTAATAATGTATATTTGTATGTGTGTGTATTTGCAGGTCACACTGGGGACAAACAGCAGGTACACTCGTCCTGTAACTGACACAGGTTTATCTTTGGTCTGAGAAAAAGAACAAGCTCCTCAGACAGAGCTGTGTTTCACTACTTCATAAATAATCCAAACGCTAAGATTCACAATAACAGTCTTGGCAGAATGAGAGCTCATTAAAAATGGACTTTACCTGCAATAGTGTTGAGGAACATGAGGTACTCAAAGTTAGAGATCTCTCTTCTCTGCCAGCGCTGAGTCATGTTGGACGACTTGAAGAGCTGACGAGGGGTTGCCAAAGAAATCCGCCTGAGAAACACACACACACAGACATTAATGAGTCACTCTTTTATTTTATTCAAATCATAAAACCGACAGTAGTGGACCAGCTGACAACTCCTTGCACCTACCTGGCCTGTGGGAGGCCGTAACTCGTTCCGACCCCGACCCGTGGGAGACTGTAAACCACCCTTTTGACTGTGGACTGGTCGGGGAAGTTAAACATCACAGACGCTGGAGAGAGGAAGAGACAACATCTCGTCAACAAGCTGAAAACAAATAACTCACCTCATACTGGGACATTATTTTGAGCATAGATTTAACCTCGAGTAAAGGGAACGGCACTGGTCCTGTTTTTGAACAACGTTTTACAAAAACACTGAGAAAGAAAGATTGGAATGACACCACTGAGAAAACACATTGACAGAATGAGACTATACTTGACCTAGATATGCTAATGCTTTTATCCTAATGATGTTTTAATCCACAGGTTTAAATCCATTTCTAAATTCTTCACAAACCACTGTATTTTCTTAGCTGGAATCCACTGCATCTTTTTAATACTGGCCCAATTATTATTAATTAAGTTGAGCTTTTGGGATTTGCTATCCATGTTGGTATCAATTACCAAAACATTTTTTAGGGCTCCTAAATTAATAATCAAGGCAAGTACATTCTGCACTTGATAGATGTACTGCTTCCAGAAACAGTTTGGGGCTTAGTTTAATTTAATGGGATTATAATAATGATGGCAACTAAATAAAAATACTATCCGTGGCAAGGATATCTAGGTTTTTGGTAGCGGATCTGTAAACTACTAATAAGAACTTGGCAAACTTACTTCTGTTGGCCATGAAGACCTCTAGTCCAGTGTTTTGCAGCAGGTATCGTCTGGAAAACACAGCTCGGATCTCACTGAACATCCATTTGCCGTGCAGACCCTCAGAGTAGGCCAGGACCTGATGAGAGTGGACAGCCATTCAAAATAAAAAACATAATCCAATCTGTCCCTTTTTACAGAGAATGTGATCTAAACCTTTTCAGTTTCCCTGCACTGAACAATAACAAAGACAGTTTGTCCTCACTTTAGCATCTGTCTTCTTAAAGGCAGAATCCTCTTCGTCCACCTCAAAGTAGATCTCTGTCGTTGTGATGGACAGAGTGCCGCGAGCCACCACCACAGGAGCGACCAGCTGAGCGGGAGTACTCAAAACCACAGGTCCTGGGGGGACAGTGGATTGCTTAAGTCTTCATAACACTGACAGTAACCCTCATAATAAACAATAGTAATAAGCAATCATCATAACCACTGATAATCAAATGATACACACTGTAATATAATAATTTCATGTTAGTTGAGATTGAACATGTATCTGCTGTAATCACCCAGGTCATGTGTGAGTCACGGAGGAATCACTGGATTCAATTGTTTGGTTTATATCAGAATCAGATTTTAGTGAATTAAATTATGATTTTATAATAATCTAAAGTCAGATTCATCAGCTGGTTGGTTAGAGGAGCTGCTAAAATTGTCCAACTTGCCTTTGGAGGTAAAAAGTCTCGGACGGAAACGTACTAAAACAAGAGTCACACATTTTGCTGTTTAGTCGCACTGTAGTATCGTGTCTGTCTGTGTGTGCGTCTGTGTGTGTGTGTGTGTGTTACCTGCGAGGTTATCAATCTCTTTTTCCTGCAGCAGACTGACAGCGTCATCGTCTCCCTCCAGCATTAACTCCGCCTCTGGGTTCTGGGCGACCACTGACTGGCTGCGGAAATTCTTTTTCGACTTCAGCCCCTCCTCTTCCTCTTCTGTACCTGTGTAAGGTGAGTTTGTAAACGTGCATGTGAGAGTTCTGTTGTTTGCAAAAAAATAAAAAATAAAGTTACTGAACATTTGCATTAGCACACATTACACACCATAGTCCTCCAGGGATTTGAGTGACATGTCGGCGTGGGTGGAGCCAAAGGCATTTCGCACAAATCTCCGTCTCCTCCTCAGGTCGTCCTCCCAGTAGTCTAGACGCCAGAAGTCATGTAATTGGCTGAGGACATGAAGAGCAAATGATTAGCTATTTCATTGGTGGCAGGTAAAACAAGGTGTGCACTCTGGGAAGATAAAGTTAAAAATGAATCTGAGGTCAAAGGTGACATAATTAACTTTCTGTTAATATTGGGATAATGAGCAGCAATTCCAAATAATAATACAGGCAAAAGTTAATAATTTTTCCACATCTGCAAACACCAATAATTGCCTTTAAGCTGGGAAGAAAATTGACTTAAGTATCATGAAACATATGAAACATAGGATTTAGTCATAAAAAGGTGATGAAATTAATCTGAACATTAAAGATATCTTAAGGGCTGGAGCACTACAGATGCAATTAAACTTTTCTTTTTATCTGAGAGCGAGAAGTGTTTATTAACATCTCCAGTGCTGTGGTTTACAATTTACTTCATTAACAGTGACATGTGGAAGACGGGCTTCAGATGTTGCCTGTCCTCAAATTAAATCACATGTCTTTAGAGTAGCTGCCGGCCTGGAGGCAGATCTGGATAACAAGCAATCATGGAGGTAACGTGTGTGTGTGTGCGTGTGGGTGTGTGTGCACGCTAAATAAGGAGATCAGTCTCACACAGGCAGATGACTGTGTGTGCTGTAGTTGATATACAATAAATTATAGAGATATCAAATGTTGATTCATGAATCCTGATTTACACTGACTGTGATATAAATAGGTTCCAAATTCCTCTGTATTTGAATGTACAGTGCTACTTTTACTGTAGTGACACAAATAAAAGCAAAAACATACAGGAAGTAAAATATCACAGCAATATGGATCACACATGATGGACGCTGCTGACATCACAGTCTCATTATATGCAAGAAACGTTCCATGGGAGCAATCAGCCACAGTGATGTCTCCTGTAAAATGACAAATTGTGTAAAACGTCTCACAGTGTAATTGGACACGCGGCTCCTCTCACCTCTGTGACATTGTTCCCCACGCTCCGTGCTTATTGGTCAGGATGTTGAGGATCTTCTGCTTCAGCTGGTTGGCCGTCACATGATCTCTGTGCTTAGCGGCGCTGATGAGGTGGTCGCACATTTTCTCCTCCTCTCTCCGGTCCGCAGCATACTGGGCACAGTTAGACTGGAGGAGAGAACAGGAGCAGTGAGAAAACAAAGAGGGTTACTGTTAGAGACGAGGAGATTGTGGTAAAGAAGAGACAAAAAACAATTAATTGTCAATATAGCAACTTTTCAAAGATTGTTATCTACATTAACTAGTTCTAAATCTAAACAAATTACTTATTTTTTACTGGTACTGCATTTGAAAACCACGAGCATCCTCAGATAGCGTGGCGTGGCTATGCAATGACGAACGGCAGCGGTGCTCTGTGGGTTTACCTCAAACTCAGCGTGTTTGTGAACGTCCTCAGCTCTCTGTCTGTTCAGGATGAACTCTGCCTCGTTAGCAACACGCACAATATGATCCTTCATGGCGTGACACAGAAGTCTGGTGAAGGAGTGAGAGACACAGGAAGTGACAAAGATGACAGATCCTCAGTGAGACGACATTTGAGGGAGTTCTCCTGAATATCACAACCTTTTCAAAATTATACAAACACAGATCAGGTCAGGGATCAGCTGATTTATGCATGTACAGTAGGTAAATATATTTCATTCATCTTGTTGGGTTGTGGTTAAACTGTAAATATCAAGCCTCAATTACATTTCTATGTCATAAAGGTTTTAATAACGACATCTTAGGAATCATTAACAATTTTTTTCAACATTTGTACTGCCCAAAATATCAATACTGGAAATTTGTGTATACATTTAAGTATGTATGTATGTAACCGGAAACAGTCAGTTTAAAGTGCTTACTTCCTTTTTTCTTTGATTTGTGTTTATCTTTACTTCACTTTAATTAGGTTTTGCACCAATACTCCACTAAACACTTTGGACTAAAAGATTACAGGGACTGAAAATAGAGCAGCACAAATCAGCAGTAAACTTAATTGCACTCTAATGATTCGACTTCCTACTGAACACACATGGCACTTTGCACTTATCCTGGTGAGGTTCTCATTAGGGCTCTATCATTAGTTGTTAAGCACTGATAACAGTATTTGCATCAATGTGTGAATCACAGGGAGTGATGTTGGGTGATAATCAGTCAGTGTGATGGATTACCTTCCCTCATTGATGAGCTCAATGAAGGCCAGACCGGCGTTCTTCTGAATGGAGTTTTGCCATTCCTATATTAAAGCAGAGGACAAAGATTAATAAAGCAGGGAAGGAAGAAGGATGTTTGATGTGGGCAAAACAAATCTTATATATAAATTACCTTTTTTTATATAGAGCTTTTCTAGTCTAATCAACCACTCTAATTGCTTTACACTACAATAAACATTCACACATTCATTCAGCTCTACTACACACAGCGCTTATTCTATCTCACACTGACAGAGCAGCCATCAGGGGCAATTTAGATTTCCCAAGGATACTTCAGAATGTGGACTGGTGGAGCTGAGGATCAAACCACCGACCCTCTGATTAGTGGACAACCCGCTGTATCTACGGAGCCACAGTCACTTACACATTTTCTTGAACCTTTAGCCAGATTTGATGAATCATGAATTAAATATGTAAAATTTCAAGGTACACACTAACAGATATTCTGATAAATCCAACATAATACATTACACATAATTAAGCCGCCCTGCTCATTAACACGCTTCATTAACATAATGAACCATTCTAGTACACGTTGTACAGTACAATTTGTTGTTTCACTGCATAAACTGTCACATTATCTAATCCTGTTTGAAAGATGTAGGCGTGATGTCAACATGTACGCAGCGTCAGTAATAACAGAGATAAAAATAGCTTTTATTCAAGAGGAAAAATAGTTTCTGTTTCCATCTCCATATTTAAAAGGTAAACCTGCATGAAACTGCTCAAAATAAGGATGAAAAACAGCTCAGGGGCTCCCTGAGTGTCAATGAGCCTAAGAGTCTGTGAGTGTTTTATGTGTTTGTGAATATGAGAGTGGAGACTTCTGAGCAGGACGATGAGAGTGCTGCTGAAAGCCTAAAACTATCACAGCTCCATTAGCTCCACCAGCTCTTAAAGGCTGCGAAGGACACATGGGAGCATCTCCTGTTACATCCCCCCATCCAGACGATCAATATCTGGGCTAGGGTTCACTCTCCCGAGCCTGTAATGTCAGACAAGGCTGGAGCCGAGGGGTAATACTATACATGCTGACGAGCAGCCAGCCTGGAGAGTGGATGGAAGGGGAAAGGGAGTGGTGAGAGGAAACAGCAGAGTGGTAGAAGATGAAAGCAGTTGCTACTGAGACACCGAGGTAAAATTGACCAGAGAAGCAGAGGTGTTGTATGGTTGAAGATGGAGGAGGAAAATGGGAGAGAAGGAGAAGCGGGGTGAAGAAGAGGGAGAGGAAAGTAAAGGGCTCCTCCGAAGATAAGAGCTCTTACAGGCGGCAAGAATCCAAAAGAACAGAGAACAGTTGGGAGAAGAACTTCGTGACATGAGAAGGAGAACACTGGTCACCTGCACCATCAGGAGAAACCTCTGAAGGTAAGTGCCTCTTTGCTGTAGCTCATTTAAGGCTCATTCCAGGAAATAGAGACACTGGCTTTGAATGCAAGTTAAATAAATGACCCCAGAAACATTCAGTTGAGCTGTGATGCCTTTGTGATTTAACGTGGCTCCTAAAAGTTAAAATCCAGAACAGGAGAAGTTTCTGTGCATGTAAACGACATGGAAAACTCTTTTTTTTTAGGGCCTTGATATAGATGAGGTAAACCTCTGGTGTGATGATGCGTATAAACTGATATTATATTACATCTGCAATGCGCTCATTACAAAGTCGACCCTGTGGCAGAGGACAGATCAATAACTAGACGGCTTCCTGTGTGCATTCAACTTCGCCAATTATTTTGGTTCCATGAAAAAAAAAATGTTAAAAGTGAGCAAGAATGTGACAAATTGAAGACAATCTCATTTTCAGGCGTTGACAAAATGGAACCTGTGTGTGTGTGTGTGTGTGTGTGTGTGAGAGAGAAGGGGGATGGGGGGGAAATATATATAGAGAAGCAGGGTGGAAAGGGGAGAAGTTACCAACCTGAGAACAGAGCAGCATCACAAGCTCCACCACAGACGTGCTTGACTTCATACACACCAGGCCTGCAGCAAAAAGACACACAACAGTCAGGAGCATCTCTTTGCTTCTCCCTGACACACACACACACACACACACACACACACACACACACACACACACACACACACACACACACAGCTCGCCTCGAGACACAAAAATATCATCAAAGGTGACACTGTAGCTTCAGTGGTTTCTGTTATTGTTTACAGTCATCATAGTCAAGCGTATAAAAAGCATGCCACAGAGAAGACAGGAACAAACAGCAGAGGAAAGGATGAGGGAGAAGAGAGGAAGGGGAGGAAAGAGAGAGAAAGAGAGAGAGAGAGAGAGAGAAGGGAGTGAGGAGAAGGAGAGAGAGAGAGCAACATAGAGACGGTGGATCACGAAAACAGGACGCCAGGAAGCAGGTGGGCAGACATCACATTTAGTCGAATCTAAAACGGCAGCAGCGTTAAAATTCAAATTAAACGTAATCTGATCTAAAAACTTTTATCTGACTAGCTGATTGAAAAGTTGTGCAAAATACTGACTTCATACCTGTTTGACGAATGAGTGAAGCAGCCAGCTCAAAGACACTCACAACACTCACTCACTCACTCACTCACTCAGTCATTTCATACACTCACTCACTCACTCACTCACTGCCTCTCCTCTCAGCCGTTCTCATACCCACATTGCGGTGAGGGACAGTGAATGGGGAGGACTCCACAGAGAGACGCCAGTTAGAGAAAAAGGAGCCGTGTACAGCACCTGTACCTTCTATGAGCAGTTCCTGCCCATGGCTACCCAGCAGCGTCCTGGAGAGGAAGGGGGCAAAGTCCACAAAGATCTCCCTCAGCAGCGGCGCCACCTTCTCCAGGGCGCGCTCCAGCTTGGTGGTGATGCTGTGGTGGAAGTAAGGGAGAGGAAGATGAGGAGAAAGGGAGTGAAGATCAAGTAAGCCACATACAGATGAGGGTAGAAGAGCGTGTGAGGGAATAAAAAGGGATATTAATGTGCAGCCGGTGACAGCGGGAGGAAGAAAAACATGCAGGAACGACAGGTGAGAAAAGGAGAAGAGATATTACACAGAGGGGAGGAGGGAAAGCAAAGGCAAGCTGAGAGAGAAAGAAATAGAAAAATGAAATGGACACAGAAGAACTTACAGAATGTAAGAGTGTTTAATGATGGTTTGATATGGAAGCACGACGCCTGGGTTAGTAATCGGTTGTTTAATCGCGGAGCTAATCAACTTGGTGATCTGAGATGAGTGAACCTAGAAGTGCATAAAAACTACATCTTATTTTAAACTGCACTGAAAGCAAACATGGTATAATATGCAACGTTGTATCTTGATTTTTCTTTATATTAGTTCCTTTGTGTGTGTATAGATGTGGATCAGGTGTAAATTGAAAATACTTTTCTATTCAGTTAAGAAATGGAGAAAGTGAGGCAGCAAAGCAGACTAAAGTATGGAGCCAAGATGGCAGTGAAGTGCATCTTCTATCACAGACCTGGGTCGACAGAATTTACAAATCCTGGATTAGTTTTAACCTGCTCAGCGAGAGGGAGGTTAAAACCAGTCGGTTAAAGCAAACCGACGCCGCAGGTTATCTGCAAAGGCGGTTTGACTCAGGTCTGATGTGGAGTTCGGGGTTAGTGTGAGAAGACAGCCATGTCAGAAGTGACAGAGTTCACTTTGAATATATAAAACAAAACATGAGCTGCTGAAACGGAAGTGTTTCTGCTGTTAGCAAAAAGCCTCTGTCCTTTCTTGCATGGCATTCTGGGAACATTTAGTCGAAGTGGAGAGCGTGCGTAGCAGAGGGTGTGTGGTGGAGGTGGGGCAGAGGTGGGGTAGGGGTGTGTGGGGTGTGGGCATGGGGGACAGGACGAGTATCTCCTTGCCTAAAACACTGTCCTGCATCTCGGGGGGCTGCCTGGAAGCCTGCCAGAGAGCTAAAAGACTTGAGCTCAGGGGGCGTCTGACCGCTGCGCAGCGCACACTGCGCCACCTCACAATAGGCACTGCAATACAAACCACACACACACAAGTACAGACATGCACACTGATTAAAGGAACACGTGCACGCGCGCCTGCTCACTTGCACACACTGCACATGTCATAACAAACTGTCTAACAGGTCTGAGGAGAGAGCACATTACAAACGTTATAGTACAAACTGCTACAAACCAATCATCTAGTGTTTCTTATTGTAATTCTACTTCCTCATTATGAACAGTCTCATATTGCAGATCATCATCTTATATCTTATCAGTGTCAGACGCCTTCACACAGTATGGAAACATACAAAAAAACAGATTTATGCTCATGAGAAGTGCTCGGAAATCCACTGTTGGTCAGATGGGATTGTTGTTGTTAAAGATGTATTAATAATCAGTGATATTTTCATACTCTACAGCATATTATAATATTGTGATGTTAAAAAAACACAGTTGTCATGTCAGGGATGAAAAGCACCAGAGTGTAGACTGAGTAAGATGTGAGAGCAGTAGAAGTTAAATGTGAGCAGTGAATAAATACTTTGTTTTCAGCAGCTGTTATCATTTCATGATGTCAGCTTTTAAAAAGAAAAGTCGGAATCTGTCAAATATCAGGGGTTTTTCTGATTTCTGTGACTTTTGATTTCTAGTAATGTTACCCAGCACAACTGTCTAATTAGAAAATAATGTTATCGTTCGTTATTATAGTTTTGTCATGACATTCTTGAAAAAAACATAATGGCTAATATGAGGTGTTGCTACCTAATACAGACATCAACAAGGATGTAGGTGCACTGCAGGTCATCTGACCTTAAAATCAGTTATAAGAATTCTCTAGGAGGGATGAAGACCAAAGTGTGAAATGAAATAGGGACAGGAATAAAATGGAAAAGGCACAAGCACCCGAGAAAACAGACAAATCAATGTAAAAACAAAAGGAGGAGAAAAAAAGAAAGAGCGTGAGGAAAGTGAATGGTTGAAGCGATCCAGAGTTTTGTGATGCCGAGAGCGCCGACCTCATATTCTCCATCGTGTCTTCTGGCATGGGTGCCACTGTTTGCACCGCCGGCAGATTCTTACTCGTGGCACCGTTGACAAACGACGAAGAGGAGGAGGAGGAAGAGGACGCAGAGTCTGTGGCACCTGGACAGAGAAACAGCAGCGACAGTGATGAGAAACAAGACGAACAATAAACATGAATCCAGCAACACCGAAAGATTAGCGATCTGGATAACGATAAAGGAAAGGCATTAATGTCCTGGTCAACTGTGACCAAATTCAATTTGGATAGTATTTCACTGGACATGCGGCTGCTTTTCTTCTCGTAATGTCCCCGTTTGTGGAAACAGCTTCGCAATCGATATACAGAGGGAACAAATCCTTTCCTTGTCCATTATGCATGTATGTAAGAACAACATGTCTGACACGCTGACAAAGCCTCGATTACAAATCCACTCTGCTACAATGGATCTGCTCAGTATGATGCTGCATGTCAGCTAAAGTGAATTATCCAAGGAGGTCAGGTTTTTGCCCCTTTCTCCTTTTGTTGGTTTGTTTGTTTGTTTGTTTGTCGGCTTCCACAAAACCTCCTGGAAAGTGGGAAATGAGCCAAAAAAGGCTTCATACAAAAATACGTTATTTCTTTCCGACTTTCTATAACATTGTCAAATTGGGCACTTTTTAAAATTTTCTGTTTTCTCAGGAAATAATTCTCGGATGTTGATGACAAAAAGAGACAATTTAGAGGACTGATATCTTCGAGTGTGTGCAGTGTGGTGCAGCTTAATTAAATTTAATGAGGCTGTTGAGCCTTGGAGTTGGTATTCGCTCCATTGAGCCCCATTCTATTCAGGTTATTACCTCCACAAGGGAGGTTATGTTTTTACTGACATTTGAAAGATTACTGAAAAACGACTCAACCGATTTTGTGGAAGGGTCTGATGAACCCACAGGATGTCGGAGGAGATCTAGTTTTCATTGGAAAGTAAGGTGTTGGACTTGGAGGAGGTATGTGCTCTCCTGAGGGTTTTAAATTTCTTCCTGTTAAGAACAATATCTGGGTGAAAATTCAATCCACATTTTTATCGGCTGTTATTTTTTTTGGAGAATCAAATGTGAGCTGTTGTTCATGTCTGGTAGATTACACTTTGCTGTGTGTGTGTAACGTACTTCAATAGTGCCCCTCACCAGACTTATTTTGATCGCTTCAGTTTGTATCTATTCCGGTTTGTTCTGGCTGTCGACGGCAGAAAATAGCATCAAAAAGTTTTGTAACGAGAAGCAAAACTCCGCTTCATCAAGAAGCCTTTCACCAAAACACTTTTTTCACACTGCAGTCGTCTGTCTCCTGCCTCCCCTGAAAACGCGCCCTGAACAGATGCAGTGCAGAGTGAAAGGATTCAGCAAATACGTCGATAAGTGCACTGAGCATCAGCTCTCACCTGTAGTGTTGATCATGCTCTTCGGTGTTGCTGTCGCGGCAGCGAAGATGTTGGGTGTGCTGCCCGCGGTGGTCGCTCCACCAGTGGTGGGTGTGCCCACGGTGTTGACTGACAGGCTGCCGGGTGGGGGCTTTTTGACTGGCACCACAACACTCCTGTAAGAGAGGAGAAACTTTTCTTATCTGTGAATTGTTTTTGATGAGAGTGCAGGTAAAAGATGCACATTCTGTTTTCATCCAAAGAGCTTTTTTTTTCAAAAGGGAGGATGTTTTGTTTTTTTAAATAATCACTTATCGATTTCTGTCAAAACAGATCAGGCTGGAAAGAATTGATGAATTGATGGATGTGTCAGGCTGTACCGACTCTGTCTCTGTCTCTTGTAGGTCAAACAGTAGGTGGGACTGACCTGTCGAAGGAGTGGAACTGCATGGGCAGCATGGGGTGTGTCTTCAGGGCTGGGTCAGGGTGGTAGGGCGTTGGCCCCGACTCCTGACCCATATCCCCTCCATCGACTGGAGCTGCCACCAAACTCTTCAGGATCTCCTGCGTTACAGAGACAACAATGAATCTGGTGAGAACCCGACACAAGCCGCAGGATGTAATGAGTTGAATGCCTTGTTTTTGACTACTTAATGTAGGCTGTAATATTTATTATGTTCCAAAACAAAATGATTATTGCTTCCAAGAAAATTGAACCGAAAAGCTTATTACTAGCAGTGAGCTTTGAATGTTAGTGAGTCAGAGAAGGACAAAACGTCACCTTACACTACTTCACTATGAGGAAGAATCTTGACCCAATTCAGACATGACATTAAAATTCCTCTCAGGTTATAAAACTGCAAACATCCAGCTATAGCTTTATCATTCAAACCACAGTGAAAGGTGCACAAGGTCAAGTGTGATCTCAGTAATGTGTTTCCTGAACCATCACACATTGGTAGAAATACAAATACACTTACATAATTAATCTTAGTGAATACTGCTGGAGGAATTAAATGTGGTCAGTTATATTTTGGATATATCTGGATGCTAGCAGGTGGAGTCCCATAGATTCACCTTGACATTGATGCCTTTGTTTGTTTGACTGATGCTGGAGATGGACGAGGGCTGGGCTTGGCTGGAGTTGGGGTTGGAGCTGGGGTTGTGGGGAGAATCCAGAAGGCTCTCCTGTGACCTCCTGACGTCAGACGACAGGCTGCACAACAGATCCGTGCCTCCTCCTCCTCCCCCCATGTCTCTGTCTCGATCTCTGTCTGTCTCTCTCCCGACCAGGCCGAGGCCGAGGCCTAGACCCATCTCCGAGCCGTTCAGGGACCCGGCCACGTGACCTTCCTCTCCGATGCCTGAGTCTGTGTGGGGGAGCCCGGCACGGGGAGAGTCATCCACAGGGGTGGGTGTCTGCTTGTCAGAGAAGGCTGTGGATGGGTGCTCTGGATGAAGGGGGAGAGAATAAAGAATAAAATGTGATTTCATGAGGATAATTACAAAAATAAGCATCATCAAGAAATTCAATAACATAGATTCTGTTTTTAAAATCCTCAGCCATTTTCCTCTTGTTTGTGAGTGTTCATGATTTTACCAAAGTAACACCATCCTTTCTTCCTCCTTCTTGCTTTATTCCTCTTTAAGTGCCTCTTTTTTGTTGTTCGCCTGAAGCCTGTACTCACCACACCAACGCTACAATAATGACTCACCAGTCATCCAAGCGTACCCCATTAAGGATATTGCATCAGAAGAGAAATGATAATCACCTGTACTGGTTGGGGAGTTGATCTCGTGGCGGATGCTTCTCCCTGATAGGCTGGTGGATCTGCAAATCTCCCGCTGGGGTTCCAAAATGTCCCGGTACTTAGACACCATGAGGACTGAGATAAAGTAGACAACTGCCAGCGCCAGGAACTGAGCCTGCTTACTGTCATCCTACAGAAAACAACACACACAATTATTCAGTGGAAAAAAAAAAAGTTCAGGCATTTCCTCCCTTGTATCTATAACTATACAAGACTGTATACACAAAAAAAATACACACACACACACTTACCACATCTCTGAATACTACAGCTCGGAGACGATTGATGTCTACATCCTGCAAGAGTCTGTCTGGATCCTGCTGAATATGGAAGACAGGTGTGTTATACATATGTGTGTCTCTGTGTAGGATTTTAAGTGTGTGCAGGATGTGCACTTGATTTGTGTGTGTCTGTGTGTGTGTGTGGTACCTTGCTGGTGGTGGAGGCACTGTGGAGGCTGTCCTGTGACTTGCTGCTGGTTAAGGAGGACTTGCAGCTTCGGTCTCTCTGTCTCTGCCTGCACTCGAGACAGTTCCTCACCGCCACACAGCACACTGATGGAGAGACAGAGGAAGCGTGTAAGTGTCATGTGAGAGTTGGGTCTTTTATATCAAATGTACAAAAAGCAGAAGTGTCCATAATATATAAATATATATATATATATATGAATAACATATAAATTCAATATAGGGCTGCAACACAACTGATATTTATTTTATTTTAAGCATATGCTTAAAAGGATTAAAAGGAAAAAAAGAGTCATATGAAGGGACTGGTGGGACATACTGTACATTGCAATTAACACAGATTGTGTTGTCTTCAAAAAATGTTTCAGTTGGGAGTTTTTTGTTTCCCTGTCCACAGTATTGCTGAATCAGAAACTTAATTGATTAGACACTAGACAGTATAACTAATTTACAATTGCAAGTTAATTCATTAAGCAAAAATGCAGAATTTTTTGTTTCCAGTTTGTAAATCAGTTTTTTCTTAGAACTAAATGATCTATGTAATTTGAATATAATTGGGTTTTGCTGTTGGACCAAAAAAAAGCAATTTCGATACATCATTTCTAGAAAATAGCTTTTTTTCTAGAAGTACATTCCTTTGATTCTATATCTGAAGCAATTCATTGAATTATTAATCTATAGCCAATATTTGCATTCCTGCTCAACAGGGCCGTGTGTGAGACCAACCACATTAATAGTTTTTCATCAAGATTAGACACAGCAAACGAGCACACACCCAGGCGGAGACACTGCCTCATCAGCCCTCCTGACGACATGTTCTTCTCTGCCTCGATCTCGCTGAAGTTGAGGGAGCTGGCGAACACCAGCACGTCTACCATGGCCATGAGACGCGATAGGAACGTGACCGCCGTCTCCGAAGACATGCCCTGCGTCGCCTCGATGTTCTCCAGCTCCGTCTGTTTAAAGGGAGGATAAATACACACATGCTTTCCAGTTATTCGGTGTCAAACCAGCACATGTGCACAATGACCTGGATGTTGTCTCAGTGGATTTAGAAGGTGGTGACATACTGTAGTGGTTAGACGTAACCTTAAGAAAATGTTTGCTGCTGGGTCGTGACCACAACAGTCATGCTGCTCAAGTGAAATATAAACTTATGATGACATCTGGCAACATGAGGTGCTCTACACAACACACAGGAAGTACAGCCCGATGACACACAGGTAATGGTAACAGTGGGGTTGTGACAGTAGCAGTGTAGAGACAGGCAAAGCTAGAATAAGATCCCCTTATGTTCACCCAAGTGTTTAATGACAGGATCTTCAGTGTGGCTACTGGAAATAGATCTGAAGGGCAGCACTGGCTTTGGATGAAACTGTGTGGTTTGCTGTGTCTCTGCTTCAGCGAGCAGGGTGTGCACGGCTGTGGAGAGTCGACAAAAGTGCAAGCATCTGGGGGCTCGTCCACGCAGGTGAGCACACACATTCGTGGGGGGGGATAACAGACACAAGGTGGAAACAGAAGGGCTCGGGTTGGTGTTCTTAGCTCTTCTGGTGATGGTGAGAGTCTCAGGCTCTTTACGCACCTCTCCCCCTGTGCCTCCTCCCCCAGGAACAGGGGTCACCTCCTCTCCCTTTGACCCCCTCTGGGGTCTGGCTCCTCCTGCCTTCTTTAGTGTTGATACAAATGGGACAGGCTTAGCAGATGCAACCCTCAAGGTCTTTTGGAAAACTCTCATGCTTTTTTTCCTTTTCCTCTAGACAAATCTTCTCTTATTTCTCCCAGCTCCTGGCTTTTTTACTCCACTCTATCCCCCTTGTATAATATTCTAACTCAGAATATTATATCTTTAAGAATTAGACATCCACAATATTTATAAACAGTATAAAGGGGAATACAGATTAGCAGCAAAAGGAGCACAACAAGTAGAAACACTATGGATGTCAAGACAGGCAAGGGTTAGTGTCAGTCACAATGGTAAATAAACCAGAACAAAGTATTAGTAGAATGTAAAGAGAAGAAGAAAACACAACTTACAGTGTTGGCACTATTCTTAGAACTCTGCACATGCAAAAAAACAGACAAAAACAGAGACAAAAAGAAACGAGTAGAAAATACGTAGAACACATGTAACACAGAGAAGAAAAGAAAAAAAAGGATGATTAAAAGAAACAGATTAATACACTGTCAAATCAAATATATTGTTAATCAAAAGGATTAGAACAACGACCAAATAAAGGTTACAATTCTATGTCACAAGTGTTAGATTGACAGTTAAATACAGAGCGATACAGATGAGAGGAATCCAGAAAAAATGTTTTTAGAGTTTAATTAACTGACCAATTTTATCATTCTTGGCCAAACTAAACTGATTTTTCTTCGCAAGTATGACGTTAAACCTTTTAGATTTAAAAAGTAGGTTTTGTTCTGTATTTATCGACAGTAAATAAGAGGCTCTTCCGAGTCTGGGTCGTATGAAGCAGCTGTTGACCTGCAGTTCTCCCTCCTACCACAGAGGGGCGGAGCAGAGCCACTTACAGAAGGGGAGGTAGCGGCGGACAGGAGAGGAAGGATGCCTCCGCAGGCGATGATGATGTTGTCCACCATCTGAGAAATGAGGTGGATGGTGTTGTGGACGAAGATGATGTTTTCATTGCTGTTCACGAAATCCATCACCGACTTTGTGGAGTGGCTGATGATACAAAAACAATGGCGACGTCAAAGATATCACTTCCTGATCAAATCTTCAAATTAACATGCGAGCCGTGCAGATGCATCGGAATCTAAATGCTAATGGCATCAAATATCTTATTGCAGCAACATGTCAGAGGGATTTACAGGTTTATTCAAAGTCGGAAGTTCTCGTCATTAAAGGTACATCATCTCACCTCCTCCACACGTGCACGTCGGTTTCCAGGGCGAACAGCAGGTCAGTGAGCAACCTCTGGTGCATGGGAGACCACTTGAATTCTGGGATGCGGAACATAGTCGTGCGTGGGCCAGGGCTGAACTGCCGGCGCTGCTCCTCCGTCATGGGCATGCCCCTGAAGCCCAGGTCGACGCGCAGGTCGCGCTCCAACTGCGCGGCGGTGCGGCCGTGAAGGGCCTGCAGCGGGGGGGAGGGTGGGGAAAAGATACGGTCAGCCTGAGGACGTCTTTTCAGAAACATCTCTTACTGCACTAACATAAAACTTGTAATAGATTCAGAGATGAAAAGCTATTTTGTTAAAGAAGCCACAGAGGAGTCTCTTCGACCTCTCATTCTGTTTTCACTGAGCCGTTGGAAACTAAGCTCATGTGTGGGAAGTCACTATTTCAGTTGAGACCAACTGTCCATGGCTGAGTATTTTACTGGAGTTAGAAGCCACACACAGGGGCAGCAATGGCCTGAAGTATGGAGGTGAATTCAGTCACTGAACTGAAGGTTTTTCTAGATGGAGGTGATCATTTTATTCTATTTTTATTTTCAATCATAACTTACAGACCATCTATTAAAACCTTGTTTAGAAATTTTGATAAAAACAGTAGAGTAAATGAATTATTGCAGTTCATAATTTATCCAATTACAGTTATCCAGCACTTTACTTCAAAATCAGAGACAGAAACACACCTGAGTAGTCGCAGTAGTTTGGATCTTCTTTGTGTCTTTGTCTTTCCCGTCATCCGACCTCTCTGTATCCGAGGTGGTGCTGGCCGTGTCTCCGCCAGTCTTGAGCCCCCCAGCCTCTCCCTCTGCCCCGGCTGTGCCCTCTCCCTCTGGGAAATCTGGTCTGGAGGCCCCCTGGAGCTGGCTTTGGCTCTCAGCCTCAGCAATGGAGCTGATGTCAGCGAGAGGGCTCTGGATCTTGAAGGGCCCGTCCTCCAGAAGTTCCCCGGCTGTGTGGCTCTGGGTCTGTAAATCAGAGCCGCAGCTGGTCATGTGGGCCAGCAGACTGAGGTCATCACTGGCGCTGGTGGTGGAGAGAGACGAGACTGGGCCGGATGAAGCGGGCTGGTCTGGACTGGGCAGCACGAGGGGGTCTGTGGCTGCCAGAGCTGGAAGCAGCTTTTCATCAACCTGGAGGAGATGAATTGGGAAATAAAAATGAGAAGAACTTAGTGCAAAGTTTGCAGCAACTTTCAAAGAAAGATAGAAAGTAGAGATACGACAAAGACTGATTGGTTTTATTAAATTCTTGGTCAGTGGGGAGAAGGTGGCTTCACAGATAAGATTTTAATTCATCAGCAGCAATAATCTTCAAAACACATCCTACCTTGCTGAAGAGAAATCCGTTGTTGCTTGGGACACTGTCCTTCTCATCAGCCAAAGTGATGAGAGGACCCATGTTCCCATCATCCTCCAGGTTGACCCCTGAGAGCCCCAGGCTTGGCCCCATTCCAACTCCTGTGGCTGGCGTGTCATCTTTAGGCGCCAGATTCCCGTTCATGTTCTGCACGACAGCACAGTAAGCACTGTCCAGGAGAGAGTCCACCTCCACCAGAGGTCCATTCTCCATTCCTCCCCCACCTCCTACAACGACACTACCACTAAGGCCTTCTGGAGACAGGTCGAGGTCATCCAGCTTCACCTCTGTGGCCTCTACTTTCTCTGCTTTAATGTCCACCAGCAGGTCGTGGACCTCCACTCTCACGCCTGGACCAGCACTCTGCTCCCCGGGCGTCAGGGCCTCTCCATTGGGTCGCTTCACGGCGCCTTCTGCGAGGAGGTTGCGCGAGTCTCCGCCCGCCCCCTCGCTGTATTCAGCCTCGCTCTCTGGCGTCTGTGTCTGGGAGTTATCGTCGATCTCCAGGTTGCCGTTGACGACAGGTGCGGGCGTAGCAGAAAGCCCAGAGATGGTGGACACAGAGCCTTTCTTTCCTTTCTTCATGTTCTCCTCCTCCTGACGCTGGTACTCTTCGTACATCTTAGCTAAGTATTCCTTATGGGCTTCATAGGTCACCTGCGACAGATGATGGGTGTATAAATGTTACATGATCAGGACACAAGCACTGACGCTAGTTAACCTCCACATCTATAATGTCCACCTGAAATAGAGCTCATAGATCATCATTAGCATGGATCAAACTGGGACAGTATCCTGCTCTGACCACAGTGTTTGACCATCATCTATAATGTCCCCTCACTGCGGTGCTGCCATGAGAAGGAAGTGCATGTACAGGGGAAAAACATGCAATGACTCATTGAACATTATGTCATTGATGAATCATTCTGGGTCTTACAGGTCAATCAACCAAGAATCATAATTAAGAATAATCAATACATACAAATCAATAGGATTTTGTTTAGCCTTTACGACAGCTTCAGTTTACATATCAATAAGGAGAAATCATTATCACCATTTCTGTGTGGATATGCTGCCATTGTCATTTGAGGCAGCTGTGGCTCAAGAGCGGGTTGTCCACTAGGTTTGATCCCAGTTCCCCGCATTCTATGTACTGATAAGTGTCCTTGAGCAAGATACCGAGCAAGAAAGTGCTGCACATAGATGCAATGTGTGAATGTGTGAATTTCAAAACTGTTCTGTGAAGTGCTTGAGTGGCCATCAAGACTAGAAAAGCTGCTCCATAAATACAGACCATTTACCATTATAAAGCAAATATTCCTCAAGGACCTCTACAATACAGCTAGACTTGACAATTGAATATCTGTCTGTCAATAAACTGTATACACTTATCCCTCTGACAAAGGAGTATCGTGACATAAAGCCTGAAAAGAAAATCTGTTTATTTATCGTGCACGAATTATTATCTGATAATTCCTTTGACACTTTTCTAATTTATCAGAATCAGATTCAGAAATACTTTATTAATCCCCGTAGGGAAATTCTACGTACATGAAATATGCCGCCTGAAAAATGTATGTATCTTACCTTGGAGTGTGCAATAGACAGGGTATCAACCCAGACTCTCCACCCGCCCCATTCGTATTTGATGGCGTGGTAGAGCAGGATCCTGAATATGTTGTACACCATCTCAGTGATTTTCTGCTCCTCGGGGTTCTTGGGGTTGATGTATCCGAGAGAGAACATCCAGTCCTGCCACACGGAGCACTGCAGCAGGCAGCTGGCACACAACACAAACACTGAATGTGAGTGAGGCTCGATATGAAAGTGTAACAATCATTGTAAGAACTGAATGGCTTGCAGTTGAATTGATGTGCAGCCGCTTGTGCGCTCTCACCGCCGGTTCTCGCGACTGTTACTGAAGAGTTTTATCATGTCGGAGAGAAAGAGTCTCCTGACTTCCATCAGCTCAGCACTGGGAGAGGAGTTCTTCAGGAGGGTCGCCACTACTTTTAAAATCACTGGGTGGGAGGTGAAAATTGGGAGAAGTGAAGAGGAAAGAGGGAGAAAGAGGAATGAGTGAGTAGGAGAAGCAAATATATAAAAAGTGTTTTGAATAGGATAGAAAAATGTGAGGATAAGGAAAGTGTGAGGCAGATCAATAGGCGAGAGACGGCATCAGCGTCGGCTTCTGAATTCAGACTTTGTTGTTTGTTCACTTGCATTAAAAAAACCTGTGTTATTGGCAGACCAAAGAACACACAGTGACAGAGAGACGCAGGCTACACCGTTTTTGTACTTACTGGGATTCTGGATCTTGACGGTGGAATCGGGCTCAGGGTGGGGTTTGTGAACCACCTGAGTGCAGACCTGCTCGGTCAGAATCTACACACAAGACACAAGATCCATGGACGTCAATGAAATACAGAGACAATCACCTGAATTCTGAGGACTGGAAATAGTCGCACACTTCCTGTGCACGGCTAGAAGTGATGCAGTGTGTGAAAGAGCTGCTGCCACATAATCACCCACCTCGTACAGCGTGTTGTAGGTGGTGATAGAGACGGTGTTAGTGTGCATCATCAGCCTCTCCCCCAGCAGCGTGAACAGACTGTGTGTGTGCATGATCTCTACCTTCCTCCTGCAGGGAAACACGCACGCACGCACACACACACACACACACACACACACAGAGGGTTTTTTATTCATTACAGAACTGGCAACGGTTGAAGCTGACATTGATTGTCACTGGCCTAATGACATGTGGCTCTGTTAGTTATGATGGGAGGATAGGAAATGCACAGAGACAATAATAGAATGACAACACTGCAGGAGTCACCGAGGCAACGCTTACACCTCTGTGAGTTAGTAACATGGACTGCTAACCGGACCAGAGGCTTTTAATCTGAAAGGCTCAGAAATCAGAGCTAAGGTTCATTATGCTCAACATTAGACACAAATCCGCAAAACAGATGGAGGCTTGTGTCTGCATATACTGTAAATAAGAACATCACAAAGGAAATATTATCAGTATTTCAGGATAAGTGTTTTTATAAATTGATCTCTAAGATCTTATTATACAGCATCTAAATACATTTTCAGGGACTGTTTCAAAGTAAAGTTTTTTATGAGATTTGACATTGAGTCTCAAACCACGATGAAGAAACCCTTTAACGCCTTTTTTATTTTAA
This sequence comes from Paralichthys olivaceus, assembly GCF_024713975.1. Classification (NCBI taxonomy): domain Eukaryota; kingdom Metazoa; phylum Chordata; class Actinopteri; order Pleuronectiformes; family Paralichthyidae; genus Paralichthys; species Paralichthys olivaceus. The sequence goes on along the minus strand of NC_091107.1, from coordinate 6,815,539 downwards.
GATGATAATTTATTAGACTATCTGCAAAACCCTTAAAATTAGTGTTGTGATTTATTTGATATAAAAACAAAGCAGTGTCTTTGGCTGGACTGCGTGCTGTTCTGCAGCGGGGGATTTATCAGTAGATCACATGATGACATGTAAAGTTAACAGAGGCGCTCCTGCAGGACTTTTGCTTCAAAGGGATGTGAAGGAGGAGCAGGGCTCAGGTGCAGCATGGCCCGTGTTGTGCAGTCAGGGGCGTGTTATGTCACATGGGATGAATAAATCCCCCAGCATTCATTGCTGCTCATCAAGCCCACCCCCCTTCCAGTGCACGCTGTCAGAATTATTATTCCGCCTGGATGTGATGATGAGGACATTATCTTCAAGTACACACACACAAACCACCAGTTCGCTGGAGACTGCACTGCTGTGGTTCTTGGGTTTTTACTGCAGCGAGCTTTCTCACTCTCAGACCTTAACATGTGGCCGCTCAATCTCCTGTTCAGCAATGACAGCATCAAAGGTTTTCCTTTTTAAGAAAATCACTCGACAGTGAGAGAAAGAGGTGCTTACTTGTGACCAAGGTGCTTGAGGAAATAGCCCAGGACTTTGAGTGCTTGGACCCGGATGCTCTCACTCTTAGAGGCCAGGAGTTTGCAGATCACCCTGTGAACACACAGCCACAAACACTTCATATCATAGAATGAGCTACACTACATCAGATGAAGGCAACAAACACAAAAAATGTATAAGTTCAAATAAAAACCCAGCCGTTCGCCTGTGTGTCGTAAACACCTGCTGCCTGATACTCAGTAAACCTCAGAGTCAACATGCTGACCGACTCTTCAAACGCATGAAGATATCATGAAGGTCAAAAATAAAATATGGGGGCCCATAACAAAGGAGTTACCATAGAAACCTAAAAGACATCCATGAGTAGGCCACATGGTTCAGCCTCAGTATTGTAACTGAACATTTAAACAGTTGGTTAACTAAACAGTGATGCAACTGTTTTGTTTGCTGCAAAAAAGCATTATGGACCGAAACATAATTTATTCTTCGGACTACATTCATTCAAAAAGACCAAGAGCAAAGAGATTTATTCTGTACTTGGATTTTGTACATTTGAAATCCATAAATTCAAATTTCCTTAATCTCCACTTGGCTTTAAAACCATTTAATCTGTGAATTACTTAGAATTTGACAATTATATGAGTATTCATAAGCAATACAAAATGTGCACACACACATTTAGATATATATATATATATACTGTATGTATATATAAGTGGTCACTGCTTCTTCAGTTGTTTACTGTATGGCTTTATCATTATCATGTATTTTTTCTTTTGTTTGTTTATTCTTAACTCATAATTTAAATACACAACCATACAGTTAGAATCATGTGTGATAAAGAAAGATCTCGTCAGATATTTTGATGACTGTGTGTGTGTGTGTGTGCGTGCGTGTTCTCCATGTGTGGGCGGCTCACTCACCTTATTCCATTTCTCTGATCGAATGCAGGGATCATGGACGCCGGGTGCTCAGACATAAGAGCCACCAGCAGCTGGAGAACATCGTGTATGTTCTCATCCTGCAGAGCAAAGACAGCGAAGTTGTGCAGGTGAACAAAGGAGGTAGAGGAAACCCCACGGGACGGATGAATAGAGGGTTAATATGACAAAGAAAGAGGTGAAGGGGTGGACACGGAGGAGGGGGACTGCGGAGGAGCATGTGGCATAATACAACAAGAATAGATATAATTGTTACAGAGGAGTACATTCTGTTCAGTCCATTGTTGCACCATTTTTCATGCTGTCACTGCACCCAGGCTGACTCACACTCTCACTCGTTTAAGTGGACCATAACTCCAGCCCACAATTTATAATGCCCATTTTGCCACCAGCTCCACTCAACCACTCACACCGTCTCTCCTCCGTCTCACACTGTCTCTCTTTAAAACACAGACTATGGAGTTTACCTCATGCATGGTCAGTAGGTAGTTGAGGATGCTCTGCAGCTCGTCCTCCTTCACGCCCCGGTCCTGTGGAAAACACATGCATTGAACACTCAGTTGTTTTTTTACAGCCTGTTAACCTCAGATGACTTCATTTATTTGGTCCTAGTTGATGCATTTTAACCGTGAATCACCAGCAACCTCACACATGCAAATGCAGGAACAAGCTTAACACTGCTTTAATCAGGCTGCTGGTCTATAATGTGATTCTCCACACACACAAACACACAGATTTTAGATTACACTATTGGTCCTTCAGCAGCGAGAAGTGATTTCATACAACTTAATCAATGTGATGGAGATAATCAGTTTCTCTAGCTTTACCTTCAGTATGAGCTGTTTGAGGAAGAGAAGCATGAAGGCTCTGAGCGAGATGATCTCCTTTTGGGACGGCCGCGGTCCGTCTGCACACAAACACACAAACAAAAGAATAATTTCCTGTTAAAAGTCAATTTTTTATCTGAGATACAGATCAGCTAAATAAGCCTGTAGTTCAGGCCGAATGAGTCTCACTGTTTACTGATATTAGCTTTTATTGGGCTTCCTGGAGAGCAGAGACAAACCTGTTAAAACTCCAACACAGATAGAAGTGTGAACTGTAATTAAATCTTAAATAACTCCAGAGGCAATCTGAATATTTTTACTTGAACTAATTTAACTGATAACAGCAAAGAATGTGCAAATTGGAAACATGTGACTGATTGTCCCAATGATTCAAACCAAACAGGAAACATATCCCACTGATTCCACATTACAGCTCCGGTAGTCGGACAGGTCTGTGTTGGGCTGAAGAGAAATTAAATAATCAAGCTCGCCTCTTTCTAAAAGGTCTGACATCTTTGTCGGGTTTGTTAAATGCCACAGGTCTCCGTTACCTTTAAACACGCTTTAAAAGCTACAAAGCGCCATCTTGTTCACGATTATACAACTTTGTGTTTTACCTCTTTGTTCATTCTGACATTTGGCTGCGAAACAAACCCCTCCTTTCTACCTCTGCAAAACCACAACCTGGTAGCACTTTTAAACTGTTTAAAAAAAAAAGAAAACTGACAACTCAAACATTGGCATTTCATTTTCCAGTGATGTAATTATGTTTCATTTAATTTTTGAGGTGTTTAATGTGCCAGATACACTCGAAGCTCATGCTGATTGATGAATTGGCTCAAAATGGCTGCCAAACAACTCGGTAATGGAACACGATGCCAAACAGCCTCAAAGATGCATCGATTCAGATCAAAACAAGAAGACCAGCCCTTTTTTTTCCTTTAATGGCCCCAGTGGCCACTGCACACAGTTAAAGTCGACTTTGTCCCCACTCATTCTCCACCTTCCCACAGATGTCATTAACAAACAAACACTCACTACACGATGACCCTCATAATCGCACTGTTCTCATCAGCATTCCAGAGACCCAACAGAGGTTTGTCAAGTTTACAAGGCAACAATAAACCTTTATGACAATCGGCTTGTGTGTATTTGCCACCGTGCACTTTGCTGTGTCAGACAGGGACGTCTGGAATCAGCCTTATTTTAATTCGAGCGACAAAGGAAAAAGTACTGAAGCTGCAAACAGTGTTTATTGGGAGCTGAATAAAAATGCACCTTGTCCTTGCACAACATTTTAACTGGTGTCTGACCCGAAGCTGCAAAGCCATCTGATGTAAGCTCAAGAGACTGATGGAGATGAAGATTTGAAGCTTTCTCTCTTTGTCATGCTCTGCGGGCACAGAATCACTCCAGTGTGTACGTGTTTCACCTGCTCCTCACGACGCCAAAGCACGACACTGGCGCTGTCCTCTATGATCCATCATCGTTATCTGTCGAGCTGGTACATATAGGTGGAATGGAGACACTCGCGGTTCAACCATCCATCATGGTTACGCAGCAGCTCTAAGTCAAGCAAGTGCACGCATGCACCAAGTGAACACGTGAGGGTGTGATTTCGTTTTAGGGGTCTTTTCTTAACAGAGGATTTGAATAAAGCTTCTAATCATCTAAACCTCCTCTCTGGGGTGAATATAATTATCATCCTCTTCTCCTTCAAATTAATTTTCCTCTTCTTGTGCTCTGTATATGCCAACCTGACTCAAACATTTTATCCAGTCATTGTGAAAACGAATGCATGTTCTGCATCTTTTTGTGAGTCAATGCATGTATGAAAGAGTGAGTATGATCTGACCTGGTTGACCATTTCTGCCATTTGGTGAAGTGTTTGTTAATGCACATTCAGTGTTTGTGCTTAAGATTACTTGAGGACATTTACAATCACATTTTAGACTAGGCAAAAGTAAAACAAAAAAAGGTATCACTGGGGTTAGAAGAATAAAATGCTTTAGCTAAATAAATATATTAAACTCAAGCACATAAGCATTTTCTTCTTAATCAGTGTTTCTGTTTTATTATAGTTTGGCAGAGTTCAAAAGCAATGTAGCTGTGTACCAGAGCAAAAAGGGCCTGAGGTGTTTTCATTATGTACAGTACAGAATTCTTTTCAACCAACATCAAATGGAGTTATTTGTAAAAAAAATATGAGGACAACTTGAAGAGGAATTATGTGTCTCTAAGCAGATTAAAAGCAGTTTCTGGATAAAAATACACTAATATATGTAAATAAAAATGGTGTTTATCTGCAACATGGATTCAACCTCATGACTTCAAACTGAGACATGCTTGAATATTTTTATCCACAAAGCCAAGTGCGCATGTTTAAAATATCTGTCTCATGCAAATCAATCCCATCAATGCACATAATATTACTGTGTAGTTGAGTGCGCACACTTCCAAACCACAACTGGCACGTCCCTCGGCTTTGAAAGACCATCAATAGCGTCTGAGGCTAATTGTTACCGTTATCAAAAGGTTCCAAATCCCAGCAGTCAAACCGCAATATCACCAAACGGCGAAGAAGCCAGACAGCCACTTGATTAGAAATTCTAAAAACCCCCTTAGATCTGCCAATCAAATCCGTCTGTTGCCATGGCAACATGGGATGCGCAAGGCGAAGTGTGCAGAGGGTCCCGGGCAAAGGGAGAGGTTGATTAAAGTGTGAGACCTTTCCGAGGCTCTGATGTGTGGCAAGAGTGAGTGTTGTGGTAACGCAGTCCTCTATTACAAAGGCAGTAAAAAACATCAATTCTGATTTGACACCGTGTTGTGTTTGGAATATGATTTCTCATATAACTGCAATTCTTTTTTCAGACTAAAAACACATCATTTATAAGCTGCATTCTCAGGAAGCATGGGCTCGCATTTCAGTTCAACATTTAAAAGTTATCCGATATAAAGGCTTTGTCGTTCTGCTACAGAAACAAACACTAGTTCAATCATTAGTTATTTACGAGGATAAAAAAAACGAATTTGAAAACTTTCCTTTGCAAAAAGTTTTACTCCCTCTAAAATACACAAAATACAAATATGCAGCTTTTAAATCAGGGAGAGACTTTGAATTGGTGATGAGCACCCAGCAACTACATTGGTTGTGAGATGCGTGTGTGTGTCTGTGTGTAGCGTAAATGTCCACTATCCTGTCATTATCTCAGTGTTGAAAACTTTTCTCTGTGAGATTTAACAGAGCTGTAATCATCACATTACCTGAGGTGTTTCTACAGACTTTCAAAACCAATTCAAAGCCATTACATGTCTTATTGATTATTGACTTTATGTCTTCATTAGGTCACTTTCAGCTTTAACCTGAGGGCCGGAATTGATTTGGCCAATTGAAAAAAACCTCCACTCCTCTGTAAAAGCTAGTTTTTTAACAAAATTCTCACCAGGGCTTAATTTGAGCCGGATCCTGTCGGAATGGGAACTGGAATCTCTCTGTTTTTAACTGCTTTTGTTCCACTACCTAGTTTAGGCACCGGATCCATAATCATAAGGCTCTTAGGTTTACCACACAATTCTGAAAGCAAATCTCATTTGATTCATCTAACTAGTAGAGTTAAAACTGAATAAAAATCTATTAAAAAACAATCAGCAGAACGTGTCAAAGTTCCTGAAAAAAACCTACATTGATCATTTTAACCACAAAGTCACCTTCCCTGTGATTCACATTTCCTACTATAAAGGGTACACAAAATTACAACTTCTCACAATTTGCTGCTTTAGTATGCAAATTGTGATCGTGTCAGATTTTGAAGAACGAATACATTATATGTCAGCAACGTTCTGAACAGACTGTACTAACAGCAATCAGGGAAAACATCTATAACAAGGGCAGAAATGTTGTGATTGATTCAGAAATTATCACATAAGTAGTATAAAAATAGAACCAGTATTTGGCTTGAGTGGAGTTAAGATCCTTGTGTGCCTGACCTCCTTAATACGTAATGTGATGGAAGCCCAGAAGGTCCATATTAAAAAATGCACTGCTCATATGCTCTATGTATTAATCAATAGGAGCCTTTCTGCAGTAATGTCTGTTTTAGGAAGGTCAGTTTCATCTGTAAATTACACTAATGGAGAGACACCAGAGAGCTGCTGACTTAATGAAATCCTAAATCAAGCTGAGTCACTTCAAGTTTATTTGTATTTGTGTGATATCTCACGCAACGTTTCCTCTTAGGCTCATGTCTGCAGCACTTTTCATCTAAGAGGACAAGAAACTCCAGGATGTAGTCACAAGATTTAACATTTGAAAATAAATACTACAGGGTAACATAGACTTATATAAACTATAAATATCCATCCATTGTCTAAACCGCTTCTCCTTGAGGGTCGCTTGAGTCTATCCCAGCCTGCATTGCTCGAGAGGCGCGGTACAGCCGGGTACGCAGGGCTGACATATCGAGACAAATATCCCCAGTCTACACTGTGGGAAGAAGCTGAAGATTCGAATCGAGAGCCTACTTCCTTTGTCACACCGTGCAGGATTTCTACTGGATTCCACCTTCAGTCCAAAGACATCCATCATCCAACTATCCATTATCTATATTGTTTACCCTTTGAAGGTCGCAGGGGGTGGGGCTGCAGCCAATCCCAGCTGACATTGCGGGAGAGGCTGCGTACACACCCCCAGTGGATCACAGCACCGACGTACAGAGACAAACAACCATTCACACTCACATTCACAATTCAATTTAGTGTCTCCCATCAACCCAATCCCCATGTCTTTGGACTGTGGAAGGAAGCGGGAGTCCCCGTGCACACCCAGGGAAAATATGCAAATTCCACACAGGAAGACCCTGGGATTCGAACCAGGAACCTCCCTGCTGTGAGGTGGTGGAGCTAACCACCTCATCACTGTGCCTCCAAGTTCAAAGAAGGAAAAAACAGCAAAGGCAGAATAGAATAATCATGAAAATATGAGAATAATCGCACATACTTGTGTCCCATTCAGTTCACATAAGAAGTGCAAGAAATAGTTTTAATAGAGAGAAAGAGAGAGAAGTTCAAACCCTGCTCGCTCTCACCTCTGCACATCTGACCAATCCCTGCAGGCTTGTCAGGGTGTCAGTTTTTTGTCAGCGTTTTTTAGAGGCTGACATCACCACTACACATTCAGATAAATGCAGCGTTCAAAATATTTTTAAGACTTGTGAAGTGGTGACGGAAGCTGCTTGTACTTTTTTCTTTGGGAGGGTTTGGGAGGCTGCTGTAAAAACGCTGAGTCACAGAGAGGTTTAGAGGAAAGAGTAGGCGGTAACGACAGTGCAGGGGAAGAGAAGGAGAGAACAAAGAATTTAAGAAAATGGAAAAAAAACAGATGTGTATAGATGCTCTGTATAACAAGTGTAGTCTGTCTTTCAACATCTAGTGGTGTTCATTAGGAGTGAAGAAGAGTCTCTCCTCTCTTTTCCACTTGTTTTTCTTCTTCATTATGTGAAAACGGTGTGCGCATGCAAACATACCAAGACCTTTGGGGTTGATTCCACTGCACTCCAGCGGGTTGATGGCCCAGTAGTAGTACTTCAGAGTGTGCATCAGCTGCAGGACGGTGCCGACACGGCGGATGGTGGTGTAGATGGTGGCGGTGCCGATGAACTCCGATGACAGATACGTGTAGAGGGACAGCTGGACCTGTATGCACACACATCCATTTTATCCATACAGGCACACAGACACTTGCAAAAGTCGACAACTTGCCAGACGCTCGCTGGGGACAAACAAATACTCTTTGTGTGTTTTTGGTGTTCAAACAGAAGCCAGTTTTATTGTGAAAAGACAGGCACAAAGGAATGAAAAGAAACTTCCCTCCAGTAAAAGCACAATTTTTTTTTCCCTGTTTTGTGTTATTTTTGATGTTTCTGTGCCTGAAGCCGTCGAACATGTGAGGAGCTCCTTGTAAGGCAGCGCTGACATTTAAGGAGGGCGCTCTCCAATTGCTCATTTGCTTCTTCCCTCCTTCCTGGCCGCCTTCTGTTCCCCTTCCTCCCTCTCTAACCAGTCCTCTCCATCGTTCAAGTCTGCGGCAGAAATCTCCAAGCTCATTACAGTGGCCGCGCCGCGAAGGAACAGCCATAACGAGGTAGCTCTGTTTTAAGCGGACAAAATTAGCAGAGCGTTGCAGCCTGACCACACAGCATCACAGCTCATGTGGAATGGAGAGCACACTCGGCGGGTTTGAATGACCTTCATTACATTATATCTCACACACAGAGCGTTTGTGTCTATCCGCGTGCCATTCGCAACGGGTACTGTTGAAAAAATAACCCTGAAATCACAGAACAATAGTTTAGGATGCACTGCTGCATCGGTGCTGTAGCTTGTTAAGCGTGGCAAAGACAAAAAGCAGCTCTTTGCTTTCTGTGTGCGCAGGGAGGACGTGGGAGAGTTAGATTCAGATACAATTTCTTCAGGTGATTTCATTAAGTCCTGAATATGACCGAGGTTGTATTTGCCGATAATGAAGATGATGATAACACCTGGGAAGTGGAAAATAATAAAAGCTGAGCAAGAGAGAGAACAGAACAAGAAAAGTCTGAAGATTTTTTGTTGCGTTCTCCTTATTACACTGCTGCCCTGTTGTAATGTTTACAATTCATTTTCATTGTCTGTTTAAGCACTCAACTGCAGCTAAAAGACTCTGCCATCTTGTGTGCGGGAAATAAAGATGGCGACAATAGAGGAGATCTGCATTTGGCTAATGTTAAGACCAAGACAGAAGTAGGTGGTGTGTCAGACCCCTAAAAGATACAGCATACAAATGTGGATAATTCTGGACCCGGTCGCAGAACTTTCCGCCATTTCTGTTGCTGATGGCGTTCCCCTGATGATGAGGACGTGCACAAGCTGCGCACCAAACGGACGCAAAAATAAAGGAGGCAGCCATCTTGTGTACGGGAAGTTAACAGCAAGTATTTTTCTACCCTAAAAGGTGAGCATGCAGCAGTTAGAACAGTTTCGCAGTGACCGACTTTCACACCTTCCTTTTCCAGCTGAGCTGCAGCAGCTGTTCACTCACATCTCTTTCCACCTCAACTCCAGCGCGCCCTCAAAGATCGGCACCGCTGCACCCGAGAGCCAATCGCATCTCGAGGTCAGAGGTGGAAGAAGACAGGGAATTCACAGGGTTTTGAAAATAAAGGAGGCAAAAGCTGATTTGTCCTGCGGGGGTGTCAGGAATATTCACATCTAGTTCAGAGTGAAAAGAAGAGCTACACATCTCATCTCATCTCATCTCATCGTGTCCCGCGGTCGCTTCAAATGTCACTTTTTCTCTTTGTTTGTGTGTTTTGTTCTTTCCATGCATGACGTGCCAGCTCTTGCTTCTGCAACATCCTTTGTTATATTAGTGTAAAGGCCAATGGCCACTAAGATGTCGTCGCTCTTCCCTCTTTGCTTCATGTTGCTTGCTTGTCTCAATTATCTTCATTCAAACAAAACCTCTCAAAACCTCGTTTGCTTTCTTTTTATAATATCATCACCCCTTTTTTCGCAGCAGCAAGGTCATGAAAACACACACATTCACACACACACGTTTTCAGCTGATACACACACACGCATATAAACAGACCTTGGCAGGGGTGTGTATCCAGATGGCAGCGTTGAACAGGACATGGTCACAGAGCTGTTTGAGGAGTGGCGCTCCATGAGGTAAACCATCCAGATACTTGGCGAAGGACAGGAACTGTTCAAGTACGGCCCTGGTGATGTGGACTCTGGATGACTGGACAAAGGACAGGGAAGATGAGATGTGACGATCACATTAGGAGAGATCAACAAATAACAAGTTTAATTAAATCATCATTCATGATAATTTAATTAAGTCAGGTGATGTTGACAACCGACAGTAAAGCCAGTGTTGCATTCAATCAACCTCCCTGTGCTGCATAACCTTAGAAGCCTTTGTGCAAAATTGCCAAAGGTGTCAATTAATTAATTTACACCAGCAATCAAAATGCTCGAACATGTGCAGGATGTGATAAATATTAATGTGATCTCTGTTTTTTTCTTCCCACATCTTTTTTTTTTTTTTTACACGCATGGCTCATACTTCCCGCTGAAGTCTGGGAAAAAATAATTAACATCGTTTTTCAGTTGTGCAGTAAACGCAAAGTTTAGGAACGCATATACTACGAATGTGTGACAAGGGCAATTAATATGTGAAGCAAGACCCAATATAGAAACAGGAGTGTAGTTCAATGAGTAAAACTCAAAGTATTGAAAATAAACTTGCAAACAAACACCTCATTGGCCTTTCACTGACCTTCTCAAGCAGGTATCCAATCACCAGGAAGCCCTTCCCTCCCAGCATTTGCTCCTGCATGGCCACTGAGCTCTTCAACAGCTCCACCAGGAACGCCAGCAGAGTGGCACTGCAATACACACACAGGTCACACACAGGTCACACACATTTCAATAATGCAGCCTGGATTACTCTGATGGATTTCTACATGTTCTTTATTGGAGTGTGCGATAACGTCTGCATCCCATGTTTGATTTCTCCACACCCGCATTTAATCTCTCCGCCATTTATTTTTAGCAGTTTATTTGAGCTGTTTAGTTGTTTCTTATCGTTGTCTTCCCGATGATTTGTGACAAATGGTCTGACTGCAGTGCACTTGATGCAGGGATGCTGCCTGATTTGTGACTGCATCAAGTTTCATGAGCTGGAGTGATATCTGGAGGATCTTAGGGCACAGACACACTGAGAATTGAAAAGCCTGAAGATAACTGTCACACATGTAAGATTCATATTCACTGTGTAGATGGAAAATGATGTCATATAGTGTAGTAATGCACTTATGTTTGCAACCAATAAGATTAGATAAACCACCCACAGCTTATTGGATTGACCAATCATTCATCATGATATGATATAGCCTTTAATGATGCAATTACGTAAATTCCAAATCTTATCTAAGACTTGTGGGTCCCGATCACTTATAACATAAAACACATAAATCACAAAATACAGCACAAATATATACAATACAATCATGATATTGTACAAGGTACATGAGGATTAAAAACACAAACCAGTGTTTCTAGTGTAGTCACAGTTAAGACCCTCAACATCACGGTTTCTCAGTAAAACAAAACACAAAATGATGCATAAAATTCCACAGCAGAGCATGAACGGTGGGGACATTGCTGCCATAAACATGTGACTTGCTTATTTTAATTTCTTTCTCTTGTTTTCGGATCAGCCTCAGAAGATGTTGCACAGTAAACAAACAATCGTGTTTATTTGTATGTTAAATGTACAAATGTAAAAATCATTTATATCTCTTGCTCTGCAGAGCACTCACCAGACTGACGTGTCCACACTGCTGTCGTTGAGCTGCTTGTAGTCCAGCTGAGCAAAGAGAGGAAACAGGACCTGGATGCCTCCTATAGAGTGGATGGCACTGTGGATGGAGTGGGTAACAATGGCCTTCACATCCTGTGGGAGCAGGAATGAGCTGTTAGCGGTTAACGTGCTGTTTTTGTCGTTTATAATTGTGTCTTGTCCATTTGCTTCATCGGATTCAGGTTTAATAGTTTGGTAAAAATGCTGCATCTTGTTGCTGTGGTGCAATGATCTGACAGAGAAATATGTAAATGGAGTTATTTTCTAAAAAACAAGAAAAACATTTTTCCTAGCACTAACAATGCCTGCCTCATGCTGCCTTGACTGAACTGAACCAACAAAAAACTATGATTGTGCAAAACCATTGAACTAGAATAATAGTATGTTTTAACACAATGTGACTCACTTTATGCCTTTGTAATTGTGAATTGCAGTAACTATTGCCTGAATTGCTGGTGCATTTTCTGCACGCTGAGCACAGACATCTTAGAAGGTGAGACACAAACAACCACCACCATTACTGAAGCAGAGCCCCCTCCATCCCTAATGATGGCTTAGATTCAACTGCAACAAACCGCTACTGTGAACTCTCATGGGGTGCACGTCTGCCTTTGATAAACTAGCCGGATAATCGGACAATCATTCATGTATGAACTGCTGAACGAGATGTGGGCGGTGACTCAGAGGTCTGGAAGTGGGGCAGTGATAAACAGCCACTCAGAAGAATAGAGCCACACCGACCTGTAGCATGAGCGCATGTGGTGAGTGGACGAAGATGGACGGGTTTTCCCTGGGCGATGACTCCAGGCAGAGCTGGGCATCCGTCGCCTTGGCGTTGTAGGTGAAGGAGATGGAGCTGGCCAGCTTGCCATCGTACAGCACCTGCTTGTGGTGCTCGGCCAGGTGGATGTCGCTCTCGGACTTGAACTTGAAGGTGCTCTGTGGTGACAAAGACAGAAGAAGCAGTGAGAAAAACTCTGAGTCAAAGGGACAGATGACTTTGTCCAGCAGTGTGAGTGTGCACGTTCAACACCCGAAAAGGAGAGTTCTTAATTGCAGCATGTGTCCTGTGTAAACAACACAGCATTAGCTTAATGAACACAGCGCTAACTGGGGCACTAATTCAATTAGGCCAGAATAAGAGATGGAGAGGGGGAGCGGATGTGTGGGAGAGAAACACTCGGAGCTCCAAATTTATCTTCTCTCTTTGTAGTCGAACAACAGAAAACACACAAAGGAGTTCAGACACACACTGACACGTCTGCCTGGTTCAGTTTCTTTGTGTAACATTACAATTTTAATGCATGTAACAAAATAATGTATTTTCTCCAGGAGCTGCTGAATCTTTATCTAGTTGATATCTTATTGAAGACATTCATTCTTATCATCGCTTCCAATCTTAAGAGGATATTAGTTTGTTCTATGGTCAAATCCAACACAATTGGGCTGAAACAATTGTGTGGCATGTTTAAACAAGTGCAGACATCTTTGATTAAAATGATAAATAGATATTGATAAAAAGATATTGTAGGAAATAAAAGTGTGAGTGTGCCTCTATGTCTTAATCTGTCTGTCTGCACATATCTGTGGATCCATATTTCCGGCAGCAGTGCGCACACGCACATGAAACCCTGCAGATGACTGGCCAGCGAGTTTCTCCGCCACCTTTTTGCAGCAGCTCCAGGCAAGGTGCGCTCTCCCCTCTCATATGTGAGGGTCCCCGGGTGCCTTCCTCCGCCTGACTGCGCAGGAAAGCCCCGGGCTGCTCACAGACCTGCAGGCCTGTCTTGTTTGAAACCTTTCATCTGAGGTCTACTGTAGAAAATGTGCCCTAAGCAATTTAAACCATGCAGAACTAAATTTCACACTGAAGCAAAGAGGCACAATAGAGACGTCTGAAGAAAAAAGCCTCTCTGTGGCGTTAACATCCTTATCGCTGACCGAGGGCTGAATAACAGTCGACTGTTCTCTTGCATCGTCTCAGACTTAACTTTTCTCGCTTCTTCCCTGTAGAGACTAATAGCCTGTATCTGAAACACATTTTCATCACACACCTACACACACATTTTTGGAGTAATTCATGGCAATTACATAGAACATCTTGTCAAAGTTTGTATTTCCAGACTTGAGATGTGATAAAAAGATTATCTGTTGAACAGCTATGTTAGAAAAATATCCATTAAAAGGAACCTGGAATACTGCAGCCATGTGCAGGGACAATAAATCACAAACACAAATAAATTGCTCTTCGGTTTATCGAGAAGGTTAGTGGGCCCTCGGTGGGAAAAAAAAAATACTGAATAGCCTCAATGTAAAATTAATACGCTTATTAAGATGCACATTTTTGCAGCGTAAGCCTATTTATTATTGTGGGGCATTTATTTAAGTGTGTTGTGTGTGTGTGTGTGTGTGTGTGTGTGTGTGTGTGTGTGCTAAACGATGGAGGAAGGTAGCTGAAGGTGTAAAAGAGCTTTGCTGACTCTTTAAAGTTCAGTATTAAGAGATGTAGGAAGGCATTCGATGGGCAGTGTGAGAAACATGCAAGAGTACAAGAGTGATTTCTTTTTTTAAATATGTAAATCTTTACACAGCACACGTGTCCCTCGCCTGGTCTCACAGAGAGGAATGAAAGCAACAACTCCCGCCTGTCTCATACCTGACAACTGCAGATATGGCTCTGGCCTGAGGAGATAACAACACACTCACGTCTACTCCATTCAGCTCAGCCTGAGCTTCTCTCTGCACAACTAAGATCTAAAATTGATCAAAGAATAAGTCCACAAAACAAAACGCCTACCAAGACATTTGAGGACAGTTGAAAACCTGACGTTCAGTAGCGAAGGTGCAAAATACTTATAAAATGCATGAAATAATACACTCGTACATACAACACACGTGTCCAGATAGACTGACATGGTTCATTAGCTCCATTGAGGTCAGACTGTTGGCAGCGCTCTGCAATAAAGAGATCTGGACTTCTGACGAAGAGTAAAACACCATCAATAACGTGTGAGTGACAGAAAATACACAGAACTCACACAGACAAAAAAACGTTGGCGCTTCCTTCGCCCACACAGAAAAACAAGATGTTATGTTCCATCTTCTTCTTTCATTACGAGAGCGAGGAAGTGCTGAAGTGCGCACACGTACAGATATTCAGTACACACAGCGTGCCATGTGCCATCCTGAGTCACGTCAACCGAGAAGACCTTGAACAACCTCACTGTGCTGAAGGCTTGTTTAGCAGAGCGAGCAGAGTGTCTGTCTGCTTTTTTGCTCCTCGTTATTGAACAGCAGCACCGACAGTGGCTGAGACCAAGAGGCTTCATATATATATATATAGCTACACACACACAGAGACACACACATGTACACTATACAGTTCACACAGATTCAGTTTTCTCCAGCACTGATCCGATAACACCCGAGGACCAGCTTGTCATATACACACATCATCATCTGGCCTACATTCGCATTAACACAGGAAACTGTTGGACACAAGTTGAGTTTCGCTGGCGTTCGACCAGAATAAACCCGCGTACTCATCATTACAATACCAGCACTGAGGCCTGCGGCTCTGAAACAACCGAGCCATTTAATGTTCTCTTCTGGGCAACTGTGAAGCCCATTCTGCGGCGTGCAGAGAGGCAATCATTTGACTGATCAGCCTCAAGAAACTGTGGGCTGTGACTGACAGAGGAATCAGTATTTGTGGCAGAGAAACAGCAAATCCAGAGCATGTGATCATTAGCAGGAACAAGGGAGGACTCTAGTCTATAACACGGCTTATGTTGTATGAGTTTGAGAGATAGAGGATGTTTGTAAGATATATATATAAACACACATATATATATATATATATATATATATGGTCTGCACGCTGTCAGAAGAAGTTTCTCCATCAGTGTATCAGGTAATTATAACAAATTCAGTATAAAACCTTTCTGAGGAGTTGTTGAAATCCCAGCAGCTGTTTGCAGACATCAGCAGCCTCAGGTATCCCTGCAGTGTCATGGTGCTGAAATCTAGACAGTTTTGGACACCTTCATAAACAAGTGGCCCGAGGCGTGTGAGCCAAAAGCAAGAAGCAGAAGGCTGGCAAGGTGTTTCAGCATCTCAGCTGTCACTGACGGCCAGGCCAAAAGGCAGGGATGGTGATTTGAAGTTATCAGTGCTCAACACCCAACACCATTAAGACTCATTTGAATAGTTATCACCACAGGAGCACAACATTCAAAAGTCTAGACTCAAGGTTTAAAGGCAAAATTCACAAAACTGAAAGTTTCAAACATTAAGTTGCAATTTCCCATCTGATGTGCAGTGATAATAATTCATTCTCAATCTGCTAAATCTATTTCAGTGTTTTTGTTAATGCAGGGATGCATTTCCAGACGATAACTTCCAGACAATGAAATCGGTGTATTGGCATTTACAATAGCCGTAAATTGGAAATGACTGCCGACAAGCCCTGGTCAGATCATAGCATCGTCTCTCTGCTGCACAACATAACAAGATGATCGACCGTTGAGAATTTCAGGATCTGCCTCTGCCTCTCAAAATAAAAAGCCTCCCTCATCCAAGGCTTGGTTTTGGACGATGAAAATTGTTTCATTAAGGAAATGGGGTTTATTGTGTAGCTGAGTTTTACACTGAATTTGTCTCATTGTTATTGAAAAGTAGAGTTTTGCTTCATACGTTAACCCTTAATGGGAAGTATCTCAAATAAACCTGTACTCTACTCACCAGAGTTACAACTGAAACCGTTGTGTCAAACAATTGTTTCAAATGTGGCCTAATGTAATTGATGAAAGATTGAAATAGTGAGCTCACGGTGGATTAACAGTAATTGGATAAATGGATAAATTCGAGTGAAATAAATATTCAATCAAGTAAAATTAATGGATAAACAATGTAAGGGTGAATTGATCAATTAAACAGTGCAAATAGACATTTAAAAGATAATCAAATTAAATTAATATTTTAAGGTTTATGAATAACTGGTGGAAATACTTCTCCATGTAGAAGTAGTATGAATGTAAACTTGACCTAATCAACCCAAAACATGTTCAGGAAAAGATAAAAGTATTGACTTTTATATACTTGGCATTATTAAAAATATGGACTAGTTTAAATCACTGCAAATAAGCACGTTCAGGACATGGCTGGTGAAGTACTGGAGTTTATTAGAGGCTGAGGAGGTGCGTCCAAAATAAAAAAAATGTGTCAAGACTTTGTGTCATAAAATATTAAACACTGACGAGAAAAATCCTCAACCTACCTACCGGCCACAATCATACCCTGGTACAGGCTATTTCCATGATTGACACCCAAAGAATGATTGACGGCCTCAACTACCACAAGCTGAAAATGTGAATGGGGAAAGACGACAATGCAATCCTCAGGCTGCCAGGATATTCTGTCAGGCAAATGGTGCATGACATTGATGCGCTGTAAAGCGAGGAGAGGATGTACCGTGCGGTGGCCGATAAGGTCTCACCTTGTATCCCGGGCCGAGCTGGTGAATGGCAAAGATCTGAGCGGGATTGAGAGCCTCGCTGAATACGTAAATGGCTCCCAGCTGACCACAGAACACCCTGTTAGCATCTGCTGTCTCTGATGAACCCAGGAAACACTTGTCATAGCTCTGTAAAAAGACACATGAGAAGAAATTAACCATCGTATAAGAATTTTCAACTTTTCAGATCATGCAAGGAGGACTAGCTGTGACATGACATGACGCTGAGAGAAAGGAAGCAGACGTGAGTTTTCTGGAGGATGGACATTTTTTCATTATAACAGTTTCAAAATTTAAACTCTAGCTTTGTTGAACTTGTAAACTCTTAAATGTTTGTTTAAAGTTTGTTGATTTTCACATGTCAAGACGTCTCAATTTTAGTCTCAGGCTCATTAAAGTTCATGACACTCTGCAGTGATGGTGATGGACTTTTGATAGCTGCTTCTTTTTAATGGCTCTTACTTCTATGCCCATCACTTACTACTATAGACTTTATGTGCACTTGCAGTTCATCTACACCGTCCCTCTGGTGCCCTTCATCACAGACAGACCTTTACTTATCTGCTTCTTCTTCGTCTTAATCATGAGCCTGATATCCTGAAAGCATTAGAACATTTAAGACCTGTTCTTTCCCCTTCATTCTTTCTGTCTTTTGCTGAGCCGTGTGAGACATTTTACCACAAGGTCGAGGAATTCCTTGCAGAGAATAACACCAGCCTTCAGTAATTGCGGTGAAGTCAAGAGCCAGCCAGGAAGTATAATGAAGGCTGTGCTGCCGCTGAGAGGTCAGGCTAACTGTCCCCTGCTAAACGGGAGAGTGGGAAGTTGGAGTTTGGGCGAGCTGTGCTGGAGGAGGGCCCAAGGGCAAATCTGCCACAGCTGACGATCGTAGAGGACAAACCTCAAATGTTTGGCAGTGTCACAGTGGGAGGGGAGTGTGAAGTAAAGGCAGACGAGGACTGGATTTCTGAGGCTGGTGCAGAAGCATTCGTTTTTTTGGAACATATCAACTCAAGGCCTCTTTGATAATCTAACACTGGTGCGCTTACATCATTGGTGTTGACGTGCCAGGCCATGTCACCGTAGGAAACCAGTTGACCGTTAACGTAGCAACGAATCTCGGAGTTCCTCCAGCGGTTGTAGATGTGGACGATGCTGATCATGTACCACTGGAAAAAAATACACAACAAATCAAAAGTAATACGATGACAGTGACAGTTTGAGATATCGTGTTCACAAGAATGGGCAGAAGGAAAACATAATGCCTCTGACCACTGGCTGTCACTGATGCAGAGGCATAAAAAGATATTCTTATGAGTGTTTCCCTTTAAGCTATTTGCAAATGATTCAAATGATCCTATTTAAAAATGTATTGTGTTTTTTTTCCACGTGTATTTCATCTTCTGTGGAGCATTTTGCTCCTTTGTTTGACAGATGCCACCGTGCCTCACCTGCCTGATCTATATCTCTTTAACCATGTTTGATGTTCTGATGCACATTACTTTGTACATCGTCACCGTAGGAGGCCAAATTTATTGAAGTGACTAGACTAATGTAAGAAAAACTCGTTAAAGCCTGCGGTGAGTCCAATGTTATTAAATAAACAACAATTACTGAAGCGCACAGAGAGGAGCCTCCTGCTGTGCAATAATTATTTTTGATAATTTTTTTGTCAACTAACATGTGTTGCATTAAAAGCAAACACTGATTGTAATGTTTTCACTTGAGTCCTCTTCCAAAGCTCACCTGCTTACATCCAGTACCATTAATAGTGTGCATGTGTGTGTGTGTGTGTGTGTGTGTGTGTGTGTATGTGTATTATGAAGCATCCTTCCTGGTTCCCTGGAGAGAACACATATAAGGGAGACTGTTCGGACGAGACGTACAAGCTAGAATTTTGCAGGTGCACACATACAGTAGCTGGGAATTGGACACCGTCACGCGTAATGGTGCTCACACACACATTAACATGTGCACACTGCAAACAAAATGCTGTGACTTATAAATTGATCAAATGGAACCACTGGGAACTTTGTTAGGCAGTTCAGAGATTCCACTGGGTCAGCAAATACAGCGGAAGGCCGTCTCATCAAGTGAATGTGTGCGTGTGTTTGTGTGTGCACGCAAGAGTGCGTGTGTACGTGTGTTTGTGTGCAGGGCCGTAGCAAAACGCTGACGGTGCGGTAGAAGGGCAGTGTTAAGGTCTTAATTGACAGACCTTATCTAGACTCAATAACACTCGTGAGAGAGAGGAGAGATAGAAGAAGAGAACAGCCACACGATCCTGATGCCGTCTCATCTAACAAGTGGCAAATGATAAGAAACTCTGCGCCAACTTTAAATTATCCAGCTGAGTTATTTGTTTGTGCATGTGTGTGTTTTCTTACCTTGCGGGGCTGAAAATCATATTTCACACAGTGCTGAAAGCCTTTTCCTTTCGATTTCAATGATGTCACGATGAGACAGTTTCCCACAAAGTGAGCGGAGTAACCGATTCCTTTGCTGGTGCGAAAACTGCAGAGGGAATCAGAGGGAAGTTCCACTTGATTTCAGGCTGTTATCAGTTCAAGATCCGTGTTTGAAAATAACTCTTTAAACTTTAAAAAAAACTAAACAACAGCTCGGAATTAAAACTAATTATGATGCTTCTGCTTCTGTGCGGCTTAGTGATATTTCAGTAGATTGTAGTGAGACTGAACACATTGACATTTTTTAGTTGTTTTCCTTTACATCTGTTCTAAGTAATTAAAAGTTAACATTCGTTGAATTAAGTCTGACAACGTTGCCTGGTTTGATTTGTCAGAGAGGCTTTGTTTGCAAATAATAAAGGTAATGTATAGAACTAAGCAGAGCATATAACTCCACCAAGGCCAAACAATCCTACACGATATCTACTTAAATGAAATGGAAATAAAAAAAGAAAAGAGGAAGATGCCTGATAGCACACAAAACACTACACACAAAACATATGAAACAGAGGAAAATCAGGATATGTGCTTTACTCCCTGCAAATCAAAGAAAATGTTGTTTTTGTCGACAATTGATGATTAGTCTCACATACTGTTCGTATATTGTAATGTAATATATTGAAAGTAGGGATGTGGCGGTACCAAACATTTAGTAGTCCATACAAATACAAGGAAATTCCGCCAAGTCCACTAAGTCATCAATAAAAAGACTATTAACATTGATGGTGGATAATCTAGCCCTTACAATTTGGAAGGGCTTCTTCCGTCCGGTTTAACTAGTACAGTGCAACAGTCATTCAGGAATTAAATCAAGCTACACCAAATTTTACACACAAAAGATCAGTCCCCTGAATGTCCCTGATCAGATCCTTGATCCATCCTTTAATTCATATCAATACCAGAATGTAACTGAGTTCTTCCCAGGACCACTAACAAGGAATTAACCTAATCCCTCCAGTTTGGTGGGAATGTAAAGTAGTTTTTGCCTAATCCTTCAAACAAATACACCTACAACCTCATGCACCAACCTCTATTTTTGGATCAAATAATTCCTGAAAATAGCCAGCCCACCAAAATACAAGCAGGACACATTTCACTCCCACGTATGACATCATTTAAGCCAATAGCAGGCACACAAGGCAAGATAGTGTAAAGTCCTTTCTCAGCACCAGGGGTTCCAGCTCAAAGGTTCATGAGAAACACAGCTAATCTCTTTCACTCCATTTTTTCTCAGAGTTTCTCTTCCCACACATGTAACCCTCAGGTAAAAGCCCAGTCTCACAGCTAAGCTATTTCATGAAACAACAAGACCCACTCCACTTCTGCACTCGGCCTGGAAGGATCACACACGTAGCAGGAGGACGTTGACATAAATCCCTGCAAAGTGAATCCCTGATATACGTTGCGAGTGCGTTATCGCGGCCTTCGTGCAGCAGCGGAGGCCAGTATCAGACGGGCGGCTGGAGTAGCAGCTGTAGGAGGATGATAAGACCTGGGCCAGAGGAGACGAGGGCACCCTCCCTCACTCGCTCCCTGCTTACCATGACAACCTGACAAATGGTCACTAAGGAAACAGGATCACATCCTGACGCTTTTTCACGATTAGAGCTCGTCCCTGTGATGTTATCCAGAGAATATATGGATGTATGACATCCTTCCTGTAGATGACTTGCTGCTTGATTCATTAGCGGGGGGGGGGAAATGGCGGTAATGAATCAGGGTGACTCTGCGAGAAGTAAAGGGAGCGCGGCGCTGCTGGTGGAGGGAAGAAGAGTAAAAGGAGTTCAATTAAATAAAAGGTCAAAGCTAATGAGGCGTCATTGTGGCTAACGGCTTGCACTTACAATGCTAACGTTGTGGCCAGTGGGGGCCAGAGCTGTACAACAAGCGGAGACATCCACCCGGCAGCATGCTCATCGTGGAGTGGCCTGACATTTAAAGTTATGTCCTAATTCATTATCTGTTCATCTATTATCTTTCTGTCCGTGTCACTCAGTCTCACGAGTTAAATGTCTATCATCTGCAGTGTTTGAGTAGAGAATGGAAATGATGCTGTTTATTTAAATTTTCCAATACAGGCAAAAAGGCCAATTGATATTTATCTAAATACATAACATATAATATATATAATAGATAAAGAACAAAGACAAAGACAAAGAAATCTAACTGAAGCTTTAAAACTATATTATAAATAAGTAGAAATAAAAAGAAAACACGAATACAACCAAATATATAGAATAAAAACAAATTTAAAAACATAAATGCAGATTTTAACATTTCTGTGAAAGGCTCATATCAGCTGATTATATCTGCCTACATATAAATCGTTCGGGCTCTAATGACTTAAATATCTTAAATACAAAACAAGCAATTCAACCACATCACTCTTTAATTAAAGAAACCGTCTTAACCGTTCTAGAATCCATCACATGTTCGATTACCTAATGTGGGAGATTACAAGGCCTGTGCAAAGTCTGGCTGTGGATGTTGAGTGCTTTCTCTTACTGCGATTAAGTGCAGCACACTCTCCTTCAACCTGCGTCACTTATGTTCACTTCAGTTAGTTTCTACTCACTTTAACCACAGAGGAGTGCTGACAGGGAAGAAACTGGCATCCAGTCTTTTTCTTCTCTGATTCTGAAGGACTTTTTGTTTGCCTTTTTTTACTTTTTTTTCAATTTAACTCCTCGGTTCTGGCAAAAAAATTATGTCACCGGGTAAAAGATGAAATGAAAGATTCACGTCCATTATTAGAAATTCTCTGATGGTGCTGAAGTGTAAAAGAATGTTCTCAGTTGTAGCATCCCATTCAATCTTGGTGACTAGTGTTCTTACTTACCAATAGAGGTACGGTTTGTCTTTATCCACGTTGATGTTGTTCAGTGGATCCTGCCTGAACCAGGTGTTGATGGTGAATCCATTCTGGTAAGGCCATTTGGCAATTGGTGGCAATGCTATAGCCTGGAGACGGGGAGGGATACACACATGAGAGCAGCTCTTAATGTTAACAGCGATCATTATGTCACCCGGTTTGTCATTACTTCACCAACTCCTCATGCTGTTGGAGTAAAAAGCTAATAAACATGTGTTGGGGACAAAAATCTAATATTTAGCAATGTGGGTGCATGGGGGCTGAATTTGGCTCAGGTGTGTTTTGTGTTTTTGTCATTGTTCAGTCTCACCGCTGCACTGCGTCCTGGAAAGTTGAAGAAGGTATCAGGACCGTGTCTCTGAGGCATCTGGTTCAACACCGACAAGAGCTTGATCGCATGTCTTGGCTGCAGGAGAGGATGAGGAGAGGAGAGGATGAAAAAAGAAAGTGATTGCTGTTATCATGTGACATATGCTGCATATTAGAGGCACAGGGGAGAAAATCTGTTAAAAAAAACACATAATGTGACATCACATCTCTACCACAACCCCAGTGGATCAATAACTCTTCAATCACCTCAGCCCTCCCCTGACAACACCTCATCAATACCATGGCAACCCTTTATTGATCTGTCTCTGGAGAGGGCAGCTGGGAGAGAAATTGGAAAAGACAGGGAAACAGGGGCGAGGTGGATGAGGCGGCGATGACTATTGGACAGCAGAGGTATGAAGAGAGGGTTGAAGCGATGGATGATGGTCTTGCTGTGGACCACTGATCGGTGACCAGGGGTTGTTGATGGCGGTTGTCCCACAGCCGGAGCAGAGGGGAGATTGACGAGAGGGAACGAGGGTATATTGACTTAGTTGTTGGACGGCAGCAGCTGCACAACCCCGGAAAGGGCAGGGATAGCAGGGCGGAAAGTTTAGTCACATGAAACAATCCTACCGCTCTGTTTTAAAACAGCTACTGTGACACAACTAGTGACAAAAAGCTACTACTACTAATAATAATGAATTATATATTTTATAAGTGCTTTACAAGGTTAGAAACTGCGAAACAAATCTGCAAGACTTTTCTAATAGCCAGCAAAGTACATTTGTCCAACCCCTACAGACAACAAGCACAACCAAATAACCAAACTAATGAGTGCATACCTCCGCCAAGGAGTCCCGTTATGAAACATTTAAAAATCACTAGATCCAGATTTTTACTTGGATCTGCAACACGGAATCAGAAATATCAGTTCCCCTCTGAGAAATCAACAAAAATGTTGAAAACAGCAGACATCTCGCAAAGTCAAAGACAGAGGAAAAGAAAACTGCTTTATCCAACCCCAGATCTGGATTCACACCAAAGTAATCAGGCCAGTAGTTTTTGTGTAATGCTGTTAATTATAAGATAAATAAACGTAAATAAAAACATATCCTCCTTGGTGAATTAAGTAACACCTAGTTGATATGGAAGTAAATATATTAACTAGGTGTTACTGCCAATGCAATAGTGGAAGTTATAGATGAGCAGATGCTGTGGCCGAATCTCTCCATTCGTCTCTTGAAGTGTCTGACAGAGAAGAAGAAGAAGAAAAAAAGAGCCTCACTCCAGCAGAGCTGCTTGTGGCTGGTTAATAGATGGTGGTTAGATGCAAATAGAGGGTGAGTGTCTGGCAGGGTGGTGATGAAAAGATGTCAGCCTTCACACCAGGAAAAAAACAATTCTGATCAACAGGCTGTTACAGACGTGTTTCACCTTCAGGGCTGATTAGGCTGTTACTTATTACTCTAACAAAAGTAACACAGTTCAACCCTTCAGCATTATTAATGTCAATTACACAAAAAAAGTTAAACATGAGCCTAATTGCCCTTGACATACACTCCCAAATCAATTCACACACACACACATAGACACACACACATGCTTACACTATAATTATATTTACAACCATCCCATTAAAACGCATCCAGACTAATGACACACAAACAAACTCATGCTGCAGTTAATCAAGTGTCAAATAAATGTAGCTTTAACAAAATTATAGAATACTGGCAGATCAGAAACTTTGAAATATTTAATCATCAGAAGTTAATATGACATGTCTCTAAGAACAATAAAAGACACTGCGTTCAAACCATAGTCTGCATATAAAGATAAAAGTTAAAAAGGATAAAGATGCTGTTTTTTTTCCAGCAAAATTCAACATGGATCCTTTTCATTAGTCGTTATTGTGTTATTATGCACTATGATAAGCAGTCTGCTTAAATTCAACTGTTCCTGGTCTCTCTCTCCTCTCCCCTCCTGTCCTCCCACGTCTCCTCTCTCCCCCTGTTATTTTTTCCATTTGATGCAATGTTAATGTCTGTTGCCTGGTACCTGCAAAGCACAAATAGATGTGCATGTGGTCATTTAATAATAACATCAGGGTGTGTTTTAAGTGTCCACCAACTTACCCAGATGCCATTGTCTCCCCTCAGCATACTGAAGAGCAGCTTCAGCTCCTTGACTGTGATGCTGTAACTGGCCATGACTCCTAGCATGTCCACCAGAAGGTCTGAGGAAACACAGGCAGCGGCAGAAAGTGAGTGTTAGACAGCAGAGACAAACCAAGTGTGTGTGAGAGTGTGTGTGTGTGTGCGTGTGTGTGTTCTCATGATGAATGCGTTGTGAGTCAGCGTTTGGAACCCCCTCTACTGACACACAGTGAGTAATAGATTTCTCAGTACTGTCAAAATTCACGTGTGTTCCATTCAAGTACTCTTTCACTGTGCACAAAATACACACACACTTGAATCTCCAGCGGAGCTTACTCAAAACAGCGATTTCTTGCATCACCACCACATAATATGTTGTTTTGTTAGGATCACATTGTTATGTTAAATACTCTCAGCTAATACAGGCAACAGTGACAGGCCTGCACATTGTGTACATGAGGCTTGTTGATAACAAATGTTTATTTATGAATATAAACCACACCAGATGTTCATGTTTTGAAAAAGAAAACATATTAGTAGGGCTGAGCAATAAAAATATAAATAATAATTGCAATTTCAGATCATTTTCATTAATAGCAGTGTGCCACAAAAAATGATGATTGAAAAGATCTGTAAAATAATCTGTCTATCAAGAGTTTGTCATTCTCTGCTCATAAAGAAACATTTAAAACCACAACCTCAGGAGTAGTCTTCAGAGATTTATTTAATATTTAGCTATTTCGACTGATGCACATTGTCTATATTTGGTTATCACTTTATTCACTGAGCATTGATACCTTTCTCATGTTTGTATGCTAAATATGAAGGCAAACCAGCAGGCATTTAACTTAGCTTAGCATAAGGTGTAAAAGCAGTGGGACTCGAGAAGTGAGCTCGGAGAACACATAGCTAAAGTGCTATCTTGTCAAGTTGAAGAAAGTTCCGCCCATTTATACAGATCTGCTCCAATACTTGAATGTGTTCTTAAGGTCTTGCCCCACCCCTCCACAGAATTGAATGGAAATTGGTTGTTTTGAGTTCTATCAACCATCCCCCTCTACTTAAAAACTAAAAATCGAAAATCCCCCAAAATGATCTAATGACCGTTTCCCCCAGTCCCCCTAAAGGTCGAACTGTTCTTAACATTTTAATAAGCAAAAGAAACTGTAACACAACAACCTGTCAACAAATTCACTAAGGCTTTAAATGAGCTTTCTACTAATGAGTACATGTCAACAACCTGACAAACAGGGGCATCAAAATATTTCCCTCTGAATATTTAGGGGGTTAGTTAGCGGCTGCGTAGTTGTTAGCAGACATTTGTTTAGTCTGAATGACCTTCCTGCCTCACTGCCTCTCACTTCACACACTCACCACCGATCCGTGGCGATAAGGCAGAGGCACGGCGCAGAGCGAGGCAATCTGCTTACAAATATGAATAGAGCCTTCCCACAATATTTAATTAGCCTGAGCCAGCGATAGGGAATAAAGCAGAGGGCTAGCTCACTGAGGTGCTTGGTATGAGAGGGAAAAACGCAGCACACAATGTCCTAGATTTCAAACCCCTCCGCTCTGTTTTTGGCACGATCAATCCATGTAGGTCAGATTTTAGAGAAGTCTAAGAATCATGGTTCAGAAAATGGGATTCTACAAGCATTGGCATTGAATTCATTTAAGTTATGTATACTCTTGCTCTTGTGAAGCCTAATAAGTCATAGAAGTTATAAAACCGATTATCCTGAGGCAGGAGGTACAGGACAGAGAGGACACCGGGCGGGAGCAGGGAAGGAGAGGACCCGCAGTCTGAAGCATCATTAAGGGGAAGTCAAGGCCGATTAGATCATGTGAAGGGACGGCTGCGTATGTGCTGCTTCGTGATCAAACTCTCGATACAAACAGCAGCGCACACAGAAACACAGTGAGGTCAGAACCTCTGCTGCACCAGTGGGTTATTATGGACGTCTGACTGCAGGGCAAACACATACACGCATGTATGAGATGAGTCAAACCTTTGGTTCTGAACTTACTGAAGTAACTCAACCTCATTATTTATACAGTTTTGATATACTTTGTAATGTGCTCGACCTTTTTTTCTTTCAGTTGTGGTGGATTTATATATTCCCACATATAAATAAATTCCCATGTATGGCTCTGTATCAGTTTTAATCCCCGTCCATACAAACACGCCTGAAAACACATATAATGTGACACACATATAATAGCTCGTCACCTACACACGCACTTGTATCATGGTAAAATGCGGAATTTAGCAAAGACAACAGGGTCTGCAACACTTATGATTATCCATGGTGATGGTGTGTTCTAAGGCACTTGTTGGAAAATCACTACCTGTCTGGGGTCAGTCATTATCAGAGCTAAGCAGGTTGAGGATAAGCAGTAGGAGCTCAATCAAACAAAAGACAAAGACGAGGTCCACATATGCAGTGCAGTAAAACTATGATTTACTTTTCATTCAATCATTTACCAAAACACTGTGCACAATAATACAGGTGGTTCATTTATATTTTGGTGAATGTGAAGAGAAATGTGTCCAGAAATCATAATTTATTTTAGCGTCATTTGAGTTGTGATATTTTCATCATACTGTCATAAATGACAATAAACACTCCGATTTTGTTATTGCTGAATTAAGTTGGCAACGCTGTTGTATTGGATTGCATTACCCTGTATTAATGTTAATTAATTAATTTTAATAAAGTGGCCACTGGATGTTTATGGATACTGGGAAAATATTCATCCATCCATCTGTCCATCCATCTATGCAGCCATTATCCTTACTGCTTATTCTTTGAGGGGCGGAGCTGGAGCCAATCCCAGCTGACATTGGACGAGAGTTGGAGTACATCCTGGACCTGTAGCCAGTCAATCATAGTGCTGACATATCGAGACAACCAGTGATGTTCACATTCACTCCTACAGGCATGTTAGCCTCTCCAATTAACTGTGGGAGGAAGCTGGAGCACCCAGAGAAAACCCACACAGACACAGCGAAAACATGCAAACTCCAAGCAGCCTGGAAAGCCTGTAGGTTCAAACCTAGAATATTTTTTGCGGTGAGGGCCTTCTTGTCATTCATTAAACTTCGTATGCTTGTGGATTCAGTGACGGTGCAGTCGTCCCTTAGTCCGTCCGTCCTGTTGCTCACCTGCGATCATGTCGTCCACAGTGCTCATCTTCAGCAGCACCTGCTGGATGAGGCCCACCTCTGTGCTGGTCTGCAGGTTGCGCACGCTCTTGCGGAGGATGGCCGTGAACATGCTCCAGATCTCAGCCTGGCACGTCACCTCGCAGTGGGACAGCAGCTCCACCATGCAGCCGATGCTCTCCGCCTCCTGGATGATGAAGTTCATCTCCAGGTCAAACTCACCGCCCACCAGCTGGAGAGGAGGGAAGAGGAGGAGGAGGGAGACAGGAAGGGAAGGAGGACATGGTTTCGGAAGCAGGGAAGGACAGGGAAGTATTAGTTTTGGGTAAAGGGGAAAAGGAGTAGAGGGGTAGGATGGGAGGAGAGAGAGAACAAAAAGAGAGAATGATTTAGTGAAGCATTTAACCTTTTGTCTGTAGGAGACGTAAGCCTGGCTTCTGATGGATGCTGATTGTGGTTAGAAAAGCATTTCCTCTGCCGGGGGCCACACATACTGCAACAAATAAACGTCCTTCATCTGAACACATCCGCACACACCCGCACACACCCGCACACACCCGCACCCGCACACACACACACGCACACCCGCACACACACGCACACACACACACACACACACACACACACACAAGCCCATCTCATTCTATGCTCTCGCTCCCTAATGTGAGGAGCGCAGCACTCTCCTCTGTGAACTACAATCATTTTCAAAATACAGCAGGCACACAAAAAAAACGCACCCACCTCCCTCAGATACACACAGAACCATTCGAGCACACACTGACACACACACAGCCACTGATTAACACACCTTTCCGTCTCTGCCATCTCACAGATAGCATTAGTCAGAGGATACCATACTTTTAAAGTCGAGTGCAAATGTTCTGCCTCTTAATGGCTGATGCACTATAATTACTTGTGAAAGTAGAGACTTCACATCACTGTGCTTCACGCACACGCACACGCACGCACGCACACGCACACACACACACAAACACACAAACACTCACTCACTCACTCATCACATCCACAACATGAACTCAAGCATACCCACTCAGCAGTATACTACACTATCCAGGAAACGGTAGCCATAACAACCAACACGCCACTGAGAACACCACTGAGGTCATTAAATCAGATGGAACAGAAACATGCAGTCAGTTATGCAAAGCTGGCAGACAAAAGATTATGGGCAGACATAAAGTCACCGGACAGGATAATCTGTGTCTGTGACTGTGGCTATGGTCACTGCCACAGGCACAGAGGGGTAACGGATGGATAATCCAAACACTGTCGGTAGTGAAATGGAAAAGGAGAGAGCTGTTTCCTGAACAGAACAAGGGAAGCAAAACAGGTGTCGCTGCTTGTAGCTAACAGGAATCAGGTTGATTTGCATTCGGAAATGAAAACTAAATCTAGATTGTGTTTAATAAATGATTTCATCTTGATAATTCTTTCTGCGAGTTGTCACGTGCTATATCATTATAGATATGCAGGCATATTAAATGAATACCATCTATAGATGTAAAAGCCATACATATAATTTGTTTTACAAATAAAAAGATGAGCAATTAAACTCAGCCTCGCTTCATTCAACACATTTATCCAGACCTCTAATGGTCTGGTATTTTATCCTTATTAGTAATAAACTATTAATAATTATCTGTACAAGAAGTTTTAATATTTGGCTTTTCACAACAATATTCACTTAACACTCATTTTCAATTTATGCATGAAAAGGTAGTAACCATAAAAAACTGGGAGGAGAAAAAAATGGGTAAATGCTGCAACTTTGCCCACATGTTGACTCTCTGGCCCATAGCGATGAGAGTTATACCACATTGTAACATGCACACTCAGTACTCAGGGGTTTCACCCGCAGATTATATAAAGATGGACGAAGTCTCTCCATTTCCTGATGAAGCACGACCAATTGCAAGTCGGTCTCAGCTGTCAATCATGAAGTTTTGCCCAGTTTTTATAGCATCAATTATTTTATTGAAACCAAACTTACTGGAAAAAGCACTTGGACATACATCATTATGATGAGAACTACCTAAAATGACAGAGACCACAGAGAAAAAGACATTTAATGTGTGTAGAATGTCTGCATTAGGAGCGTGACGTGATTATTGTCTCACTCTTTTGAAACTCCGGAGGAGGCAGAGGATTGAGGGTGGGTCTCTCTGATGATTTACAATATAATATTGATATAGAATGGAACATCAGCTGGAGAAATCATTTTCAACTGCAGCCCTCGTTACGCATCAGCCCATTGACAGACTTGTTCTCGGCTCCAGTGAGAACTTTAAGATTAAGGGTTAGGCCTTGTAAGCCACGGCTCATTTCGTCCTGTAGGTTTCACTAATGTCGCCCTGCTATTGATCAGGCTTTAGACTCAGGGCTCTATCACCGAGACAACACCCTCCTCATCCCGTCTCATCTCTTCCCACTAGTCGGAAAGACTATCTCTCATTTCTCCCTCTCATCCTGCCCCTCTCTCTACCAGCGAAGGGAATTGATCCAGTGCACTCTGTGAACATTAGCACAGATTACAGAGAACCCCTGAACGAGGCACGGAATAACAGGAGGAAGAATTAATTCATCCTACGTCGAATTTTTTCCATCTCCTCCGAGGTTCCCAATTATGGAGCTCACTTGGGACCTACAACATCTATGCAACCTGACAGTCTGAGGATGCTCGGCACACCCTGCGACAGAAGCTTAAGGGGAGAAAGAGAGATTTTGTAGGTTACTCGTGCAGCAATACATACACGGCAACTCGAACATGGAAACACACATATCCCCAGGCGTACCTACACATGTTCAGCACAGGCATAATCTCTCTCTCTCTGCTTACACTTCGCAAACGTGTATAGAACATCACAGCAAGATGAGAGGGGTGATGCAAACAACTGCAACAAATTGAGTCTTGTGACCAACAATGGAGAGGAAAAGGAGGCCGAGCACAGGAAACGCAGTGGGAGAAAAAAAAAGAAAAAAAGAACGTGCCCAGATAATTATTATCTCTCCTCCAGCAGAAGTGGCATCTGGAGAGGCAGCTAAAATCTGGACGACACTTCCAAGAACTGCCTGGACCTAGAATGTCGGGAGGGAGTGAAGGACAGTCAGAAAGAGAGGGAGACGAGTGAGGAACAAAAACAGGGTGAGGGAGAAAATAAGTCTTTGATATGAAAATGCTCCCATCAAACTTACATTCACCGTTTAATTTGGCTTCCATAAAAATGATAGATGCTTCGGCATTTCCACGTCCATTATTTGCTCGAGTAGGGCTTTTAATTGATGAATAAATAAACATGCTGCATAATCTGCAAAAAGGTTGATCATGAATGGACTGAGCACACTTGAGCGCACTCAAGCACCATCGCCGCCGTCACCATGCACACGGACAAAAGATCACTAATTAGTTTTACGAGCAAACACGATTTTTTCTGCATAAACAGTCACAACCTTCAGTCTCTCTTTTCACCCCACTCCGCATGTCCGCAACGTCAATGTACCGACAAAGCACTCACAAAGGGAATCCCGAGCAATCACATCAATGAGCACGCACAAAAGGTCTTTTACTACCCCAACTTGTTGCCTGGTGGTTAAAGGACTTGCGCGCATAAACAGGGACACTCATTATGCCACTGGCCGCAGGATAAAGGGGCTTGGCAGTACCACCCCGGCTCCTCTGAGGCAATGCGAGCGCTGACCTCACTGTCTTCTTGGCAACTGGTTAAAGTAAAGATGTTTGTTTTGGCAGCGTTGTGATAATTATTGCTCCCAGAGTGTAGCACTCATGAATGTATGTTCCAACCACAGCGAGGAAACCAGCAGCTATGTCAAACATGTTGTCAGTGAGCAGTTGATAAGGAAGTGAAGTGACATATAAATGCTCTCCAAAGTGAGAGCCCCCCGCAGTGGTTGGCTGCAGTATTGCTCATAAACTCCACCTCCTCCATGTAAGCAGGTGGGACATAAAAAGTCAAAGTGCAGGTTTAAATATATTCATATCTGTCACTCTAAGTGTTTCGTATTACACTAACTGCAGCTCCACCGCACAATCACTACAGTGCAGACTCTGGCTCCAAACAAGATTACTATTGCAAGATGGTGGTGCTCGTACATGTGATATTTTGGCTTCATCTCTGTTCAATGGGAGGAAACGGAGACACCATATTTATATTCAGTCTATGCTGAAAATGAACAACTATAAGATTACTCAGTATTGAAATATAATATTCCTCCTCATGTTACCAGGGGTTAGAAAAATGAAATTGTTGCTTCAGAGCTTTGAGTTTGCGATGGTTGACCTTGAAACACTTTTAGAAACA
This sequence comes from Paralichthys olivaceus, assembly GCF_024713975.1. Classification (NCBI taxonomy): domain Eukaryota; kingdom Metazoa; phylum Chordata; class Actinopteri; order Pleuronectiformes; family Paralichthyidae; genus Paralichthys; species Paralichthys olivaceus. Next base: position 6,782,981 of record NC_091107.1, on the reverse strand, counting down.
GTCTGGAATCTCCCACTGGACCAACCACTGATGACTAATCTCCTCATAATGTGGATTATTTATGGGTTTGAGAAAAATGTCTATCACACTCACTTTTTCAAATTCTTCTTCAATAAAATCTCTCTTTCTGTGCTTGCACACTTCTGTGATACCTTTCCTCTCTGCTCCCATGTTTCTAATTCTGTCCTGAGCAGCTTTGCAGCGCTGCTCATTCAGGCCCTGAAGGAAGCTGGCACTCTGCTTGGCATCACTCTTGATGTGTCGGGGAGGTGGGAGTTTGAGGAGGGTGGGTGGGGGGTCAGTGCCAGGGCCGTCTTCACACCACAAAGAGCTTATATGAGCAGGCACCTCGACCAGCCAAAACCAGCTCACATAAGAGGCTGCAAAAACAAACACTCCCTCTGTCCAATCTGACCCTTTCTCACCAGCCTCACTGCTCAGCAACAGCCCAGAGTTACTCCAGTGGCAAAAAGCCCTTTTCAGGGGAAGACATGTCTCAGTCAGAAAATCACAGGTGTTGCACAAAAAGTCTTCACACCTGAGCAACTAATCAGGATATTTTTCTCTACCTCAAAAAATGACCTATACAGCAGCTATAAAAAATGACCCATATTAGTTTAATGATCTCAGCTGTGCTCAAACCTGCAATAACTTACTTTTTGGGCACAGGTTTTGGAAAGAAGTTTGAACAAGTTGACATTACAACCTTTTGCTTATTTACACATCCAGAAGTTACAGAGCTGCACTTTTGCAGAACTAATGATTAAACAATGGAGTTATATTTCGGGCTAACTTGCTGAATGTTAGTCCAGAGCTGCTGTCAGACATGCACTGAAGTCTGGATAATCTCCTGACATTTTCTGGAGGGGCTGAATGAGAAAACACAAATGAGAGGCTACAGACTTCCTGTGGAGTTTCTCCTACTGGAGCCCTAATGAAAATTGTGACACCTGACAGACTCAAAAACTGATAAAACAGCATACAAATATTTTAGAAGAAAAAGCTGAGCCATACATATATGTTGAGTTTTTGGTGATAGCGGCCGACGATTCACTTTCTTTAAGCTCTGAGTTTGGCCTCTACCAACTCTAACAAAATACTGTGCATGCTGCTACATGCTCCTCTATGTTCACCAGCTGGATTATTTCAAAATAAAATGTAAATATAAATGCTCATCTTTTTCTGCACTTCTATCTCTGTAAAATAATAATTTTCATATTTGGTGCCTATCAGCAACAAAAACACAGATAAAAAGATGTCTGTGCTTTACGAAAGCCTGATTGAAACCTTTGTACTCTGCTCTCTCACTTTGAACACCGAACCTTCCGCCTGCTCTTCCTCCACAAGATGCTCTGCAGTGCTAGAGCAACGCCACATTACTGATGCATGTGAGGGGACAGATTCCAGTTATGACAACAAGATGTCCCGTAACAGAAAAATGTGAACACTGGTCATTTTCACTGTTGGAACAAACAAACCAAAGCTGTCATTTGTTTCCTGTTGAGGACCGTCTCTGTTACCCTCTATAGCCTCAAATGTAGAATTCACCAGGACTGTCAGAGATGAGCATTCAGTTCCCTTGAGTCGCCCCAAGCTAAAAATAAAGCGGCATGACAAATTTCTTTGCCACACAAAGTGAGTGTTCACCAGGTAACATGTCAAGTTACATCAAAGTTGTGAAGTGTGCAGCTTTAAAAAGTTTTTCTTCACAAAGTGAAAATGATTTCTTTTTCAGTCCTTTTTTTCACAGATGTTTTGAGTGGTGTGAAAACCACAGGTGTAACCAATAATAATAAAACCGCTATTCAAGTGTCCCATTAAGCCGTGACAGTGTGACAATGTGCCACCACACAATAGCAGGACCCTGAAGCCGAAGCAGCTGAATGAATACAAATCAGCCATGATTTATTTTATTATTTAATCCTGTGCTTTTCTTGCTGTGACGCGTCACAAGGCTCATTTATCACAATGAGACTGAAATCAATTGAAAGTTTGAGCTGACGATTGTACCATTGCCTGTAATATTTTACCTCAGTGTTGTTGTATTGTTGTACAATGTTGTATATTTTTATTAATTGTATTGTTTCATAGATTTTAAATTAAACTTAGCCAGGCTGATTCAGTGGTTGGTCGATAAAAATGGTCGCAGACATATCAGGATCAGCGTTTGCCAACAGAAAATGTTTATTTTACATAACAAACACTGTAAAGTATTTAGGTTTAGTTGAGTTATTTATTTACAGTTATTTATCAAAAATATATATGTTTTAACTGTAAAATATCAAACCTCAATTATATTTCTTTGTTATAAGGGTTTGAAAACACCATCTTAGAAATAATTGGCAAAAACATTTTTTTAAAACCAAATTAGCCGATATATCACAATTGGATTTTTTAATATAAATAATATATGCATCAGCCCCAGAAAATGTATATCTGTCAGTTTCTAGGTGGATTTTCAGGAGTTTACAAAGGTGTGACGAAATTTATAAATACTATAATTATTATGATTTGATGGAAAGCGATCCCTCGCAGACCCACCGCAGCCCATTATGTAGTGCAGTGATGATGGCACATCAAACGAGCCATTACGTTGGCTGATTGCTGTGACTGACTGATACGGGATGAATATTGGATGACTATCAAGGCCAAGGCTGGAAGAGGAGGCACCTGTTGCTCATTACAGCCGTCAGAGATGACAGGTCAGAGAGGCGAGCGGACGGTCAATAGCTGCCTCATCTGCTCTACATTCAATTCACCCTTTGGAGCCAACGTCATCAATATGCAACTTCAAAGCCTCTGGGAGTGCGCTGCAGAGGTGCAAGCATGTGTGTGTGTTTGTGTTTAGTGTGTCTGTGTGGCTCATTACTCATTTGTGTCCCCTGAGTGAGCCGTGGCCATTCAGTCCCTTTGTGTGCAGAGTGAGAGAGGAGACGAGAGGCCCATCTAGACATGAGATCACAGATTATACACTTAACGCTTCACCAAGAGGGCTCAGCGGTGCGCAGGAGAGTAAAATTGAAGGAGAGTGAGGGGGAGAAAAAGGGAACTGGAGAGGGAGGCGAAAGGGAGGAAAACAAACAAAGAGGATGAACGGTGTAAACTGCAAAAGCGGACTGGACAGAGGAGACAACAGCGATGAGAAAGTGTTTGCGTTACAGAGCGTGAATGGGAGAGACGGATTGTGCTTTCTTATCGGAATCACAGCGCGATTTTATTGCCCACAGCCTTTAGTGCCCAGATGATGACCACAGCAAATCTCCAATAAAATATGGATTGAATCGGGGCTAAACTGGCTGCAAAACACTCAATAATCCACATACTGCAGTTTGCTGCATGACCTCATTTTTTTGGGTAAACAGCATTGATGAAAGCTGCAGATAATTTTTTATCACTGGCTACAATTCAGATTCAGGATAAACTTTGTGTAATCTCGGTTTTTCAAAGCTTTAGGTTGATGCAGGCTTTAAAAATAAGGGTCAGTCAAAAATTTAAATCAAATATGAACAATATCTCTAATTGTGAGAGTCATTAAGGGATTGGAACAATTAGTTGAATTAGTGATTAGTTTATCAGCTGTCAATTAGCAATCATTTTAATCATCATTTGTCATTTGTTGCTGGGTTGAGCTTCAAATAAGTGATGATTTACTGCTTTTCATTTCATTACATCACACTTATCTAAATATCTGTGAGTTTCTGATTGTTGGTGGGACAAAGACATTGTGAATATGTCATGTTGGGATTTACAGCTTCGTATATATGAGTTTTGTTCAGAAAAATCTGAAGATATAATATTGGTCTCCGGGACTTCACATGGACTTTATAATAATTATAATAATTACCTCTGCCAATGAGGTTATCTTTCCCCCATCTGTTAGTTTGTTTGTTTTTAGCAGGATTACGCTAAAATGACTGAATGGATTTCCACAAAACTTGGTGGAAGGATTGGACATTTATTTACCGTTGTTAGATATACGTTGACATTTTAACTGATTTCCCAGGAAATAATTCATGAATCTTGATGGATAATCTGAGTGTGTGCAACTCAGTGCAGCTTGATTGAAAAGAAAACATGGGCCTGGGTGGAGGTATTCACTCTACACTGCCACTCTTGTTAGCTAAATGGATAACAACAAAATGTGATTAGTTGGACCCTGAGCTGAATAACTGACCACTGTAAAGCATTATAGAAGCAAGTGGAAGAAGAAGAAAGACATAGTTGGGGATGGGGAGATGCAATGAAGGCAGTGTGTGTATGCGTGTGTGTCTCACTCTGTGATTTTGATCAGAAATGACATGTTGACTGACTGTAGCCTCCAGACACTCAGGCGGGGTGGGGTGGGGTGGGGTGGGGTGGGGGGGTGGGGGGGGGGGGGGGGGGGGGGGGGGGGGGGGGGGGGGGGGGGGGTGTGCTGGACTGCATTTCCCATGGGCCTTCGTACCCGTGTCTGCACAGATGGCAGACAAAGCCCCCACTCGTGAAATCCTTTTCAGATTCACATCACAGTCAGCGCAAACACACATACACACACATGCACGCAAAATGAATATAAACATAATCAGCCATAAGTGATTAACTTCAAGATAGGGCATTCTTTGTCAATTTCTCAAGAAATAGAGCAGAAATCAATATGGAATAAATCAGCGATGTGTAGAAAGCTACTTTCAATGAACAGTTTTGTGTTGATCTAGTTTTTGTGAATCAAGTATTTTTAGAGGTTCATCTTTATTCAGTTACTGCTTGTTAACAAATCCAGCAGGTACCTGTAACAACTACCGAAGTGTAGCCAAGATAATCAATCACTCAATCAAATGTTATTTGTATAGCCCATATGATAATGAGCATGAATACTGAGGATTGAAGATTTCTGTGTAAATCGTATCTCATGCAAATGGTTGTGAACGTAAATGGCTGGCAGAGATATGCGCTGTACAGTTTTCAGTTGGAGATGAAATGTCATCTATATAAGATTTTGGTACAAAAGATTCACACAGCCGCGAGCTTGGATAGCAATCTGGGACTCTTTCACTTTTCTTTTACACCAAGTGGTATGCCTAGCTGAAGGTTTCTCCCTTTATGTGAGATAGAAAGCTAATGCATCATGGGAAACTGATGGAGCTGACACTCAACCACTCCCAGTGATTGGACTGGTTGACCTGTACCTCCTCCTTTAATCTTACTCCAACACAAGACTGGTGTATAAACTAGATTTTCACTGTGAACCACCCAGAGCGCTTTTAACAAACCGAGTCTAGAACACAACATGCTGTTTTTATTCAGACAATGCACAAGTGCAGATGGCAGTTAATCACAAGCTGATCATCTGCACACTTCCCTCTGTGACATCAGCACTGTTCTCTTCACTCTCACACATCAGCCGTCCAATCACAGAGCCAGTTCAGAGAGACCGAGAAATAAATGGAGAAACAGGCAAAGGAAATAAGTTTGGTTTGGATACAACTTCACTACTCTTTTTTCTACATAATCCTGTACATATAGAACATATTAAAAATAACTGTGAGCAACTATGGTGCCAAGAAAACATGGATATTTGTGTTTTGCATTAATACATGACATGAAACATGCAAAAGAAATTAAATCCGACTTGCAGCTGGCAACCAATATTTTTTTTTCTCTTACAAATCAGGCCAGTTGAAGTATGATATAAAAAATTGAGTCATCAGGGCTTAAATTTGCATATGGAAAAAGTCATGTATGTATAAAAATTGTGGCCTATGGGCAGAAAAGGTTTGCTTCCAATCAGCTATAGCGTGAACCTGTCATGGGTGCTGTGCTGCGAGGGTGAAAAATTCCAATAAACCAACTGCTCCACCAATTTAAGAAGAAAGCGTACGCTCTTCACTTCCATTAGATTCAAAACACATACTTGTGTTCTCGGTGGCAAAAGCTGTACCTTGGGCACATTTCCTGCAAAAATAACCATGAACGTGCTTCTGTATACATCAAAAGAAAAAGGCAACGCGGTTAAATGTTCCCAACCATTGGCTTGTCAGTGTTTATTAACACCGTCGGAAACCAAAGGAGGGAGAGCTGGATCAAAGGAGAGCAAGAGAAGGCGAGATATGTCAGTAATACCTGCTGAGATCTGTCTTCATGAAAGACTTTAGTCTCTGATTCATCGCCGACCAGTGAAGTGCTTCTTTTGTCACATCCAACTTCTCAGTCCAACCTGGTCCTGCATGTGCAAGCTTACAGTAAAACTAACTGTACACACACACATAGATGCACACCAACACACACACACACACACACACACACACGCACACACGCACACACACACACACATTCAGCATTCAAAGGGCAAAAGCTTTTTAAGCAAAAGAAAAAAAAGCCTGTCTTACTCATTCACACATGCAGTTTGTCACAAACACATTCACACATGCTCACAACAGCAGAGATTACATTAATGGCAGCATGAGTGCACATAAAAAGAGAAAGAAGAGAAGAAAGAAGAAGAAAAGAGCTGCAGCGACACACTGAATCATCCCAAAATAATCCAATAATAATGAGGCGCCATTTCATTAGCATACGAGCAGCATGAAAAAAGAAAATCTGTTTTTTGAAATGTCTGTTTACTGGAGTGGGAGGTGAGAGAGCTTTAAGAAGAAGAAGAGATGAAGAAGAGAAGAGAGGAACAACAAAGAGCGAGAGAGGAAGGGGGAGACTGCGAGAAAGTGAGGTCACAGTCGAACATCACAAACAGGCCAGAAAGGAAAACTGCAGTAACAGTGGTGGTGAGAGCAGAGAGAGAAATGACACCTAAACCGAGCAAGAGAGATGATTCCTTTTTTGCAAGCAGCTCTGGTTCTGTCGGCTGGTGGATAACAACAGAAATCCTTCACTAAGACCTCGGAATTCACTGTCAGACACGCGAAACTGCAACCGCACCGATATCTGTATTAATACCATCAATATTTTCAAAGGCTGAAAGTGTGTGATGGTAAAATATGACTCTGACGCGAAAATTCAAAGCTTCGAGAGCGCCGCTGTCTGCAGGCGCCGCAGCAAAACAGAAACCACACTGTTCAAAGACTTGTGATAATCTCAGGAAAAATATTCAGGTCAGAAACACACGAGTACAAAAACACACTGCGACTGGGACTGAGGCCGGCAGCCAGGTGATCACAACTCTGACCTTATCCAACCGCAGTTTAAAATGTCTGCCACCTGATTGGCCAAAGAGGCTTAGTAACGGATCTAGCAATAAGCCATGTCACACGTTATTGGACAACAAACAAAAAAAAAGCATTTTTTCTCCCCTTGTTTGTCTTTCTGAGCAACACACATGATTCTCTCTCTCTCTCTCTCACACACACACACAAACACACACGTGTTATTACACACATTGTTTACAGATCGCAAACTCTAGAGAAATTGTGTTTTACTGAATTTAATTGGCATCACAATAGACAGTTTCGACAGGAAGACTCAAATTAAAAAGTGTTCAAACATATTCATGGAAAAAATGGATAAAGAATATTTGATAGTGTTATTTTATTAGTGTTCAGAGAGCTTCAAACGCAAATAGGATTTTTAAAAAAAAGCTTTCCAGTAAACCTGACTTGTTATGATATTTTCCCCTCCCTTTTAAAAAACATCTCTGTCCACACAACCTTCGTTTAACAAAATATGTGGTGGAGTGATGCTAAATTTAACTGCAAACATGTAATTTAACCAGGCAGTGCTAATTAAATGCACAAAAACTGGAAAGTAGCCGCCAGTGTTGTTGTTGTTTCTGGCGCATGATAACTACACAAAGCAACAGTTGGTATGCGTGAAGTAAACTGTGACGTTTAACATGTGCACACGTTTTTGAAGATCCACTCTTTAGAAAAGTTTTGTAAAAATCTCTTTTTTTAGTGACTTAAAAATTCCATTTGCATGTCGACAGGCGGCACAAACTCAGAGGAAGAAGGTTGTTTTGCAAAATATCCACATTAGTGTGGACGAGGTGCGAGACAACAAAGAAAGCAATTATTCAAAATGTAAGCTCTCAGTATATCCACTGAAAAAAAAAAACATTTTTACATTAAATTTAGTGACATGAATTATGTGCTTGAGACTATGAGCACTCGAGAATTTCTTAAAATTGTGCCCCCAGCTAAAATAATAAACTACTGTGTTTTCTCATGAATAAATTTACATTCTGCTTCATACAACTCAATAACACTTCATCCAGATTAACTCAGTATGAGATGGGTCTTTCCCAAGAAAATTGGACATAATAAACATGTGAAAATAAAGCACATGTAAAGCCTTAGCAGTGCTAAGCATCACAGCTGCTGATATAAGAACTGGATCAGAAGAAGACCTTTGCCGAACTGTTGGAATATTCTTAGATATATTTCTGGAAAGTACAAGGAAAACAAACAAATCTCTTCTTCTGGACAATGACAACCAGAAGTTCAATCCCCGGCTCCTCCAGTCTGCAGCGTTCTTGGGCAAAACATTGAACCTTAAATATCCTGTAGAAACTGCACTGACAGTGTGTGAACGATAGATAAGAAAAATATTGCATATAGAAGCAATGTGTGACTGGGTGAATGTTGTTAATAAGAATAGAAAAGTGCTATATAAATATTATAGACCAATTAATATTCAAAACACTCACTGGATGAGCACAGATCCATCCTCCTCATAGATTCAACCATAGAGATTGAGATGATTGATTGATTTTTTGTTATGGATTAGCAAACAAAAAGACTAAAACCTAACCTAAAAACAAAATAATCTTAAAATCCCAAAACGTAGTGAGGCTAGCAAGGGAACAGATAACTCTTAAAACCCTTTCAAAAAGGTTGAGTGACTCCTTTCCAATTGCAAGTAGACTTTCTTATTCCTTATTCCCTGGTGCATCATGTTCAACATCACAAACTCACCGACAATGAGGTGCTCTCACCTCAGTGTCTTGCCAAATTAAGGTGTCCATCATTTTGTCACGTTTCTATCACTGCACCAGTGTTTGTGTCGATTGTGTTCATGCCCATTGCAGGCAAAAAACTGATGTTGGTGTTTTTTTTGACCTGTGGACTTGGGGCTCTACAACACCCTTTATCCGGGAAATGCCTGAGCCTTGCCAGACTGGAGAAACCTCAGCTATTTTATTTTAATAGAAAAGGACCAAAGGCAACTTGTCAGCAGGGGACCAAGAGATCTAGAGGAAGGGAGGGTATGAGAGAGAAAGCATTTAAATTGCCAAGGCACAGAGGGAGTAGAAGAAGAAAGACCAAAGGGAAAAACTCAGAGGCAGGGGAGAAAAACAGCATCAATGAGAGGTGGAGATTGAGAGAGCACCACTGAAAGGACAGCACGAAACAAATGAGACGTACTCCTGAATTCTACAAGACACAAGGGGAGCGGAGAGAAAGCAGACGTTGAATGGTGAGGTGTAGGAGTGGGGGTGTCAAGGTGTTGTCTTGCAGGTTGTCGAGGACGAGAGGCAGCTCAATTTTGCTCTTTTAGATTTTCTTTCCACAAGACAGGCAGTAACGAGGGCATCCCGGTGCGCTATGTCACTGGAGCCTTGGAAGGAAGGACTCCAGGCTGAGATAAGGTGCTTTAACAAGGCCTCCGTGCCTGGTCTCCTGTCTCCACTCAAACGCGCTCGTTTCTAGGAAGCTGACAGGAAGTGAGCTCCTACAGGGCATCCTGCATGTTGCTTACACCTCACTGGGCATATGAGAGATGAAAGTAGAGACATGTGAGCAGAGAGTTACAAGTCACGATAAACTCCTTATCCTTCTTACTGCGCATCTGCACGCTATGACGGATCAGAATAACAAAACTCCACATTTTCTGTTGTGAATGGATGAAAATACAGTTCGATCACGAATAAACGCAGCTGTTCCATTCAATGTGCAGTGTGTGTGTGTGTGAGACAAGGCAGGTGCAGACCAGCTTCCGCTCAAAGGTCAAAGGTCAGCAGATAAGTCCCGCAGACCTGACTCAGGCCAGGCTGGTGGCCATTCAGGATCACTAATCTGTTTGTTTGGTCGAGTGTGTATGCTGCAGCAGCATGTGTGCATGTACGTACACACACACACACATGTGTATGTGTTCACCATCCGCTGAAACAATGGAGAGTACTGTTCCACTGAGCCACAGCTGATGGAGGATAAGAGAGGCAGCAAGCAGTTCCAATGGGGTCTCAGTAATCCATCATCATAACACACACACACACACACACACACACACACACACACACACACACACACACACACACACACACACACACACACACACACACACACAATTGGGTTGTAAGGGTCGGTAGAGCGTGTTATTGTACAAAAAGACCACATACAGTGGACACACATACTGTACACAAGATATTTAGAAGTCAAGTCGGACAAACAGAGAAAGATGAAATCCACTGAAAACCAGGAGCTGAGACCAAACTTAGCTCTCAACATATCGTCATCTGGTGTTTTTTGATGAAACATTTGGTCCAAAGAACAAGCAGAACCTTCATCTGCCTCTCCGTCGAGTTGTTACTGTGCTCCAGGCCTGTCACTGCATCAGCCTCACTTCAGACTCGTCCTCCGCACCGGACAGTCGAGGGGACGTGTGTCGTTTGAAGTACAGAAGACACAGCGGTAACCGTCGTCACAGGCTCGGAAGTAAAAGAGAATCCATTGAAGTTTCCATTTGTGTTGATCAACTAACATCTTTTGCCTTTTTGACCAATGCTACATTTTTTCAAATTATTTTTCATATCAGCTTCTTTTCTTTTGACACTGGGAAGTTTGCCCCCCCCCCCCTCCTTCGGATGTCTAATACATGAATACATTGTTAAGCAGCTTCTACTGCGATGGAATAATTTACCGATGGTGCCGTCCTCCTGGAGGATATTTTCATGAATACTAATGGCTAACAAATGGATGCGAATTGGCTAAAATCTGTAACTGCAAGATACAGGAGATGTCTTTTTCCAAATGCTTCACATCTACAACAAATATCTAAAATTCATAAGATGGATAAGCTACTGAAACCATCACTGGATATTTCATTCTCATTAACTAACAGAGCAAGTACAGTCATCAGAGTTAAATGACCCAATGCGACGGCCATACAGTTGGGTTTCAGTGGTAAATATGGTGGTTTCTAGTCCTATTCAACTGAAATAATATGACATTTTAAAACTGGAATGGCTCAAACCTCCTCCAAGGCCCAACCGTCCCCTAATGAAACCACATTTAGATGCACTAGATTGGGATTTTTATTTGGATCTGCACCGAATTGCAAATGATCAATCCTCTAACAGACCTGACTTATTTCATACCCTGACAAATCAGTGAAAAAGTAAAATAAATAAATAAAACGCTCTCTCTCTCTCTCAATGTCCTTTTTTCCTGTCCATATAGCGATTCTGATTCCTGGACTTTGAATGTCGGCCGATACCGAGTGCCTCTCTGTAACCAGTGCCTTTTAACAAATAACAACTTATATAATGTACTCTGTATGAAAGTGATAATTGCCATCATTGCTGTATGGCCCAGCTCAGGTTAAACCCGCAAAAAAGTGAAAAAAACAACCAATTATTTAGGAATACACAACAATTACTTTGGTTGAAAAGCTGCTGTAAATGGCAACATTAGTGCTACATTTTACTTGTGAGACTTTCCAGCGTGAAATATGGCCATTTTCAGCTTGCTCTGGCAAACACTATATTACCGTAAATCACTTTAATGATCTAAACACAGTACTTGGCAGTGGCAGTTCAGCACAGCTGCTGTTTTGAAGTGGCAAGGAAGAAGTGATTTTGCAGTACTAGGTTTTAAGGGGCAAGGTAAAATACTTCAAAGGCTTGGATCGGTACATGGTTTTCCATTCTTGCAGATCCCCGACCCAACATTTTTTGGCTGTTTTGGAGCCATTCTCAATGCTGCTATCTGTGTCCTTGGGTCACTCCCCACGCTTCCACAAAATTTCATGGGAATCTGTTCAGTAGTTTTTGAGCAATCTGACTGACAGGCAGAGAGACAAACAAAGTGCGATGAAAACACAGCCTTCTCGGTTGAGGTAATACTCCAGACACAGTGTAAGTGCAGAACATTATCAAGATACTTCCTTAAAGCAGGCTTACCAGATAACAATGTCAAATGTCAAATTCACTCACAAAAAAATTGTATCAAAAGGTCAAATCAACACAAAATCCATTCTCAAATATCACAGCCCATTGCCGGCAGACACTTGCAGCCTCGAAACTTCACGCACTATTCCTCAAGAAGGGCAAACACGTGCAGGAAAATTGCAAGATCAAAGTTAAAGATAAAAAAAAATGTTCTTATTGCAACGTCTAAAATGATTCTCAGGGTGGAGGAAAAAAGTGAGTGAATCAATTCTGAGAAATAAATACAAACAGCTCATGAATCATAGATATCAACTTTGCAGGTAAAGAAAAAAAAAACTGCAAATGCTTAAGCATGCAACATGCTAATGTGCATGAAAGAAAAACAAGTGTGCATGAGCCTCAACAGCCATGACTTATTTGCTGAGCCCTCTGTTACTTCATTGCATAAGGGAAATTTTAATATGTGTCCGCCTTGGTAAGATGAGCAGACTCAAAGCAAGACTCCATACATCAGCGTGATTAAGAATATGCTTCTCTCCATCCACATTCTGTGTTCCAAACTAATAGTCTTCCTGGAACCGGAGCCTGAACGCAGTGGGGGCAGTGCGAGGGGTGAGGAAGCGAGGGGGAGGGGGTGTGATGTCAGGTGGGTTGCAGAGTGAGTCATTACCACCGCCAGGTATTGGCTGCATAAAACTCGTCCTCCACCGTTGTTCTTGTGAGTGAGAAAGAGCTCGCAGGATAAAACCTGGCAAGCTGCTATGGGTATGTATCCTGGTGGCTGCACTGGAATCAGTAAAGATAACTTCAGGGGAAGGGTCAGATCGTCTCTAAAAAAAAAATGAATGAGCCACTTGAAGAATCTCAGGCATTCAATGTTCAGCCTTGAACAAAAATGATTCTTTTAATACATTTATTTTATTTTTTGAAATAACACTGGCCTTAATCAACTAATGTTTTATCACTGCTTTTTAAAAAAAGCTGTTTTTGATACTCAAACCTTTTACCTTCACACCTTGCCACAAACATTAATCTGCAGTTTTAATGGATTTCTCTTATTGTTTTTTAATGACATTTTCCAATGCATAAAATTTTGCCTCAAGATCTCGGTTGTTTTTCTTACCTTTGGCTCTGCATGTGCATTGGTAATTGTTGTTTTGTTTGTCACAAAGATTATGTAGAAAAAATGACTGCATGGATTTCGAAACTTGTTTTCAGGATGGAACAAGGGACAAGAAAGAATCAATTAACTTTTGACATGGGTCAGGACAAAGGGGCGGACATTTTTTGCCTTTTTAACAATTTCCAAAGCATATACTCATGGATATACTCATGGATCTCGATTAGAAAAATCTGGCATATTTAGAGGACTGATATCTATGAATCTGATATTTGCAGTTTGAATTCAAGGTGACTACTGGGCCTTGGGTGCGCTTTACTGGGGGCCAATCTAGTTATCCCTGCGAGGAGGTTATGTTTTTATCAGCATTTAGTAATTTAGCATGGCGAGATATGGCGTAAGCCTTTGCGGAGGTATCCTTTAATATGTGAGCCAGCCCTCCGTCTCCACTTTACTCTCTGTGTTCTGATTTCACTGGCTGAATTAGACCAGAGAACACAAGCCTGTCTTTAGTGTGAGTCCTAAAACCACTGTCTGGTTTATTTAACTACTTCTCTTTGGAGTAAACAAAACATCAACCAAGGTTGTTTCTTTCTTCCCTGCTTTCCCCTTCATGTGCAGCTCTGTGTCATTACTGAAGAGGATTTATTAGATGAAATCCTGAAGGGAGTGTAGCTCTGCATTCTCTCGTTGAAGTCTTTTTCATGGGGAGAACATGCAGTCCTGACCCACCGTTCACCAGGAGCAGAATACAGATGGAAGTCATGAGAAACCGAGGTGGAAAACATTGTGGTTCGATAGCAAGTGTAGATCTAATGTGGTGTTAAATGACTTGTTACAACTTCTGATGCTGTCGTTCATGCTGCAGGGGATGTATGAGTACAACAGTGAGATGCTAGATGTCTGAGGTATGAAATAACATTAGCTGTTAAACAGGGACGCACCACACACAACACAACACAACCTTCCGCCACTGCAGTACCCAGTATGCAGCATGATGAATAACTACACAGTTAGCTATACTTCACAGTAAAGCAGATGTGTGTGAGTGTGTGTGTGTGTGAGGAGCCAAGGGAGAGAGGCGAAGTAGGCCAGCATGAATATAAAATCACGCCTGCCAGGCAATAATGTGGGCTACAAGAGGGAAGAGAGCAGTGTGTGTATTTTTTGGTATGTATGTGTGTGTGTGTGTGTGTTGCAGCTTTTTTAGTGTGTTGCCAGAGAAAATGTGCAGATGAAGGTGTAGGAGACGAAAGCAAGGGTTTGTAGGAACACTCGTTTATCAGCTCTCAGGGATGTTGAGGGCGTAGACACTCACCAGCACACAAACACCAGGTAATTCAGACAAAGCAGCTTGTTATAATTTGGAGAGCAGTGCATTGTAGGGGTGCCAGACTGGTACACACACATACACACATGTATACACAGAAACAGATGCGCATATAACCACAGACAAGATTTCAACAGTGTTTTTGATCCAAATGTGGCGTATGAAGATGCTATAGAAATGACACCACTTCCCTTCTCCCAACAGACACACACACTCGGCTCAGACATACATTTTGGATATTTAAAAAAAAGACAAAAGATCCAGACACAATTGTGTGCAAATAGGGAGCATAGAGGTAGAAAACAAGAATGTATGTAAGCGTTCCGTTACCTGCATATGAATAGTAGTGCTGAATGAATTATTTATTTATTAGGCCTAGATTAATAATAAGAGATTCTACTTCATTGGGTGATAAAATAATCTCCAGCTGGGTACAGGAAATGTGTTTGTCTTTGGCTGTCTTTGCTCTTTTAGTAAAAGATTTCAATAATCAATATTCAATATGTTTTATACCGTTTCTAAGGTCCATTATCAGAGATCAAGTACTTATTTTCTTTTTTTCAAAGAATAATTACCGTAAATTGAGATTCATCCTCATTTATTTTTAATATCAAAATCTTGGGAAACACATTAATATTACAAAGGTTTAGGTGAAACTTGGAAGAGCCAGTAAGATGACAAAAATCCCTACAACTCTTTGAATCCAGTATTTTAATGCACATCTCATGGTTCAGGTATATTGTGATCAGTCGTCTCCTTCACAGGACATAAATGAACAGTGGATAAGAAGACAAGAAGAGTCAGGCCTTCTCCTATTGCTGTATTTGTAAACCTATATACAGTATATATATAAGTATAATTATTATAGTAATAAGTACTAAGTTTGATTGAAAATACATAAGCGACATTGTGCTTTCCGTTGATGCGCTTGTGTGTAACGTCTGACCACCAGAAAATGATGTCTGGAGCCTGATAACAATTTTTGCATCAACGCAAACTGAACTCTTGCAGCCAGATGAGAAAAGACTGTAATATTCTCTGTATTTCAGAGGTCAGAAATATAACACAGTATATTTATATGACGGCTCGGAGCAGTGAAAAACCACTGCAGCTGCTCTACCACTCATTTCAACAACTCATTCATACGTTCCTGTCAACGTCTTCAGAAATGGCAAACAAACAATCTTGCAATAAAAAATAAAAAAATAAAAAAGTACTAAAATATCCCTCGTCGTCTCTTCTCGACTTCTCTTCTCCTCAGCAGGCCTTTTGTCATCCTCCTCCGTCCTTCAACTCTACATCCACATTTATAAAAGCAGTTAGCTACAGCTCATACGAAGTGATGGCAGACACAATGCTCCATCCTCTCTCAGCTTGAAATGTGGCAAAGATGAGTGGAAGGCGACAGTGAGTGGAGAAGAGGAAACGGGAAAGGAATGGCACTGCAGACAGCTCCATTACCTCCTCACAATAGGGATCATCCAGCAGCCGCTTCACCCGACCCGGGCGTCAGGGAGGGAGCGAGGGGACGAGATTACACCGAAGGGTTCGGGAGATGGATGTGTTCATACAGAAGATAAAGAATGGAGAGATGGACCAAAAAGAAGCAAAAAGGTGCCGTCAAGAAAGAATAGGACTTTTTTTTTCTTTTAGTGTTTCCCTCCCCCGATTCCCAGAAGGTGCTCTCACCCAAAATCTGACATGGCTGATCCTCTGAGAAATCCCAGCTTCTGGAAATAGCAGCTAACGATGGATGAGGAGGAATTTAGAGAAGTGGAGCAGAATTGAGGCAATCTAAGACGCAGAGAGGTGAACGGTTTAGCCTGGGAGCTTAACTCCTCATACACTCACACACTTATAGCCTACAAATCAGACCGGTGAGAGTCTTACACAAATATCTTTATAATTCAAGACAAAAACACAGAAATGAGAATGTAACCGGGAAATCAACGAAAAACACCACATCACATAGAGAAATTAAATTTAATAGGTTCTTACAACACATCCCTCCAATATTCATGGGAATATTTGTATCATATATTGTATACTGCCTTGGATGTAGTCAGGACATCACCTTGAAAAGACTCATTTGTCTCTTAAGCACGATTGTCGTGAGGCTCACTCGTAAGAAGATTTTGTCATTTAACGGGACAATTTTGCCATTTCGATTTTTAAATTGCTTATTCTTCTTTTTTCCCCAAACACTGCGGAGAACGTTTCTACATTTGACCCGCATGCCTTTACAGCATGGAAGCTACAACTGCAGCACTCGCTTTCACATAGAAACATTGCCGGCAAGGAGGAGGCTGCTAACGAGCCGGCAAGAGCTAATCTCACAGTGTGACAATTGACTGATGAAGACAAATGGCCAATTAAAGCTCAAAACGTCAAGGTATCTCTAACAGGATTGGTGCTTTATGCAAAAAAAAAAATTGTGTGCACACTCTCCCATTTATAGACCATGGAGCTCCAACTGTGTTTCACTCCTCAATCACCAGGAGCAAAGAGAGGAGCGCAGCGATACGGACAGCAGGATGAGGCTCCGCGGGGGGGGGCGGAACTCATCAGACCCCCACAGAACACCATACGGCTGGACCTGTGTAACACTTAAGAGGGAAAGAGCACCTGAATGACAATCACAGACTTTTCAATTTTCCATCTAAAAAGTCTCTGAATGCTTCTCATCATCTCTCTCGCTGCAGTTCACCATCTTCCCCCTCTATCACTCTTTCTGAAGTAGAGATGAGGATCCTCCTCACTGCATTTTTTTTCCCTTCCATCTCTCCTTCACCATCTCTCTCTCTCTGGCTCGTGCTGCATGGGGTCACGATGATCCAGCTGTGTGATAGATAGCAACGTCACGTATGACCTTGCAGTGGAAGCCACACCCTCTGTCCGGCACCTCTAAATCACATGCTGCACGTATGTGTGTATTCTGAAATGGAGTGTGCATGTGTGCGTGTGTGTGCTCACGAACTGAAAAGTGGCAGGTCACCTCATGCCAAAACAATTTGAGTAGTTTTTATTCCACGGGTCAGTACTGACACTGCTGTCACTGTTAGCTGATGTAACCCCTCCAGGCACAAACTGCCTCCCTCTGCAGCATTACAGCAGCTAATCTTTCCCAAAAATAACCCCCAGCATCATATCACAAAGTCCTGCAAAGCATGTGGAGAAGTGTGCGTCCTCTTCCTGACACATTATTTGTCTTTAAATTTCAGTGTTTCTCCAAATTCTTCTCTTTGCTGCAGCATTTGACTGAAGCTAATGTTTGCCCCCTCCATGAAGACAAGATACACCAGCAATCCTGCTCCACAAAAGCTAATCCAGAATTCAATTATCGTATGACTAATTATATTTTAGGGGCCGAAGTGACTGATCAGTTATTTGAGCCCCAAAAAAATCATGAATAATTAAATGAGTCATGAATCAATGTGTATTGTTAACGGCCAAGGGAAGTGCAGTGTCACATTTGGTGCGATTTGGACACGCAATACCTTCAGTAGCTGCCAGGGGGTTAACAGTGAAAGCGATTTGGTCGATCGTGACGACAGCAAGTTCACAACAACAGCTCTGACACCGATTCTCCAGTTCATGGGTCTGCGTACTGAGTTGAGCTTCAACTTGGCCTTTACTCAATTACTGCAGGTCACTTGTACAGTTTCAGAAAGAAAAGCTGCAACCAGCATTAGCACACTGCATTAGTTTAGATTATCGGGTGATTCAAACATTTATCAAACTAATAATTCTCGTTTGTGGAGATTTGCTGCTTTTCCTTACAGTTAACTTATTGTTTGTTTGTTGTCAGCTGGCAATGTCACCATCGATTTTTTTTATTATTTTCTGCATGAGACAACAGTTGGCAGATTAATCAATAATGAAAATAATAATTAGCTAGACCTAGATTCTGATCTGAATTTGTTTTGGCTGTTTTTAATCTGAACTGTTAACATATTATCTCTGTAAACAGTAGAAAACCAGTACATCAATAATAATAATAATAGATAAGACTGTTGCTGAGCTCAGTGATGACTGGCCTCCAAATAATTTTTTTACACTGTCAGCTGCTAAATCAGATTGGACATAAACCAGGAAGGGTGCAACTAATTATTAATGATTATTACTAATTATTTTCATTACACATTATTCTGCTGATTCAATTAAACTTTCATATCTGGAAAAGAAAAGTTGCAAATCATCACATTTGAATGAGCTGAAACCTGCAACCTTTACTTCAAAAATGACTGATGAAGTTATTTAGCAATGTTCGAAAGATAATTGCCAATTAAGCGTCTATCAACTGAGCAATTACTTCATTGATCATTTCAGCTGTTAAACAAGAAATAGAGTCACTGCACCTCCAAAATAAAGACAGATGATGGCAAGAGTACAAAAAAAAACAGGCAGGAAAAGCATAAATAGAAACATAACTTAAAGTGATGGCAGTAACAAGGTCGTCCGAGCCTCAGAAACACCGCTGGTGATGCTACTGTGACAAAAATTTCTTTCTGGCCTTGATTTTATTAGTCAGTGGCAATAATATAGAGTGACCACCAAAATTCACCATTAACACAATGTCATAAAGCTGCTGATTTCAAATAAACATCTAATTTGTTGATAAAAAAGAATCGAACATCCCTTTTCTAAAACATGCGCAACCAAGGACACACATTAATTATGAGACTGTTGAAGTGTGTTAGATGGATTTTCTTGTCTTCATGACTGTGTGAGCACATGATGGTGCATTGTTATTTCCCTGCACGGCTACGCAAGGAGATTACAGTGCTGCAGGGAAACAGTTAGCCAGTACCCCGAGTCTGCAACCACAGGGCAAACATGGAAAACTGTTCAATTTAAACAGAATGCTGAATACTTCGGGGCAAATTAGCACAATGTTTAACAGTTTGAAATTGGATGAACTAAACTTCAATAATATGATGTTTCAATCAGCAAATCAATGTCATCGCTGCTCTCTACAGCCGTCCTCTATTTTCCTCTCATCTTCTTTTTTTGATCTATTTTAACTTGAAGAAAAAAGAAACGTTTGCAAATGATTGAGCATGTGCCTGAATATCAACATGAAGTTAAATGAGTGTGTGTATATTTTGGGGATGTGCAGGCCTGTGCGTGTGTGTGTGTTATGCTGACTGTGACTCTGCCGGCTGTGGACTCAGTATCAGGTGACCTTGGTGATTGTGAAGTGTGTGGACAAGAATAATGAGATGTTTGCCAACAGGGATTCAGTGGGACCTCTATAAAGGGAGTCAGGTGAGGATTGACATAGCCAGAAGAAAATCGGACTGAGGAGGGAGGTGAAAGAGAGCGGAAACGCAAAGATCAGGCGTGGAGACCAAGAGTGGAGACAGACTGTGCCACCGATATTTCTCCTCTGCCAGACAAACACGATGCTTTGATCCCCCCCTAAAAAAAGCATAACAACTAGATAAAGCTGTCTAAAAATAAGCTGGTTCAGCGTTTAGCCAGACTGACTGACAGCAAATGTACCTCTTCTTCAAAATAGAGAAAATGACAGTACAGTTCACACAGACGAGGAACATTTCTAGTAACCCGGTTTCCTTCTTCCAACATCCATCTTCATATCACGTCAAAGCCAACAACCACAGCCTTGAGTAGAAGTGGACTGACCATTAACTATACACGTTCAAGGTTTCAATCCACAGAACCAGAACAGTTAGAGAGGAAAGCGCTATCCTCTAACGGGATGACATAAGCAGTAAATGGATCCATCATCACACCATATATGCTTCAGTCCTGCAGCAGAGCCACGTCTACCATAGTGGATCCCTAACTTTATAGCCTGTGACCACAATCAATGACCCATAATCATCATCCCAAAAAGAGCTATAGGATATTTTGGCCGGGGCAACATCAAAATTTGGGATTTTTACCTCTATTTGTTTGTTGTTTGTTTGTTGGTTGGTTTGTATGTTTGTTAAGCAAGATTACACAAAAAATACTGAAATCTGTGGCAATCTAGTTTTTTTCTGGTTTCTTGGGGGGGAAACGCTGGTATCATGGGCACGTGGACATATTTAAATGCACAGATGGTTGACAAATTTAAGACAATAAAGAAGTAAATGGTTCAATGAATAAAAAGATTGACATGAGTGGGACGCTGCTGCTTTCACAGCCTTCACATCTCAAACCAGAGGGAGTTTATGGTGGGATGTGAAAACACAAAGTGAGGTAATATCTTTTGGGGAAATTGCGTTCCTCCCTGCATCCACAGGCTTATACAATCTAAAGCAAAGAGGCACTGTGCATCTAGTCTGGGCCGCCTCATCACTTCATACACCTGAAATTGATTTTATGTTGGATTTGCTCATAAACCCAAGCTGATTCCCTGGTGATGCCAATCTCGGTGCAGTATAGTGCGCATCTTCTTCTGTTATTCAGTCCAGATTAGTGCAAAGTTCCTCGAGCTGAAACACTAAAAACGCACCTATCAGGAAACAGAGAGACAGGACAGACAAAGGAAGAGCATCTGAGATGGAGAGAAACACTGTGGCAGAAGTCCAGAAGTGGGGAGCAACACCAGGTGGTCGAGCGTCTGGAGGCAGGCAGTCAAAGAGCAACGTTGCCTTGACAACTGTGATGCCTTGTTGATGGTAATAGCTGAGCACCTCGCCACCAGCACACACACAAGTGTTCTTTGTATCTACAGAATCTAAAGGTTAAAAAAATTATCCTTACAACGTTCAGCACTCATTAACTGGTTCTACTCTCCTGTTCACCACTGTATCAGCATCACTACGGCCAGAATATAGGCCCGAGGTGTTTTTTTTATTGGCCTCACTCTCCTTTTCTTCCTTTTCTTTGCACAGACGCTACAGTTCATCACCTGCCAAAGGCCAGCATCATACCATATAGAACGGGGAGCATATCTGATCCAGCGGACAAGCCATCTGTTCACCCAAGCCGCAGCGGGAGCTGATCAATACGGCCAGGGTGGATGTTGAATGTGGCTGCTGTGGTCTCCCACATCGACGGGAATAATGGATCAGCTCTTGGGTCACAGTGGACTCATTGTACCAGCAGCATGACCACTGAGGTTTCCTGCCTCCACACCTCTTTGTTTCAACTCTTTTAATTAAGGAGCTGGGCAGCAGAATTCCCTAACAGGCTTAGCTATTGGCAGCCTCGCAACCAGAACTGATTGTTCAATTCAGGATTTAGCAAGTAAAGCTTTATAATGCAAACACAGAGCCCTTTAATTTGTCAGGCGTTTGTGTGTTAATGCATCGGACCAACATTCACGAATGCGGCGTGGGTCTGAACGCAGGTATTTGTGTGAACCGGAGGACATTTCAGCTGAATGCTCTGATGAGCTTTCACTGATCTGATGTGGACCAATCCAGAGTCCTCTCCTCTTCCGCTGCATCAGCTGGTGATTTCTGAGCACATAGCCACTGCAGCATCCTACCACCTCATCCTCCTCCACTCTCTCTTCTCCTCCCCCACCCTCCCTCAACCCCCTCTCCTCCTCCTCCTCTCCACCTGCTTTTAAATGCATGGCGCTGCCCTGCCAGGCCAGTCTTTGCAGGCAGCTATCTCTCCTCTCTGGCCCTCCAGAGTGAGGGAGAAGGCGCTGGAACAGGATGGATGGTTATCTGCCTGTGCAGCCAGGGGATGGGAGGGGGGTTATGAGGGAAGGAGACAAGGTCGGAATGAGCCAGCAAAGACCCCCTACTCCTCTGTGTAGTACCAATAATCGATTGGGAGATGAGGGGCGACCTGAATTCGGAAGTCTCATCAGTCTGACTGAGAGGAAAATGGTTGAGCCCAGCTGTAGGCTGTCCTGCTCCAAAGCATCCACTGAGTAAATAGGCCACAGCCAACAAGAAACCCTGAAATAGTCCAAATCCAGAAAATCAGGCTAGAAATCACATCTACATTATTATTATTCTTTCTCAAAACAAAAAAAACATAATGAGACCCCCCCCCCCCCCCCCCCCCTCTTGTTTTGTCATGGCAGATATTTAATATAATGCAGTAAACGCCATTGCCTGATGCATGGAGAGGGGGGGCAAGCACCTCGGGAGCATCCAACACACATGCGTCCTACATCCTGCTGAGGCATTAACCCTCCAGACCTGCTTTCTGTACATTGTGCTCATCTGTTTCGTAATGGGAACCACCAGTCTTGTCAAAACAAGGGGGGGAAACAACACCGGGCTGGATTAAATCCTCTGGTGTGTTGTGCAGCTCAGGCCTCGGATAGAGGAGTAAAGATGGAGGGTGGGGGGGTGGCATATGTATATGAGATCCATAAATAAAACAATCGCAGCAACGTAAGGTACACACACACACACACTTTTAACCCATCTCGACATCACTCCTCTGCGCACAGGATGCAGGGCCCTGCCTCCAACAATGGGCCTGTGCGTAATGTGCAGCCACACACATATGTCGATTGGTAGCTTAATGCTAGTCGGCCTTTTGTCCGTGCTGGATTATTTTTACATCACGCCGCGTCGTTTCTCTCTCATCACTGGTGCACATTCATTCTGTTTGTGTGTCCGTGTTGTGCGCAGCGATGCAACCATTTCGCCACCAGCTGCCTATGCATCACTTCAGGGTAACACATCGGGGTCAGGAGAAAAAGCCCCTGCACACACTTTCTCCTCTGCACCGCCACTTGGACTCTGGATGTTTTCCATCCTCGTTGCACCAGGAGCTGGTCATTGAGTCATTTAGTCAACAATGGCCGGTGATCAGACTCCCCTCGGTGGGGTCACATGCTCCATTCAAGCTCCTCTATAGGCTTTTACAATAACACAGCTTTAATTATTCTCCAACATACCACCTCGTGTTTGCTGCTTTTATTTAAACTGCAAAAAACAAAATCACACATCGATCCCCCTGAACAAACAAATGACATCATCCTCTGGAAGCCACACAACCAGGGGAGCGAGGCATCGTAAATAAAACATAGCGGGTTAGGGCGCAGTGATTCTGCGATGGCCGCCTCTGTGTTTTCCAACCCCTGCTCCACACTCACCAGGTTCAGCACCGTCTCCACGATGTCCCTGTTGCTAACCTCTCCGACCTGGATCAGGCCCACCAGCACGGCGAATTTCATCTGGATATTCCTGATCGGGACGGCGGGGTTGATCACCCCGGCGGGGAGGACCATGGAGCCGGCTGCGGACACCATCCTTTCCCCTGTGACGGCGCCGGAGCTAGCGCCTGTCGCGGCGACCTGCTGCTGCTGCTGCTGCTGCGGCGGCGCGGAGGAGCCCGGCGGAGGGTGCGGGTCTGTGTCCGTGAGAGAAGAAGCGGAGCCCGGTGGTGCTGAAGCCGGCTTCTCGCTCGACATTTCCCCTCTGGAAACAGGGAGGAGAGGAGCGGCCGCCGCTGTCTCTCACACCTGCCTCTACGAGCGCTGCACGAAAACCATGGACATGCGCAAGGAAATAAAAAAAACAAACAAAGGAGATCTGTGGTTTTTAAATCAAATCCTCTGAATTCACCCTATCCTCCTGAAAACATGGAGGGATTCATAGGGCTGGAAGAAGGATGGAGCTCTGACAGGACCTGCTCTCTCTCGCTCTCTCCCTCTCTCTCCTTCTTTTCTATGTCTCTCTCTCATTGGCAGGTTGCAGTCAGTGCGGTCGTCGAGGAGAGAGAGAGAAAGAGAGAGAGAGAGATGTTGACGCCCCCTGTCTGCGGTAGTGCGCCCTCGCCACGCATGCGCACCGGGGCACTTTCTGGGAGGGTGCTGGAGCGGAATAACATGGAGCCGTCCATGCATGGGTTCACACAGAGCACAGCACCACCTCAACAGCTGGGTGTTTGTTTTGTCTTCTCCTCTGTCATTGCTTTTATTTTTTCTGTGTGTTTGCATATTGGTTTCAATGGTTAATGTCTCTGGAGCTGCAGATGTGCAAGACGAGCTAATTGCGGATGTTTTAAAAAAGAAAAAATAAGCATGGATGAACAGCAGGGGAGTTGATGTAGGTTGGGTGGAGGGGGCATATTTTGGGTGCGGTGCAGGGGGCAGTTTAGACGACCTGGTTGCCAGACAGAGGCTGTTTATGGATTCAGAAGAAATCCATCTGTCCCACTTACCGCTGTCCTGAGTTTAACTCTGCTTCCTTTGTTTCCTCATTAAGCATCACAGGATTGCTCTCCTGACACTCATCTGTGATGTTTTTTACCCAATGACTTCGCCTCTCTTCTCCACCTCTGCAGTTATTTTTCACTTTTTTCTCAGGCACCCTCTAACCTCACTCCTGCAGCCCTCTTGTTTTACATTTCCCAGATTCTTAAAAGGCCCTGGTGTAGAATATACAGTCTTAAACTAGATTTACATTGTATATCTCTGCATAGAACGACAGCACTTTATGTAAACTACCCCCCTCTGTTTGGACTCCTTTGATTTAGTATCAGCTTGAAAACCAGTAGCACACATGCCGGGCCCGGCGCCATGAGGGGGCTTAGCCCGCTCACTTTCTGCCCCCTCTGTTTAAGAAAGAGCTGCAAGCCACTACCCCTCGTTTTTTGACAGCATTATAGTACAGTAGCCTTATGTTGTTGTTATTTAGCCTTTCAACGGTATTGCAAGTTTAAATCAAAGACTGCATTTAAAGATGGACGACATGACAGCTTCCCAAAAGTGAAGCCAAAGCGCCTTGATCGCTATCTGGTGGCCAGCTGCAGTATAGGTCATAAATCCTCATTCGGCCTCCTTCAAGTTCGCAGATGGGACATGCACCAACATAAGCGCACGTAAAACGTCAAAGATGGTTTTGGTTTTTTTAGGCCTCGCATTTTCACATGGATGTTTGTTTAAGTGCCATTTTTTCTGATAAGTCTGGTTCTAATTGGTTATTTGATGCGAGGAATACAGGGTGAAACGTCATGATTGACAGCTGAGACTGACTCACGATCGGTCGAGTACGTGCATCATGGGACATCAGTACTGCAGCGCCATTCCCCAACCGCTACAAAACAAACTCTGGCTCCAAATGCACATGATGGCAGCGATGGCAGCGCCAGACTTGACACGTGCACAAGGTACTACATGTGCAAATCGTAGATTTATCGATGAATGCCCTGTCCTGCATCCTTGAGTGTGTCTGGATATTGATTCCTACACATTTCTTTAGTTCATGCACTCTGCACGGACACACAGGTCCAGTCGGTGTCTCTCATAAACACTCACACACCTGCAGTATCCTCTGGTGGCGGCACAAACCATCACTGCTGGTTCACAACCTGTATGCACACATGAGCCTGATTCACACTCCATGAGTAATTCTAAGAGGACACATCTGCCAGGTAGGATTTCCATTAGCAAGGAAGCTATAGAGGTTGATTCGCCAGTCAGTCTGTGCACGTCTGTTATATGTGTGTGTGTGTGTGTTTGTATTTTCATATAGGCAGCGACGACAGTCTCTTTGATGTCCTTATTTTTCTTGAGATGCTGGCTGTTGACAAGGGCTGGCAAGTTGGGGGTGACATTTTCTGGCTGCATGTTTGTGTGTGTGTGTGTGTGTGTGTACGTGCGTCACATTTACTGCGTGTGCATATGCACGCGTGAGATGATTAGAGAATTTTACAGATGAGCAGAGGCCATCTCCTGTTTTTCCTCGACCTAATCTCGGCACAAAGGAAATGAAGGAGACAATCACACACACGCTCCGTCAACTGCACACTTGCATGCTTAGCTTGCATCTGTCACACGCTTCACTCACACTCATAGAGGCACTTTCTCAAACCAGCACATGCTATCTTGCACTCGGACGTGCACACACTTGTGTTCTCACACACACACAATCACAATGGCGGGCGCTCTCTTGCTCAGAAACACACTCCTCATTGTTTTCAGACAAAGGATTGCTTCTGCAGCTTTGTCATGATTCCACAAAAGACTTAAACAGAAAGAGAGGTCT
This sequence comes from Paralichthys olivaceus, assembly GCF_024713975.1. Classification (NCBI taxonomy): domain Eukaryota; kingdom Metazoa; phylum Chordata; class Actinopteri; order Pleuronectiformes; family Paralichthyidae; genus Paralichthys; species Paralichthys olivaceus. Next base: position 6,756,516 of record NC_091107.1, on the reverse strand, counting down.
TAACCGGGATCTGGTTGGTGATTGGGTAAAAGCACTAACATTGTTCTGCTTCTCTCCCCCCCAATCTCTCTCTCTCTCTCTCCCTCCTCCACCTCACCTCTCCCTCTTTCCCCACCCTCACCTCCAGCAGAGATGCAGTACTCGCGGACACAGGCAGTCGTTTCTCCTCTCTGTTGCCGTGTACCTTTGTAGGGAGATGTGTACGGAGGTAGTGCCAGTGTCTGTCTTGTGGGGGCTGATGATCAGAGTGCTGGAGCTTCAGAGGGGACCAGGACTTGGTGAGGATCAGGCAGGGAGAGAGCAGTGGAGGGGACATCTGTCACAAAGGGTTTGATCAGTGCAGACTGGAGAAAATGCAGTTTGCTTCCAATGGATTTGTTTGTGTTGGATTTGGTGTGACACCACTTCTGGTAATTCAGAGAAAGGCCGTGCCAAAATGACGCCACAGTTTTCACATGTGAAATATTAGGATCCTGAGCTCGGTGCGTGTTATCAGAGTAAATTGAAAATCAGACTTGTGGATTTATCAAGCGCTGACCTCAGAGACACAGGTAATTACTTCCTGTTTTCACCAGCGGATGTGAATCATCACCAGGAACACTGAGCGTGGGTGTGCATCCATGTGGTTATGAATGTGTGTGTGATGAGGTGATAGAGAAGGGAGATGGAAAGAAACTGATAACAGAGTTGGCACAACACAGAATTTTGCTCTTAATGATTATTCTCTGTCATTGTTTTTAATTCACAATGGTTTACTTTCATCTCAGCGGCACGGTGGTGCAGTGGTTATCACACTCACAGCAATGAGGTTCTGGATTCTAACCTGTGTTCTCTTCATGAATATGTGGGTTTCCTCCTGGTGCACCGACCTCCAGCCACAGTCCACACAGGGCCTGTTAGGGTTAACGTGCAGGTCTGAATTGCCTGTAGGTGTGAAAATGAGTGTTGGTTGTGACCATATGTCGGCCCTGTGATAGACTCTGCCTCCCCTTCCTATTCTCTCTCCCCGGGGTGAATGGTATTCTGCTGTATTATTACCTCTAACAAGGTTGTTAGGTTTTCACCCCAGTCTGTTTTTGTTATATATATATAAAAACAGCTCAGACAAGACACAGCAGAATGAGTTAGGTAAAATAGAAGGTGAGAATAACATTTGAAATGTGGGCATTGCATCCAACCTTCATCAGCCCCATGACAGAGGAAGGCAACAACAGATGGGGTTTGTTTGTTTGTTAGTTTCTCACTGGGATTACGCAAATACTACTGGTTGAATTTCCACAAAAGCTGGAAGAAGGATGGTACACAGAAAAGAGCTTGTTAAATTTTGGCCAGGATTCGTACAGCAGTAGCAGATCCAGGATATTTTTTTTTTGTTTTTGTTACCATGACAAGAATGGGTGCTTTCTTATATTTTCACAAATTTCCCAGGGAATAATAATTCATGGATCCTGATGAAAAAAGTCTGGCATATTTAAAAGACTGATATCTATGAGCATGTTATACTTGGAGGAGAGGGGACTGTTGGGCCTTGGTGGACGGAAACACGCTTCTACTGAATGACGTTCTAGTTTTTGTAAAGTTTCCTTTGCGTTACAATACAAAAAATTTTTAATGATTCAGTGTCAACCTTTAAAGCAGTTTTGTTTTGTACTGTTTCTTTTGTTCTGGAATTCTCTAGAGACATTACCTTCTGTGTAATCAAGACAGATTAAAGCAATTCATTGTACATAATTAAAAAAAATAATTACATTCTTGAATATTTAATGAAACTTTCGTTAGATTTGCATTTTAACAGGTGATAACTTCTTTCTCTCATGGCAGTTTTTAACACATTTGCTGAAAACGAGACTTAGTAATAGACTCCGAGGGCATTAGACCAGATTTTCTCTCGCTCCTTTGCTAAGATCATCTGCAGTCTCGGGACTAATTACTTTCAACAAGTGGGTCATATTCCCTGTCGCATTCACTCAGTTACACTAATACTGGTGGAACTGCAGAGGACAATCCTCAAAGGACACCACAGAGTATCTTATTAAAGTTTTAGAGATTAAACGAGTGGCTCAGTCTGAAGGAAAGAGTGGATGAGGTAAGAAAAAGAAGTCATCCTGCTAAAGTCTCATAACCTTAATATTGGTCATTGTCCTGTTTTAGGGATTACACACTTGTCTTATGTTTAAGAAGATTAGACTGGATTAGGTTTTATGAATCTCTTTCAAGAGGCATCTATAGGAACTCAGAAGTGAACAGCGATAACGGGACTCGACTGCTCTGTCTGATTCTGGGAATAAAAGCCTTTTCGGAGATGTATCAGATGAAAATATCCCAGAAGCAAATATTCTGAAACATATTCTTTTGTATAAACCGTGTCACAGCTCCTCGTTTTCGTTACCATGCAGTAGTGACACTCCATTTGTTCTGGCTAGCTGTCACCAGGGATGAAGGAGCCAGTGCCTTGACAGGGGTCACGACCTGGGATCAAGGACTTGGCTCTTTGACTGGGCTGCAACACGGCAGCTCCTGAACCGCAGCGCTGGCCATGAATAATCCAGCCGAGATGAAACAGGCACTTCAGTTTGATGGGAAATCTTACGTAAGGTGTATCGAACCGATGGCTGCACCGGGTTTGCAAGGTCAGCTCTGAAAACGTGTACACAAAGAGAGCAACGTACAAAGAAGATTTGACTGTTGCCAAATCTGTGTGTAGCGGAAATTAAGGCATCTCAACTTGCAGGCATGTGTGTAAAGCTGCATGTCTTAAAATGCTAGAATTGAGATGTTATCTCAATATAATATCAAAAGCTTTACATACACTGAGCTGACTCCAGAAATCTCAGATATTTCACTATTTAGTTTTTACAGGAAGATATTTTGGTGAATTGACATTAATTTACATTCAAGTCACAGAGTTAAGAATCTGGTTTATTGGCTGGAAATCTTTAGAAAACCAAGAAGGGTTATATTTTCGCCCGTCTGTTGCATTGTGTGTTTGGTTTGTTTTTCAGCTCGATTACGCAATAAATACTTAATGGATTTTGACAAAACTTGGTAAAAGGATGGGACAACATAATTTATTGACATTTTCACCAATTTCCCAGGGAATAAAACTGGGATCTTTGTGGTATATTCAGGAAACTGATATCAATGAGTGTGGCTGGTGAAGCTTGATTGCATTTAAGGGGACCGTTAGGTATTGGTGGCGGTATGAGCTCCACTGAGTGCCATTCTAGTTTTTAAATCCATCCAAACAAAGATGTTAGCCAGAAATTACATATAAAACTAGAACGGCACTCCGTAGAGCGCCTACCTCTGCCAAGGCCCAACAGTCCCCTTAAATTCAATCAAACTGCACCACATTTCACACACTCATTAATATCAGTCTGTCTGATTTTTTTTTCCCATCAAGATCCATGAATAATTTCCTGGGAAAAGGTGAAAATGTTTTTAAAAATTCTCCATCTCTCACAATGTTACAGAAAGTGAAAAACAAAAATCCTGGATCTGCACCAAAATTTAACGAGTACTTCCCTGACCCATAATGCATCCTTCAAACAAAACAAACAAACCAACGGAAAAACAAACAGACTGGGGTGAAAACATATCTTGGAGCTGGTAAAAATACATCAGTTATATTGATGTTCCTTTGCAATAAATCAAAAAAAAAGTTCACTGATATAAATCATTAATGCTCAGGTTCAAAATCAGTGAATTTACTCAGCCTTAACGTTTCCTCTATACAAACTCTGTCAACAACTCCAAACAAAAACTACTGAATAATATCTGCAGGTCTTTGGCCTTGTTAATGGGATTAAACTGGTAAAATGGGTGAAATAGAAAACACTTTAATCTTTGAGCAATCTTGGTATTCACAAGTTAATACTTGTATTGTTGATTTTTTATCATGGTCATGCTCAACCTTTTAGCCCTGCAGTGTGATCAAGGACAAATCTACTCAATTGAATTCATTTATTTTATCCTTTCTTCAGAGGCTACAAGGCTCGGTGTGCACAGTGTTGGTAAAATCATCATGCCAATGGTTACCACACACTCAAGTACAATGTACACACAACTGCCAACATAGCCTCATCAATAATTCATCCAAAGGATAATTTATTCATCTATGACCTTATCGTGGTTGTCTCAAAGAAGACGCCGGATTAGCCAGACTCAGAGCAGATTTTCTTTCCCCCGTCTTTCCCTCTCTCTCCGTTCAGTTTTCATAACACCAACATTGAAAGTGCATCAGAGCAAACCTCCACTGAGCTCTTCACATGGTGTGAATGATGCTGGTCTCTTTAATGACAGGAGAGGGATTTCTGAGCTGTTCATTTGGCAGTTGAATAAGTGAGGCTGTGTTGAGATGAGCCGAGCTCCTACAATCTTTTTCATTTGCAATCCAAGGAAAGCAAGACAGAACTGACTAGTTTCTAAAGATAAAAGTGATTTCATCAACAATTTGATCATTCAGCCTTTAAAATGTACTCACGCTTTATTTTCTAAAAGAATATGTGTTTAAATAAAGTAAAGACACTTACACATTTAAATAGCCTATTAAAATCATTAATTAAGAGTATATTTAAGCTATGATTACATTTAGCCTACTTTTGGTGCTTTTGAGTGACCTAAATATTTAATATTTGATTACTTTTTTTTTCTATATAACTACACTCTTAACAGAAAACTTTTGAACTAATTTAGTTTTTTAACAGAAACATGTACATGCATGAAAATTAAATATATGCAATGAAAATATAGAAATGTATTTAACTCGTCCTAATATACCCGACATGTTAAACTGAGTGGTTTCTGATGTGAAGTCCTAAAACAAAAAAGCAGAGGAGATAATGGAAGTATCCTACAAAAGTCAAAACGTATTTGTTTCTTCATCACAATTCAGTCAAATCTGAACATAACTACAAAATACACACATGCTTAGATTCAGTGTTTCTTACACTTACCCACTGTGTCCTCTCTGATAGAGTCTCTGATGTCCACAGCGAATACACAGTCATAAATCCTCATTGTAAGAACGGACGCTCGTGTTGACTCCAGAACTTGCCTGGGATTTGTCGCGTTTTAAAGTTTTCTTCAGTATCACACTTCTCTGCTGACACTTGTCTGCACACACATTATTACAACTAATAGATTACCTACTAATGAGTAATTCGTCACATTTTTAATGGTGCGAGCTTTGACCAAAATATAAACAATCATCGGTTTTAAAAAGATATAAGTTGTTTGCCCTCAGTTAACTACTTCCTGGTTACATCCATCAGTCACCAATTGAATTGTGGGTACTGTAGTTCCAAACCGCAGCACGAGATTGCCCCCTAAAGTTAGAATTAACAGGAAATAAGAGCACTGTATTTACTAGTAGCTGCACTTTCATGCAATATCTGCAATATTTCTCATCTTTTTACATCTTATTTATCTTTTCACTCACTATGTGTAAATTCATTCACTTGCTTGTAATACCCTAATGTGTCTGTCAGTAACATATTTATTCATTTATTCAACATGTGCATTTTCTGTCTGTTTACACGACATATACAAATAATCTTTTTAACTTCAGATATGTACTTGGGAAACCCACAGCATTCCACATTACATTTGTCAGTATACATTTTCATATTCATTTTGTTCCACTGTGTTCAGCGTGTCTTGCTCTGAATGACAATAAAGTGAATCTTGAATGGTCCTCTACATTTTATCTGAGTCTGTGGCCCCAAGAAAAACTCACTCAAGCTCTCTGCACTGAAGTGGATGGAGTTGGGGTTTAAATCAATGCTTGATTCACTTCATCATTATTCCTCTTTTTCCCCCCACGATGGTGCAATTTGCAGCATGGTGTTCCTCGTTAGCCCGAGCCCATGGAGCGGTGGAGTTAAAGTAGTCCCACAGAGCAGAGGACCATTGACGTTCAGGGGCCCAGAGTGCACCAGTGGACCATAAAACCACTGACATGTTAAACGAGGTAGAAGTTACAGCGATGTTTCACTCAGTTCCGTGTTGTTACAGAAGCAACACACAACACTGGCTACATTCAGCAGCGTCTGTATTCCAACACCTTCATTGTCCTCTGTGGGAGCCCCCCCCCTCTAACACAGCTAAGTAGGTAAATGTGATTGAGTATTGATCTGAGCTGTGCTGGTTTAGATTCATGCTCATTCATCCACTGAGAGGACACAGACAGTTAAATGGTCCTCAGAGAAGAACCCCCCCCCCCCCCCCCCACACACACACACACACACACACACACACACACACACACACACACACACAGACTTTTCATTCACTCACTTATCTAAAAATATTTTCCATGGCATACTTTTTCTCATTCATGACCTTCAGACTCCAGCAGGGCAACAGCACCACTCAATGGACAAAGGAGCACAGGACAAAGGAAAATGTTATCTGTGTTTCTCAGTGTTTACTATGAATCGTTCTTCTGCCAAGGACGTCATGTTTTATCTGTTTGATATTCATAAAGGATTACACAAAAACTATTTACGATTTACATTCACCTTTGTACAGGGGTTGGGCATGACCTTAGATTTTGGTGTGTATCCAGATCAGGGGCGGATCCAGGATTTTGTTTTCCCTGTTACATTGTGAGATGGAGCATTTAGCAAAATTTCTCTTGATTTGAGAGTTTGCAGTTTGGTGTTGATCCAAACATCCAAAATCTAATGTAAATGTGGATTTACAAGGCGACTGTTGGGCCTTGGCGGAGGTCTCGTCTTCACACTGTGCCCTGTAACTTTAGAGTAGTTGAATAAAAGAGACACTGGAGAACATATTTGTTGAATTCATACATTTTTTTATTCTCTTGTTTAGAAACAACGGTTCTATTTTCCGTCACTTTGTCAGAAATAACCGAGCACCCATCAGCTACTCCATTCTGGACCTCTCCGCACTCAGCCGAGGGCTCAAGTCAAAGTCACTCACTCGCTCTTTTGTCGGTCTCATACACACATATTTACACACACATACACACATGGTTCTCCAGCAAGCAGCATCCACATGGGACTTTGGTGGCACTGTAGAGATACTATATCATAGCAACACCATAGCAACACTGCTCACAGCGGAAACACAAAAAAGCCAAGGCAGTGCCGATGGCGGAGCAAGCTCTAATCTGCTATTGCTTTAGTAGGATGCTGTGTGGGAAGTTCACATTTCAGCATATCAATATGATAGGTAGGTAAGCAATGAAGGTTGATCTGCTGCCACAGCACAGAAAGCGTCAGATATTATTAGTTACAGCAGGGTCCAAACCTCTGGACCCCGCTGTAACACAGACTCGTGGGTGTATATATAAAATGCAGATACACAGGTACATCCATGCACACACGCAAATATTCAAACAAGCTTCCCAGAAGCAGTGAAATGGTCTCATGTCTTAGACATTGTATAAATGACAATAAAAACACAATGATACCATGAACGGAGAGATAATGACAGTAATAACTTTAAAATAACATTTAATTTATATAAGATTAACACTGAAAATAATTACAGAGAACTAAATCAACAGTGATATCCAACTCAATGTTTCCATAACACGGTTAAAGCACATTTATGGACCCGATGAGTGTTTCCCATTTTCTGTGATCCAGATCCCTTGTGTCCTCTATTTTCCTGAAACTATCGCACTTTTCACAATGTAGTGCTGTCATGTATCCATATTGTACTGGTCTTAGTCATTCCTATGGATCTTTACAGTATCTGTAGAAGGCTCTAGAATAATAAAGAATAATTAAGTGCATGCTATAAATGTAGGTATAAGAAAATCCAGATTCCACTAGTTTTTTAAAAGATTAATCAAATAATAATTGTAGATAAGATGTCATCATCAGATGTTTGTCAATGTGGCTTTTTGAAATTGACAATGTCTAAAATGACAAAAACAGACTGGAGAGAATATCTCCTGTTTTTCAGGTCTATTCTATGAAAATAGAGAAATTGCTGCGTCTGCGGAAGACGTTATGTTTTCATTCGTGAACTTTTGGTTTGTGTACTTGTTTGTTTTTTAGCAGGTTACATAAAATATACATAACTAAATTTCTACCAGAGTTGATAAGGTATTTATTTCACTTTCTTTGACAGATCATTTTCCAAAATGTTCAAGAGAATTAGCCATGGATCTTGATTTAAAAAATATCAGGCATATTTAGTGGACTGGTATTGATTGCGTACAATTTGAGTAACATTTCATGCCAACTTTGACAATACACAACTACAAAATAAGTTTGTGTGTAAGCTTCAGTTAAGTAATCTATTACAATTACCAAAGGACTGAATTAAGGTGTTGCAGATTAAACCAAACACTATGGCAAACATCTCATGATCAAACCTGCCGACGCAGGCTGTTTCATTTGATCAAGAAACTGGACAATAACTTCCAATAACTGCACATGGTTAAGAGCTGATTATGTATAAGAACAAACTAAAATGTTTGTTCTAAGGTACACTGGAAAATAAATTAGTGACTTGATGTTTAAAGATGCCTGTGCATGATAACATGATAAAACAAATACTCTCGTGTGTGTGAATGACTGTGACTCAGTACACTATGGTACAGGCAGGCTCAGTGTGGCTCAGCAGCATGAAAAGACACCAAAGTCGATTTCCTGGTTGATTCCCCTCCTGGATCAGCTGCTTCGGCAGCGTGACCCAAGACAAAGCTTGATTCCTGGGGTTCAGATCTTGGCCTCAGTGCTCGTCTGATCCGGAGGGAGAAAAGAGGAGCAGACCCTCTGGACTTCATTAACACACAAGTGACCGAAGGCCTTGTTGTACCATTCTGGAGATCTTCCCCTGTAACAAGAAACAGCAGTTAAAGCACATCAATAATTGCATTGCTGATTGAAACCTTAACTGTGAGGACACTTGAAGTCCGTCCACACCTGAGGTCCACTCTGGAGATGTGTGTGAGCCTGGTCCTCTCCATCCCAAAGGGCTCCAGAAGGTACTGCGACTCCAGCACAACCCCCCTCACCGCTCCCATGCGTGGGCTGTCCTCGTGTTCCACGGACACACACACCAGCGCACAGGAACCTTTGCACAGATCTGTGCGCCACGATCTGAGCAGGCGGAGAGCCAAAAAAGAGAAAAGATGTGGGTTTTATGAGACATTTAATGCAGACATGTGAATGTGAATATTTATTCACATAGCTAACTTCCACATAAACCTACTGAATCAAATTATGTGTGGGTAGATACACTCATCAATGAAAAATGTCCATTTCATGTCTGAAAAACAACCCAAAAATTCAAATTACAATTAAACTTACTAGTTTATTTCTGTAAAACCACATGAGCAGCGAATTCTCATGTTATTTTAGGAATGTTACTGAATTTCAGGGGGAATTAAGGCAGAATTTATTGAATATTCTTATTCTAATACTAACTTAAAAATAATGCTGCTCAAATGTCCTAATCAACAACTTGAACACACAAAACATGCCAAAGAAATACATCAGTCCTGACCTTAGTACCACAAAGTCACAGCTGGGATGAGGTGCCATGTTGCAGCAGGCGTACTGGTACACATCGGTCTGTCTGTCCAGCGTCTCCAGAACCTTCTCCTGCCATAGCTCAGTCTGCCACAGGGGGCGCTCTCTAAGAAGCCGTTGCAGCACCTCATTGGGAGTTGCAGGCACCTCCACGCCCACACGCCACTGCCGCAGAGGGTTACCATCTCCCACCTGATGCACAAACACATGCCTGTTAGATTCATAAAATCTCATAGAGATGCTGATATTCCCTGGTTACTCTTTCCACACTTCCAGAAGCTGATGATGTACCTTTTTAAAAGCCAGCTCTGAATGGTCAGCAGTTGGGCGTGACACCCAGACTTTGCTCTTGTCCTTGGCATCTTTCAGCAGGTTCTGGACCAGGCCTTCTATGTGTGCATGATAAGATCCTTCCTCATCCTCCTCCTCTTCCTCCTCATCCACGTCCTCCTCATTAGCCTTGCACAGCTCGTCCAGCGGCTGCACCATCAGCTCAGCCTCCATGTAGGAGTTACGAGACTGGGTCACCATCTCCTCTGGGATCTGGGGAACAGCCGGAGAATGTGTCACATCTGCTCAGGCCTAATTACCACTTTGATATGCATATTTAAAAAACAACTGTACTAGTTTTATATTATTTTATATGTAGTTTTTTATTCTAATATCCAGGGTCCTCTCTTCTTTCAAATATTATCTGCAGAGGCCTTTAAAATCTAACACGGGTCACTTTCATGTATTCTCAAGTATTCTTGGTAGAGTGCAGTATTCACAGCTGTTGACTCCTAACATAAAAACTCCTTGAACTACATTAAACTCAGTAACACATGGTAATGAAGTGTGTTTGTCTTTGTCCCTGAAGAGGTCTCCACTGACAGCAGCAGTTTATACTGTGCACACTGACAGTCTCAAGGTAATGATGATGTACAGCTTTAGAACTGAGCTCATTAAACAGTTATACAGCGTTAACTTCTCTCGGCTTTTGTGTTGTTTGTTATTTTCACACATAACGAGGTGAACATGTATTATTTCTTAGTCAGCACAATGAATGGTATAATTTCTGTCATATTTAACTATGAAGGAAACAAACAACTATCAAACAAATAAAGAAGTAAATCCTGACCTGAAACAGACGCTGGCTCTCGGTGATCATGTGTGCCAGGCCCTGAGTGGCGGCCAGGTTCTCACTAAGGTCTTTCTGATCAGGACGGCCAGTGGTGTACTTCCTCTGGATCGACCTTGAGAGAAATAATACAGACATTGATATTGTCCCGGTGGCTACAGAGGAAAATAGGTGAGCGAAATAACAATGACCGTAACTGTTATTAGTATTATACATCTGCTATTTCAAGTTAAAATGCAACAATAGCCACAATTAAAACAGATATGAGACAATAAAACAAGATAAAAGTAGCAAAAAAACGGAAGAACATTATAACTTGTAATTCACTTCAAATGACAAACAACACATTTTTACCAAATATCATCAACAAATCTTCATTGTTAATAACAACAGACTTAAACCACTGAGTTTTTCTCTGAGCTCAAATGTGCACCTTGGCGACAGCGTCTCGTTCTTCAGGATGCTGAGGTGAAAGAGCGAAGGCCCCAGACAAACGGCCAGGTTCATCGGCGTCATCTGGTTCTCCTCCACCAGGGAAGTGACGTCGCGCAGGAAGAAGAGCAATGTCTGCAGAACTTCCCTGTTCTCATCCGGCATCAACAAGATGGCCGCTCTGATGGCCTGCAACCTCTGCTCCTTCGGGACATCTAGAGGAAAGAGGACATGAGGAGGAAAAGAAGGAGTCACATTTCCCAACATTGACATAAGTTCCCTTGCTGGGAATCAAACAGTGGACAATTGACCAATCAGCCACCAACACCCAAAATTTGATCTAGTCTCCGAGTGGACATGTAAACATTTCAAACATAAAATCTTGATCATTATTTTTTGGTAAAACTTAGCTAATGTTGTCCAGAACTTGCCGTAATTTGGGTATGATCAAAAATAAAATAACAAAAGAAAATCAAAGTACTGATTTGACTGTGGTGTCCTTTCGTTACCTGCAATGAAAACTACTTTATAATTCAACTTGTGACTTTGATTCACTGGTCTGAAAGTTGAGGCAGATGCAGTATTTCACAGACAGGAATCATTGCTCTGAGGCGACTTACATTGGTAAATGTGCAGGAAGGTTTCCCCCAGCTTGCTTGTCAGCAGAGGCTCAGGCAAGTCTCTGAAGAACTGCTTGACCATGTCGGCCACGTCGTAAGCTGACTGGTCCTCGTAGTTCACGGAGTCAGGGGACAACTCGCACTGCTGCCTCAAAGCCTGAATACGAGACTTCACGCCCGATTTGCGGAACAATCCCACCTGAGGGCAAGACGAAGAAAGCAGAGAGGGATTTTTTTTTAAAGGTTTTAATTAAGCTACCTCATTTTTAAAACATAAACAACCAATATAAGCACAATGAGGAAAAAAGTCCAGACTAACCTGGTCCAGACAGTGTGTTCTGAGGTGGCTGAGCGCCTGCTGTAAACACAGAGGGAGCGGAAAACCACAGCGCTGGACATGCACGATGAGGGGAACACCAAACACACTCTTCTCTTTGTAGTCAGGCACCTTGATGCGCTTCATAAACTTGGGCACAGACCTGGGAGCAACAGATAAAATGAGGGAAGTGAGTGAGAGAAAGAAATGTCTGTGCTTTCATTAACTAACTCTTCATGTTGAGCAGGATTTCCCTCTTGGGGATAATAAAAATAAACAGGACGGGTCATTAAAAACACACTGATGAGCCTGTGCTTGCCTTAGTTCAAATAGAGAATTGGAAATAAGGTAATAAGAATAAATACATTTGCTCTTATTGTTTATATAAAAATACATTGATTATTTAATTATTAATTGTAAGTTTATTAAACTTTCAGACAATTTCCCTGTCTGACATCACATTTAGTAAATTCCCTGCATTACAAATCAGTGTATGAATGACAGTTTAAGTTCTCAGCAGTTTGTAGAGAGGAGTAAAAAATGGAAAAAGACACGAAACAATCTACAAGATGTTTTGAAGAATGTGGACCCACCATGTCCAGCCGTGTTTATTAGACATGGAGTATTTCTCCATGATGGCAGTGAGGCGGAGCAAAGAGAACTTCTGCAGCAGGCTGAGCTGGCCTGCTGACTGGCTGCTGATCTGCAGCGAGGATGCCGGCTGGTTGAGATGATCAGAGGTTCTGAAACTGGGCCATCGCAGACTGGGATGAGAAGAGAATACATGAATAAAGAACGTTACAGAATGACTTAATGGATCCATTTGAAGCATAATTCTTCCTTCACACAAATGAGGTCCTATTATCATTGTTTTGGATGTTTTTCCTATCTGCAATAAAATCCTTGTAGTCAAACACAATAACTGGACAAAGGAAGTACAACCATCACACTGTCCTCACACTGGCTCCAAATATGAAGGTTTATCAAACTCCAGCAAAAAGAAAAAAATTGAATTATGACTCATTAAGTCTTCATTGTTAACATCCCTCACTTTCATAACCTATCTGCCTGATTTGATTATTACTGACTTTTCGGTTGCCCTCTCTCTTTCACTCTGTCTTTCCACCAAATAAAGTCTTTGCTTGTCTATAGTTGGTCTGGCAGATTTTTCGTAGCGCTGTTAGGCTTTTCTGCAGTGGTGTTTGCAAGTTCTAATTATCTGATAACCTAAAACTTTTTATAAAACAAAATTTAAAAGTTGTAATAAAACCAAATAATCTTTAAAACCCTCAAACCCACCGTGGTCTCGTGAGTGAGGCCCCAACTCCAGAGTCCCGCCTCTCCCGACTGGTCCCTGTCGAATCTGTATCATTCAGGGAGATGCCGTCTCTCTCACCTTCGCTGGGGGTGGTCCGGCCCTCCCCCTCCTCCTCCCCCGTGTCACCCTCGGGCAGCACGCTGCGGCTCCAGTGGTCCACGATTTGTTGCAAACCGCTGACATGCTGGATGATGTCATCCAGGTGAGGGAACAGGTTGTCCTCTTTCTCCAAATCCAGCAGGTCTCCCGTGCTGGCGTACAGGTGCGAGCCCGGCACATTGTCGTACACGCTCACCCTACTGCCCCGCGGAGCTCCGGGACAGGGGGGCTTGGAGAGAGGTTTGTTGGACCAGGGCTCACCCAGGCCGTTGCAGGGTGTAGAAGGTTGGGTCTGTGTCTGAGGGCCATTGGTCCTGTCACCTGGGGAAGGCGCCAGGCTCTCGATGGACAGAGCTTTGGGGAAGGTGCCTGGTTTATGGTCTTTGGGGATATGAATGAGGAGGTTTTCATACGAATGAAATTGGTTTTTGCCAAACTGACTTTGTCCATCAGTTCTCTTACCCTGAGAACGCAGCTCCATGTCCTCCAGATACATGCTGCTTCTCTTGCTGGCTGTGCGTGGTTTCATGCTCCTCGGCTCCTTCACATTGGCCGTCACTGCCTCACTGCTGGCGCTCACTCTCACCATGGATTGGTCTTTAAAATCAATGCTGAGTGTGTCAGCAGAAGTGTCGCCATCAGTTTGGTGCATAAGTGTAGGACTGGGTTCTAATTGGTTGATGGGAGTACACTGGAGCACCTGCAGTGCCTGAGGCTCCTCCCCCTGTAACACCGGCCCACTGATGACGAGGGCGGCGCGTCGGTTTGAGCTTTTCCGCCTCGTTGACGGCCCCCAGGTGCGCATTACTTCCATTCGACGCAAAAAATCTTTGGCTTTGCTCCGCCCTCCTTGCCCATGGCGGCTGCTTTTGATTGGCAGGGAGTTGTAGTGTGAAAGCTCACTGGGTGGTTGGTAGGAAGCGGAGAGGGAAGCCATGGATATGGAGTCGGGCATGGCGGAGGTCGAGTCCTCACTGTGCAGCGAGGAGATCTCCGTGATCTCCTGCTCGCTTAGGTCTGTCAGGACGCTCTCGCTGCTCACTGTGCTGCGCAGACCCTCCCCCTGACCTGTCGGGCTGCTGTCAGTGGTGCTGTCCAACAGGAAGTCTTGTAGACGAGACCAGCGCCGGCTGCTCCACTCAAACGTCCACCGTTTACTGATCGCCAACGGGTCATCTTCATCAGAGTCATAACCCTGTGGAGGGATAAAGGAAGTGATGAATGACAACAGAAATAATTGTGTTCACACATATAATTTTACATTTAAGTGAACAAAAATTATGATTAATAATTACATCTTGTTTTCACACATGTAAGATAATGCAGTATGGGTCAGGAAAGAACCCCTTAAAGTTTGGTGCAGGTCGGGAGCAGATCCACGAATTCCGTCTCCTTCTTTAACAGTGTGAGATTAAAATAATTAATTGATCCCAATTTAGGAAAATCAGGCAAATTTAGGAAACTGGTCTTTTGAGCCTCGGCAGAGGCATGTGCTCTACTGATGGCCATTCTTGTTTAACAATAAATAAATCAAATCTTAACACAATGTCACATGGAATGACTGGAATGATTGCTGCTCCGCCCTGCGTCTGCGCGCTATAACATTTTGACCTGACAAAGTTCAGACTGAGACTGAAGTGTTTCGCTAAGATGTGTGGTTTGGTACGTCAATGAGCAGCCGTTACTCTTCATTGATCCAGTTTGATGAACAGAACTTTATCTGTGACCAATGTAAATGCACCAGGTTTACAGGTAAGAACAATAAATGGAATCAAATGGTGTGTCACATAGCTACGACAAATATAATATACTGTATACTGTTATCGAAACTAATGAAACAAGGATATTACAGAAAAATGTGTGGTACAATAATAACAATAATAATAATAATGATAATATAATAACACCAATTCTACTACTACAGCTAATAATATAGATAATAATAAATTGGCTTACTTTCTTCTTGGGGTGACTGACATCCAGTTTCATGGAGGCACACTTGTTCAGAGTATTTAGTCGTCTGCAACACACAGTCACACATGTTAGAGCTGGTAGCTTGGATGTGTTCTGTCTCTGGCTTCACTCTGCTCACATTCATTGTCTTATCTTTCTTTTCACTCCCACCTTCCCCCTTTCCTTCAAGCCTCTTCATCCCCCTCTTTCATCTTCTTCTCGGACTATCCCTTCCTCCTCCCACCCTCTCCTCCTCTGGCATCCTCACCCTCCAGGGGCAAATCCTACCCCAAAACACAGACAGCTCCTCCCCCACTTGCCTCTCTCCTCCCTTCATCATGTCACCCATTCCAATCCCCTTTTTTTTCACGTCCATCCTCTGGATTGCTGGGGGGGGGGCTAGAATCCTTACCAAACCTTACTCTGCAGCCTGCCCCCACCTTTCCCACCGACATCCTCCCTCCTTCCTACAACTCCAGGGACATGAACAGCAGCTGGGTAGAAGGGTTGTGTCTGTGTGTCTTTTCAAGACAGGGGACATTAAAAACATGTTTTTTGAGACCTTTGTCATTTGAAAGATTTCAGCCTCTAATAGCACATTGATTTGTACAATGTTTCTCTGTCCGGGCAGACAAGGGCTCGCTTGTTGCTACATAAACCTGAAGAATAGAAAGCCGAAAGCTGTCATATCAACTGCTGAGAGTAAACACACGAGCTGGAAAATACAGAGGGAGCCACTGTCATCTCCAAACCCTATATTTCTCCTGCAGCGTAGCCACATTACAGATTTAGACTGTAGCTCTGTACGCTACATGAGTCTATAATCTTAAATCTAAACGGTTCTTTAAAAAAACGAAGGTTGGTCTTTTTTTTAAAGACCAATGCATGAACAAGAGAGACCTCATTAGCTGTGTTTTACAGCTCCTGAGACAGGAGACCTGACTGTATTCACTCGCAATATATCTGTCAGGAATCACTAAGGCTATAATTACCACACCCTCCTCTACCATACACACTGGGCACACAGGGGCGAGGAGAAAGAAAGATATGGGAAGGGAGGGGTGTGTGGGGAAAACTTCAATGATTTGAAACATCGCCGAGGTGTGCAGACGTACTTAAAACACACTCTCAAAGCCCCATCTGGTAGAGCACATCAGCTTCCCCCTCGCTCCGTCCTTGTTACCCTCAGCCCCTGTTCGTTTTGCCCCCTGAGGGTTTCTGCTCTTTGAATGGGAGATCAGAGCGTGATGGAGGGGAGGGGAGGCGACGGGATCAAAGGTTGGGTGTCTGAGCGGGAGACAGGGATGGGGAGTTCATTAAGGGTCAGGGTCAGACAACTCATGATTAGTGGTTAGCACCAGGCCGCGGGGACAAGTTGGAGTAACAGAACCAGCGGGACCAGAAAAGGGTTTTGAGATTTTAATGGTGTTAAATGATGAGTGGAATGCGTAGTGGATGAGAATGAGCTCCTCATGTGCGACTGCTGAGTATGAATGAACTGTATGAAGATGTGTGTTTGTGCATTAGTGACCTCACCGACATAACGGCTCCACCAGATCCCCGTCCAAGAAGTCATGGTCCCTTTTCACTGAGGAAATGTCAACTGGAACCTGTGAATCTACACAAGAGAGAAACGAGACAATGAGAGTTGTGGTGATTAATGACCGACGGGAGACAGGAGATCAGCAGTTGGTCTGTGAAGTATGGTGCACAACTGCTGCCGCTACACTTAACACCTGTCATCGGCATGTGAAGTTTACACACATTT